>NW_026712105.1:300000-600000 GCF_026419965.1 Kogia breviceps | reverse complement strand
TGGATTTAGGTACGATCATCCTCAGTGAAATAAGTCCCACAAAAAAAGAAACTTATGATATCACTTATCGAGGGAATGTAAAAATCACTCCCCATGCACTGAATCCCCAAACAGAACAGAGTCACGCTTTTAGAAAACACACTTATGCCTGCTTCAGGGGAAAGGTGAGGTGGGGTGACGCATAAAACTCGAGTTTGAAATGAGCACAGATACCCTTCCGAAAACCGAATATGGAATGGACACGACCTACTCCTTGCTCAATCAACTGGACTCACCAGACCCTGTTCATCGCACAAGTATCTATCCGACTAGTAAGCATCTTAAAAGCTAAGTCTTGATATCTCTGTGTAAGTGCATCAAGTGTGTGTAAAGCGGCCTAAAACCAGCAGGGAAAATCAGCTCAGACCCATTCTGAGGATACATTTCCAACATAAAGAAGAAACAAGCAGGGCAAAACAGAGAGAAATTCTTCCAAAATGCGTTCAGGGACTGGCATGCAACCAGGATTGACCACATCTACAGCCCCAGCGGCAGAAGACATAAGGCTGGACACTCTTGGGGCTGAGACGATTGGTGAGGTTGGGAAAGCAAATGCAGACCCTTGAAAGGAATCCTGCGTGCTCCCCATTCCATGGCTCCCAACTCTCCAGGTTCAACGCAATCTTCCGACAGCGAAAGCACTCATTGGAAACCCAGCGGATGCTACACCGTGGGATCGGGAAAGCTTTCTGAAACTCACCTCAGTTTTCATCTCCTGGTGCTCGTGTTCTCCATTCAGGCCCCCTTACTAACAATCTCCCCACTTGGAGACTCGGCGCCTTTCCATGCCTCTTTCGTACCGTCTGCAATTTGTCCGCAGGATGAACTGCAAGAGGGGGAACCAATGAGAGACTCGCTGGAGGTGTTTGGTCGGGCACATGTCACTCTCATTTCCCATCACGAAGAAGAATTCACCAGCGGTTCAGCCTGCCACCCCGGATCGACAATAGGGCGTGAAGCCATCCAGCCGTGTTGCGTCCCACTCACAAAAAAGCGACTTGGGAAATGGAGCTCAGGGGCACTGCACTTCCCAAACCTGCAGAGTTCTAAACGATAACTATCGCCCCAAAATATATTGAGGTCAGGCTACGAGGAGGCGCTGAACGCAAGGCAGAACTGCAGGAAACGGATGTCAACGGGTACATCGGAATGGCCCCGATAGCACATGAAAAGCGCCAGAACGTGGACAATGATGCGGTTGGCCAAAAAGGGCGTATGCGTTTTTTCCTGAATATATTCAGGAAAAAACGCATACGCCCTTTTTGGCCAACCAAGCAACCTGGGAGAGCAAATCAGCACTACAAAGAAATCTCTCGCCCCCCCCCCCCCGGGGCAAAAGGGCCAGGCGAAAAAAGTCTAAAAACCAGAAAGGCAGGACAGCCCACGGAGTCAAGGGAGCCTTGTTAAGCTGATGGGCGGGATGTCAATGGCCAACAGCCAATCTTCACAAGTGTATCCTCTTTCCCAAACCATGTAAAACACAGAACCACAGAGCATAGGGCACTTCCACACATGGGCGTTGACCTTGGGAAAATGAAAAAATCAACCAGACACAGGGACCCCAAAGTTGAGGGCTGCTGTCTTGACAAGAACCTCCACTCCGGTACACGTTTCATATCCCAGGAAAGAGCCAAGTGGACAAAGACGAGTGGACAAGTGGACAAAGACAAGTGGACAAGTGGACAAGTGGTGCTACGTAGGTCCAATGGAGTGTCACTCAGCCATGAAATCCACGTCATGAGGCTGGTAGCAGCATCCTGAGTGGATTTAGGTACGATCATCCTCAGTGAAATAAGTCCCACAAAAAAAGAAACTTATGATATCACTTATCGAGGGAATGTAAAAATCACTCCCCATGCACTGAATCCCCAAACAGAACAGAGTCACGCTTTTAGAAAACACACTTATGCCTGCTTCAGGGGAAAGGTGAGGTGGGGTGACGCATAAAACTCGAGTTTGAAATGAGCACAGATACCCTTCCGAAAACCGAATATGGAATGGACACGACCTACTCCTTGCTCAATCAACTGGACTCACCAGACCCTGTTCATCGCACAAGTATCTATCCGACTAGTAAGCATCTTAAAAGCTAAGTCTTGATATCTCTGTGTAAGTGCATCAAGTGTGTGTAAAGCGGCCTAAAACCAGCAGGGAAAATCAGCTCAGACCCATTCTGAGGATACATTTCCAACATAAAGAAGAAACAAGCAGGGCAAAACAGAGAGAAATTCTTCCAAAATGCGTTCAGGGACTGGCATGCAACCAGGATTGACCACATCTACAGCCCCAGCGGCAGAAGACATAAGGCTGGACACTCTTGGGGCTGAGACGATTGGTGAGGTTGGGAAAGCAAATGCAGACCCTTGAAAGGAATCCTGCGTGCTCCCCATTCCATGGGTCCCAACTCTCCAGGTTCAACGCAATCTTCCGACAGCGAAAGCACTCATTGGAAACCCAGCGGATGCTACACCGTGGGATCGGGAAAGCTTTCTGAAACTCACCTCAGTTTTCCTCTCCTGGTGCTCGTGTTCTCCATTCAGGCCCCCTTACTAACAATCTCCCCACTTGGAGACTCGGCGCCTTTCCATGCCTCTTTCGTACCGTCTGCAATTTGTCCGCAGGATGAACTGCAAGAGGGGGAACCAATGAGAGACTCGCTGGAGGTGTTTGGTCGGGCACATGTCACTCTCATTTCCCATCACGAAGAAGAATTCACCAGAGGTTCAGCCTGCCACCCCGGATCGACAATAGGGCGTGAAGCCATCCAGCCGTGTTGCGTCCCACTCACAAAAAAGCGACTTGGGAAATGGAGCTCAGGGGCCCTGCACTTCCCAAACCTGCAGAGTTCTAAACGATAACTATCGCCCCAAAATATATTGAGGGCAGGCTACGAAGAGGCGCTGAACGCAAGGCAGAACTGCAGGAAACGGATGTCAACGGGTACATCGGAATGGCCCCGATAGCACATGAAAAGCGCCAGAACGTGGACAATGATGCGGTTGGCCAAAAAGGGCGTATGCGTTTTTTCCTGAATATATTCAGGAAAAAACGCATACGCCCTTTTTGGCCAACCAAGCAACCTGGGAGAGCAAATCAGCACTACAAAGAAATCTCTCGCCCCCCCCCCCCCCGGGGCAAAAGGGCCAGGCGAAAAAAGTCTAAAAACCAGAAAGGCAGGACAGCCCACGGAGTCAAGGGAGCCTTGTTAAGCTGATGGGCGGGATGTCAATGGCCAAGCCAATCTTCACAAGTGTATCCTCTTTCCCAAACCATGTAAAACACAGAACCACAGAGCATAGGGCACTTCCACACATGGGCGTTGACCTTGGGAAAATGAAAAAATCAACCAGACACAGGGACCCCAAAGTTGAGGGCTGCTGTCTTGACAAGAACCTCCACTCCGGTACACGTTTCATATCCCAGGAAAGAGCCAAGTGGACAAAGACGAGTGGACAAGTGGACAAAGACAAGTTGACAAGTGGACAAGTGGTGCTACGTAGGTCCAATGGAGTGTCACTCAGCCATGAAATCCACGTCATGAGGCTGGTAGCAGCATCCTGAGTGGATTTAGGTACGATCATCCTCAGTGAAATAAGTCCCACAAAAAAAGAAACTTATGATATCACTTATCGAGGGAATGTAAAAATCGCTCGCCATGAACGGAATCCCCAAACAGAACAGAGTCACGCTTTTAGAAAACACACTTATGCCTGCTTCAGGGGAAAGGTGAGGTGCGGTGACGCATAAAACTCGAGTTTGAAATGAGCACAGATACCCTTCCGAAAACCGAATATGGAATGGACACGACCTACTCCTTGCTCAATCAACTGGACTCACCAGACCCTGTTCATCGCACAAGTATCTATCCGACTAGTAAGCATCTTAAAAGCTAAGTCTTGATATCTCTGTGTAAGTGCATCAAGTGTGTGTAAAGCGGCCTAAAACCAGCAGGGAAAATCAGCTCAGACCCATTCTGAGGATACATTTCCAACACAAAGAAGAAACAAGCAGGGCAAAACAGAGAGAAATTCTTCCAAAATGCGTTCAGGGACTGGCATGCAACCAGGATTGACCACATCTACAGCCCCAGCGGCAGAAGACATAAGGCTGGACACTCTTGGGGCTGAGACGATTGGTGAGGTTGGGAAAGCAAATGCAGACCCTTGAAAGGAATCCTGCGTGCTCCCCATTCCATGGGTCCCAACTCTCCAGGTTCAACGCAATCTTCCGACAGCGAAAGCACTCATTGGAAACCCAGCGGATGCTACACCGTGGGATCGGGAAAGCTTTCTGAAACTCACCTCAGTTTTCCTCTCCTGGTGCTCGTGTTCTCCATTCAGGCCCCCTTACTAACAATCTCCCCACTTGGAGACTCGGCGCCTTTCCATGCCTCTTTCGTACCGTCTGCAATTTGTCCGCAGGATGGGGGGAACCAATGAGAGACTCGCTGGAGGTGTTTGGTCGGGCACATGTCACTCTCATTTCCCATCACGAAGAAGAATTCACCAGCGGTTCAGCCTGCCACCCCGGATCGACAATAGGGCGTGAAGCCATCCAGCCGTGTTGCGTCCCACTCACAAAAAAGCGACTTGGGAAATGGAGCTCAGGGGCACTGCACTTCCCAAACCTGCAGAGTTCTAAACGATAACTATCGCCCCAAAATATATTGAGGTCAGGCTACGAGGAGGCGCTGAACGCAAGGCAGAACTGCAGGAAACGGATGTCAACGGGTACATCGGAATGGCCCCGATAGCACATGAAAAGCGCCAGAACGTGGACAATGATGCGGTTGGCCAAAAAGGGCGTATGCGTTTTTTCCTGAATATATTCAGGAAAAAACGCATACGCCCTTTTTGGCCAACCAAGCAACCTGGGAGAGCAAATCAGCACTACAAAGAAATCTCTCGCCCCCCCCCCCCGGGGCAAAAGGGCCAGGCGAAAAAAGTCTAAAAACCAGAAAGGCAGGACAGCCCACGGAGTCAAGGGAGCCTTGTTAAGCTGATGGGCGGGATGTCAATGGCCAACAGCCAATCTTCACAAGTGTATCCTCTTTCCCAAAGCATGTAAAACACAGAACCACAGAGCATAGGGCACTTCCACACATGGGCGTTGACCTTGGGAAAATGAAAAAATCAACCAGACACAGGGACCCCAAAGTTGAGGGCTGCTGTCTTGACAAGAACCTCCACTCCGGTACACGTTTCATATCCCAGGAAAGAGCCAAGTGGACAAAGACGAGTGGACAAGTGGACAAAGACAAGTGGACAAGTGGACAAGTGGTGCTACGTAGGTCCAATGGAGTGTCACTCAGCCATGAAATCCACGTCATGAGGCTGGTAGCAGCATCCTGAGTGGATTTAGGTACGATCATCCTCAGTGAAATAAGTCCCAAAAAAAAAGAAACTTATGATATCACTTATCGAGGGAATGTAAAAATCACTCCCCATGCACTGAATCCCCAAACAGAACAGAGTCACGCTTTTAGAAAACACACTTATGCCTGCTTCAGGGGAAAGGTGAGGTGGGGTGACGCATAAAACTCGAGTTTGAAATGAGCACAGATACCCTTCCGAAAACCGAATATGGAATGGACACGACCTACTCCTTGCTCAATCAACTGGACTCACCAGACCCTGTTCATCGCACAAGTATCTATCCGACTAGTAAGCATCTTAAAAGCTAAGTCTTGATATCTCTGTGTAAGTGCATCAAGTGTGTGTAAAGCGGCCTAAAACCAGCAGGGAAAATCAGCTCAGACCCATTCTGAGGATACATTTCCAACACAAAGAAGAAACAAGCAGGGCAAAACAGAGAGAAATTCTTCCAAAATGCGTTCAGGGACTGGCATGCAACCAGGATTGACCACATCTACAGCCCCAGCGGCAGAAGACATAAGGCTGGACACTCTTGGGGCTGAGACGATTGGTGAGGTTGGGAAAGCAAATGCAGACCCTTGAAAGGAATCCTGCGTGCTCCCCATTCCATGGGTCCCAACTCTCCAGGTTCAACGCAATCTTCCGACAGCGAAAGCACTCATTGGAAACCCAGCGGATGCTACACCGTGGGATCGGGAAAGCTTTCTGAAACTCACCTCAGTTTTCCTCTCCTGGTGCTCGTGTTCTCCATTCAGGCCCCCTTACTAACAATCTCCCCACTTGGAGACTCGGCGCCTTTCCATGCCTCTTTCGTACCGTCTGCAATTTGTCCGCAGGATGAACTGCAAGAGGGGGAACCAATGAGAGACTCGCTGGAGGTGTTTGGTCGGGCACATGTCACTCTCATTTCCCATCACGAAGAAGAATTCACCAGCGGTTCAGCCTGCCACCCCGGATCGACAATAGGGCGTGAAGCCATCCAGCCGTGTTGCGTCCCACTCACAAAAAAGCGACTTGGGAAATGGAGCTCAGGGGCACTGCACTTCCCAAACCTGCAGAGTTCTAAACGATAACTATCGCCCCAAAATATATTGAGCGCAGGCTACGAAGAGGCGCTGAACGCAAGGCAGAACTGCAGGAAACGGATGTCAACGGGTACATCGGAATGGCCCCGATAGCACATGAAAAGCGCCAGAACGTGGACAATGATGCGGTTGGCCAAAAAGGGCGTATGCGTTTTTTCCTGAATATATTCAGGAAAAAACGCATACGCCCTTTTTGGCCAACCAAGCAACCTGGGAGAGCAAATCAGCACTACAAAGAAATCTCTCGCCCCCCCCGGGGCAAAAGGGCCAGGCGAAAAAAGTCTAAAAACCAGAAAGGCAGGACAGCCCACGGAGTCAAGGGAGCCTTGTTAAGCTGATGGGCGGGATGTCAATGGCCAACAGCCAATCTTCACAAGTGTATCCTCTTTCCCAAAGCATGTAAAACACAGAACCACAGAGCATAGGGCACTTCCACACATGGGCGTTGACCTTGGGAAAATGAAAAAATCAACCAGACACAGGGACCCCAAAGTTGAGGGCTGCTGTCTTGACAAGAACCTCCACTCCGGTACACGTTTCATATCCCAGGAAAGAGCCAAGTGGACAAAGACGAGTGGACAAGTGGACAAAGACAAGTGGACAAGTGGACAAGTGGTGCTACGTAGGTCCAATGGAGTGTCACTCAGCCATGAAATCCACGTCATGAGGCTGGTAGCAGCATCCTGAGTGGATTTAGGTACGATCATCCTCAGTGAAATAAGTCCCACAAAAAAAGAAACTTATGATATCACTTATCGAGGGAATGTAAAAATCGCTCCCCATGCACTGAATCCCCAAACAGAACAGAGTCACGCTTTTAGAAAACACACTTATGCCTGCTTCAGGGGAAAGGTGAGGTGGGGTGACGCATAAAACTCGAGTTTGAAATGAGCACAGATACCCTTCCGAAAACCGAATATGGAATGGACACGACCTACTCCTTGCTCAATCAACTGGACTCACCAGACCCTGTTCATCGCACAAGTATCTATCCGACTAGTAAGCATCTTAAAAGCTAAGTCTTGATATCTCTGTGTAAGTGCATCAAGTGTGTGTAAAGCGGCCTAAAACCAGCAGGGAAAATCAGCTCAGACCCATTCTGAGGATACATTTCCAACATAAAGAAGAAACAAGCAGGGCAAAACAGAGAGAAATTCTTCCAAAATGCGTTCAGGGACTGGCATGCAACCAGGATTGACCACATCTACAGCCCCAGCGGCAGAAGACATAAGGCTGGACACTCTTGGGGCTGAGACGATTGGTGAGGTTGGGAAAGCAAATGCAGACCCTTGAAAGGAATCCTGCGTGCTCCCCATTCCATGGGTCCCAACTCTCCAGGTTCAACGCAATCTTCCGACAGCGAAAGCACTCATTGGAAACCCAGCGGATGCTACACCGTGGGATCGGGAAAGCTTTCTGAAACTCACCTCAGTTTTCATCTCCTGGTGCTCGTGTTCTCCATTCAGGCCCCCTTACTAACAATCTCCCCACTTGGAGACTCGGCGCCTTTCCATGCCTCTTTCGTACCGTCTGCAATTTGTCCGCAGGATGAACTGCAAGAGGGGGAACCAATGAGAGACTCGCTGGAGGTGTTTGGTCGGGCACATGTCACTCTCATTTCCCATCACGAAGAAGAATTCACCAGCGGTTCAGCCTGCCACCCCGGATCGACAATAGGGCGTGAAGCCATCCAGCCGTGTTGCGTCCCACTCACAAAAAAGCGACTTGGGAAATGGAGCTCAGGGGCACTGCACTTCCCAAACCTGCAGAGTTCTAAACGATAACTATCGCCCCAAAATATATTGAGGTCAGGCTACGAGGAGGCGCTGAACGCAAGGCAGAACTGCAGGAAACGGATGTCAACGGGTACATCGGAATGGCCCCGATAGCACATGAAAAGCGCCAGAACGTGGACAATGATGCGGTTGGCCAAAAAGGGCGTATGCGTTTTTTCCTGAATATATTCAGGAAAAAACGCATACGCCCTTTTTGGCCAACCAAGCAACCTGGGAGAGCAAATCAGCACTACAAAGAAATCTCTCGCCCCCCCCCCCCCGGGGCAAAAGGGCCAGGCGAAAAAAGTCTAAAAACCAGAAAGGCAGGACAGCCCACGGAGTCAAGGGAGCCTTGTTAAGCTGATGGGCGGGATGTCAATGGCCAACAGCCAATCTTCACAAGTGTATCCTCTTTCCCAAACCATGTAAAACACAGAACCACAGAGCATAGGGCACTTCCACACATGGGCGTTGACCTTGGGAAAATGAAAAAATCAACCAGACACAGGGACCCCAAAGTTGAGGGCTGCTGTCTTGACAAGAACCTCCACTCCGGTACACGTTTCATATCCCAGGAAAGAGCCAAGTGGACAAAGACGAGTGGACAAGTGGACAAAGACAAGTGGACAAGTGGACAAGTGGTGCTACGTAGGTCCAATGGAGTGTCACTCAGCCATGAAATCCACGTCATGAGGCTGGTAGCAGCATCCTGAGTGGATTTAGGTACGATCATCCTCAGTGAAATAAGTCCCAAAAAAAAAGAAACTTATGATATCACTTATCGAGGGAATGTAAAAATCACTCCCCATGCACTGAATCCCCAAACGGAACAGAGTCACGCTTTTAGAAAACACACTTATGCCTGCTTCAGGGGAAAGGTGAGGTGGGGTGACGCATAAAACTCGAGTTTGAAATGAGCACAGATACCCTTCCGAAAACCGAATATGGAATGGACACGACCTACTCCTTGCTCAATCAACTGGACTCACCAGACCCTGTTCATCGCACAAGTATCTATCCGACTAGTAAGCATCTTAAAAGCTAAGTCTTGATATCTCTGTGTAAGTGCATCAAGTGTGTGTAAAGCGGCCTAAAACCAGCAGGGAAAATCAGCTCAGACCCATTCTGAGGATACATTTCCAACATAAAGAAGAAACAAGCAGGGCAAAACAGAGAGAAATTCTTCCAAAATGCGTTCAGGGACTGGCATGCAACCAGGATTGACCACATCTACAGCCCCAGCGGCAGAAGACATAAGGCTGGACACTCTTGGGGCTGAGACGATTGGTGAGGTTGGGAAAGCAAATGCAGACCCTTGAAAGGAATCCTGCGTGCTCCCCATTCCATGGGTCCCAACTCTCCAGGTTCAACGCAATCTTCCGACAGCGAAAGCACTCATTGGAAACCCAGCGGATGCTACACCGTGGGATCGGGAAAGCTTTCTGAAACTCACCTCAGTTTTCATCTCCTGGTGCTCGTGTTCTCCATTCAGGCCCCCTTACTAACAATCTCCCCACTTGGAGACTCGGCGCCTTTCCATGCCTCTTTCGTACCGTCTGCAATTTGTCCGCAGGATGAACTGCAAGAGGGGGAACCAATGAGAGACTCGCTGGAGGTGTTTGGTCGGGCACATGTCACTCTCATTTCCCATCACGAAGAAGAATTCACCAGCGGTTCAGCCTGCCACCGCGGATCGACAATAGGGCGTGAAGCCATCCAGCCGTGTTGCGTCCCACTCACAAAAAAGCGACTTGGGAAATGGAGCTCAGGGGCCCTGCACTTCCCAAACCTGCAGAGTTCTAAACGATAACTATCGCCCCAAAATATATTGAGCGCAGGCTACGAAGAGGCGCTGAACGCAAGGCAGAACTGCAGGAAACGGATGTCAACGGGTACATCGGAATGCCCCCGATAGCACATGAAAAGGGCCAGAACGTGGACAATGATGCGGTTGGCCAAAAAGGGCGTATGCGTTTTTTCCTGAATATATTCAGGAAAAAACGCATACGCCCTTTTTGGCCAACCAAGCAACCTGGGAGAGCAAATCAGCACTACAAAGAAATCTCTCCCCCCCCCCCCGGGGCAAAAGGGCCAGGCGAAAAAAGTCTAAAAACCAGAAAGGCAGGACAGCCCACGGAGTCAAGGGAGCCTTGTTAAGCTGATGGGCGGGATGTCAATGGCCAACAGCCAATCTTCACAAGTGTATCCTCTTTCCCAAACCATGTAAAACACAGAACCACAGAGCATAGGGCACTTCCACACATGGGCGTTGACCTTGGGAAAATGAAAAAATCAACCAGACACAGGGACCCCAAAGTTGAGGGCTGCTGTCTTGACAAGAACCTCCACTCCGGTACACGTTTCATATCCCAGGAAAGAGCCAAGTGGACAAAGACGAGTGGACAAGTGGACAAAGACAAGTGGACAAGTGGACAAGTGGTGCTACGTAGGTCCAATGGAGTGTCACTCAGCCATGAAATCCACGTCATGAGGCTGGTAGCAGCATCCTGAGTGGATTTAGGTACGATCATCCTCAGTGAAATAAGTCCCACAAAAAAAGAAACTTATGATATCACTTATCGAGGGAATGTAAAAATCGCTCCCCATGAACGGAATCCCCAAACAGAACAGAGTCACGCTTTTAGAAAACACACTTATGCCTGCTTCAGGGGAAAGGTGAGGTGCGGTGACGCATAAAACTCGAGTTTGAAATGAGCACAGATACCCTTCCGAAAACCGAATATGGAATGGACACGACCTACTCCTTGCTCAATCAACTGGACTCAGCAGACCCTGTTCATCGCACAAGTATCTATCCGACTAGTAAGCATCTTAAAAGCTAAGTCTTGATATCTCTGTGTAAGTGCATCAAGTGTGTGTAAAGCGGCCTAAAACCAGCAGGGAAAATCAGCTCAGACCCATTCTGAGGATACATTTCCAACACAAAGAAGAAACAAGCAGGGCAAAACAGAGAGAAATTCTTCCAAAATGCGTTCAGGGACTGGCATGCAACCAGGATTGACCACATCTACAGCCCCAGCGGCAGAAGACATAAGGCTGGACACTCTTGGGGCTGAGACGATTGGTGAGGTTGGGAAAGCAAATGCAGACCCTTGAAAGGAATCCTGCGTGCTCCCCATTCCATGGCTCCCAACTCTCCAGGTTCAACGCAATCTTCCGACAGCGAAAGCACTCATTGGAAACCCAGCGGATGCTACACCGTGGGATCGGGAAAGCTTTCTGAAACTCACCTCAGTTTTCCTCTCCTGGTGCTCGTGTTCTCCATTCAGGCCCCCTTACTAACAATCTCCCCACTTGGAGACTCGGCGCCTTTCCATGCCTCTTTCGTGCCGTCTGCAATTTGTCCGCAGGATGAACTGCAAGAGGGGGAACCAATGAGAGACTCGATTGACCACATCTACAGCCCCAGCGGCAGAAGACAGAAGGCTGGACACTCTTGGGGCTGAGATGATTGGTGAGGTTGGGAAAGCAAATGCAGACCCTTGAAAGGAATCCTGCGTGCTCCCCATTCCATGGCTCCCAACTCTCCAGGTACAACGCAATCTTCCGACAGCGAAAGCACTCATTGGAAACCCAGCGGATGCTACACCGTGGGATCGGGAAAGCTTTCTGAAACTCACCTCAGTTTTCCTCTCCTGGTGCTCGTGTTCTCCATTCAGGCCCCCTTACTAACAATCTCCCCACTTGGAGACTCGGCGCCTTTCCATGCCTCTTTCGTGCCGTCTGCAATTTGTCCGCAGGATGAACTGCAAGAGGGGGAACCAATGAGAGACTCGCTGGAGGTGTTTGGTCGGGCACATGTCACTCTCATTTCCCATCACGAAGAAGAATTCACCAGCGGTTCAGCCTGCCACCGCGGATCGACAATAGGGCGTGAAGCCATCCAGCCGTGTTGCGTCCCACTCACAAAAAAGCGACTTGGGAAATGGAGCTCAGGGGCCCTGCACTTCCCAAACCTGCAGAGTTCTAAACGATAACTATCGCCCCAAAATATATTGAGCGCAGGCTACGAAGAGGCGCTGAACGCAAGGCAGAACTGCAGGAAACGGATGTCAACGGGTACATCGGAATGCCCCCGATAGCACATGAAAAGCGCCAGAACGTGGACAATGATGCGGTTGGCCAAAAAGGGCGTATGCGTTTTTTCCTGAATATATTCAGGAAAAAACGCATACGCCCTTTTTGGCCAACCAAGCAACCTGGGAGAGCAAATCAGCACTACAAAGAAATCTCTCGCCCCCCCCCCCCCGGGGCAAAAGGGCCAGGCGAAAAAAGTCTAAAAACCAGAAAGGCAGGACAGCCCACGGAGTCAAGGGAGCCTTGTTAAGCTGATGGGCGGGATGTCAATGGCCAACAGCCAATCTTCACAAGTGTATCCTCTTTCCCAAACCATGTAAAACACAGAACCACAGAGCATAGGGCACTTCCACACATGGGCGTTGACCTTGGGAAAATGAAAAAATCAACCAGACACAGGGACCCCAAAGTTGAGGGCTGCTGTCTTGACAAGAACCTCCACTCCGGTACACGTTTCATATCCCAGGAAAGAGCCAAGTGGACAAAGACGAGTGGACAAGTGGACAAAGACAAGTGGACAAGTGGACAAGTGGTGCTACGTAGGTCCAATGGAGTGTCACTCAGCCATGAAATCCACGTCATGAGGCTGGTAGCAGCATCCTGAGTGGATTTAGGTACGATCATCCTCAGTGAAATAAGTCCCAAAAAAAAAGAAACTTATGATATCACTTATCGAGGGAATGTAAAAATCACTCCCCATGCACTGAATCCCCAAACGGAACAGAGTCACGCTTTTAGAAAACACACTTATGCCTGCTTCAGGGGAAAGGTGAGGTGGGGTGACGCATAAAACTCGAGTTTGAAATGAGCACAGATACCCTTCCGAAAACCGAATATGGAATGGACACGACCTACTCCTTGCTCAATCAACTGGACTCACCAGACCCTGTTCATCGCACAAGTATCTATCCGACTAGTAAGCATCTTAAAAGCTAAGTCTTGATATCTCTGTGTAAGTGCATCAAGTGTGTGTAAAGCGGCCTAAAACCAGCAGGGAAAATCAGCTCAGACCCATTCTGAGGATACATTTCCAACATAAAGAAGAAACAAGCAGGGCAAAACAGAGAGAAATTCTTCCAAAATGCGTTCAGGGACTGGCATGCAACCAGGATTGACCACATCTACAGCCCCAGCGGCAGAAGACATAAGGCTGGACACTCTTGGGGCTGAGACGATTGGTGAGGTTGGGAAAGCAAATGCAGACCCTTGAAAGGAATCCTGCGTGCTCCCCATTCCATGGGTCCCAACTCTCCAGGTTCAACGCAATCTTCCGACAGCGAAAGCACTCATTGGAAACCCAGCGGATGCTACACCGTGGGATCGGGAAAGCTTTCTGAAACTCACCTCAGTTTTCATCTCCTGGTGCTCGTGTTCTCCATTCAGGCCCCCTTACTAACAATCTCCCCACTTGGAGACTCGGCGCCTTTCCATGCCTCTTTCGTACCGTCTGCAATTTGTCCGCAGGATGAACTGCAAGAGGGGGAACCAATGAGAGACTCGCTGGAGGTGTTTGGTCGGGCACATGTCACTCTCATTTCCCATCACGAAGAAGAATTCACCAGCGGTTCAGCCTGCCACCGCGGATCGACAATAGGGCGTGAAGCCATCCAGCCGTGTTGCGTCCCACTCACAAAAAAGCGACTTGGGAAATGGAGCTCAGGGGCCCTGCACTTCCCAAACCTGCAGAGTTCTAAACGATAACTATCGCCCCAAAATATATTGAGCGCAGGCTACGAAGAGGCGCTGAACGCAAGGCAGAACTGCAGGAAACGGATGTCAACGGGTACATCGGAATGCCCCCGATAGCACATGAAAAGGGCCAGAACGTGGACAATGATGCGGTTGGCCAAAAAGGGCGTATGCGTTTTTTCCTGAATATATTCAGGAAAAAACGCATACGCCCTTTTTGGCCAACCAAGCAACCTGGGAGAGCAAATCAGCACTACAAAGAAATCTCTCCCCCCCCCCCCGGGGCAAAAGGGCCAGGCGAAAAAAGTCTAAAAACCAGAAAGGCAGGACAGCCCACGGAGTCAAGGGAGCCTTGTTAAGCTGATGGGCGGGATGTCAATGGCCAACAGCCAATCTTCACAAGTGTATCCTCTTTCCCAAACCATGTAAAACACAGAACCACAGAGCATAGGGCACTTCCACACATGGGCGTTGACCTTGGGAAAATGAAAAAATCAACCAGACACAGGGACCCCAAAGTTGAGGGCTGCTGTCTTGACAAGAACCTCCACTCCGGTACACGTTTCATATCCCAGGAAAGAGCCAAGTGGACAAAGACGAGTGGACAAGTGGACAAAGACAAGTGGACAAGTGGACAAGTGGTGCTACGTAGGTCCAATGGAGTGTCACTCAGCCATGAAATCCACGTCATGAGGCTGGTAGCAGCATCCTGAGTGGATTTAGGTACGATCATCCTCAGTGAAATAAGTCCCACAAAAAAAGAAACTTATGATATCACTTATCGAGGGAATGTAAAAATCGCTCCCCATGAACGGAATCCCCAAACAGAACAGAGTCACGCTTTTAGAAAACACACTTATGCCTGCTTCAGGGGAAAGGTGAGGTGCGGTGACGCATAAAACTCGAGTTTGAAATGAGCACAGATACCCTTCCGAAAACCGAATATGGAATGGACACGACCTACTCCTTGCTCAATCAACTGGACTCAGCAGACCCTGTTCATCGCACAAGTATCTATCCGACTAGTAAGCATCTTAAAAGCTAAGTCTTGATATCTCTGTGTAAGTGCATCAAGTGTGTGTAAAGCGGCCTAAAACCAGCAGGGAAAATCAGCTCAGACCCATTCTGAGGATACATTTCCAACACAAAGAAGAAACAAGCAGGGCAAAACAGAGAGAAATTCTTCCAAAATGCGTTCAGGGACTGGCATGCAACCAGGATTGACCACATCTACAGCCCCAGCGGCAGAAGACATAAGGCTGGACACTCTTGGGGCTGAGACGATTGGTGAGGTTGGGAAAGCAAATGCAGACCCTTGAAAGGAATCCTGCGTGCTCCCCATTCCATGGCTCCCAACTCTCCAGGTTCAACGCAATCTTCCGACAGCGAAAGCACTCATTGGAAACCCAGCGGATGCTACACCGTGGGATCGGGAAAGCTTTCTGAAACTCACCTCAGTTTTCCTCTCCTGGTGCTCGTGTTCTCCATTCAGGCCCCCTTACTAACAATCTCCCCACTTGGAGACTCGGCGCCTTTCCATGCCTCTTTCGTGCCGTCTGCAATTTGTCCGCAGGATGAACTGCAAGAGGGGGAACCAATGAGAGACTCGATTGACCACATCTACAGCCCCAGCGGCAGAAGACAGAAGGCTGGACACTCTTGGGGCTGAGATGATTGGTGAGGTTGGGAAAGCAAATGCAGACCCTTGAAAGGAATCCTGCGTGCTCCCCATTCCATGGCTCCCAACTCTCCAGGTACAACGCAATCTTCCGACAGCGAAAGCACTCATTGGAAACCCAGCGGATGCTACACCGTGGGATCGGGAAAGCTTTCTGAAACTCACCTCAGTTTTCCTCTCCTGGTGCTCGTGTTCTCCATTCAGGCCCCCTTACTAACAATCTCCCCACTTGGAGACTCGGCGCCTTTCCATGCCTCTTTCGTGCCGTCTGCAATTTGTCCGCAGGATGAACTGCAAGAGGGGGAACCAATGAGAGACTCGCTGGAGGTGTTTGGTCGGGCACATGTCACTCTCATTTCCCATCACGAAGAAGAATTCACCAGCGGTTCAGCCTGCCACCGCGGATCGACAATAGGGCGTGAAGCCATCCAGCCGTGTTGCGTCCCACTCACAAAAAAGCGACTTGGGAAATGGAGCTCAGGGGCCCTGCACTTCCCAAACCTGCAGAGTTCTAAACGATAACTATCGCCCCAAAATATATTGAGCGCAGGCTACGAAGAGGCGCTGAACGCAAGGCAGAACTGCAGGAAACGGATGTCAACGGGTACATCGGAATGCCCCCGATAGCACATGAAAAGCGCCAGAACGTGGACAATGATGCGGTTGGCCAAAAAGGGCGTATGCGTTTTTTCCTGAATATATTCAGGAAAAAACGCATACGCCCTTTTTGGCCAACCAAGCAACCTGGGAGAGCAAATCAGCACTACAAAGAAATCTCTCGCCCCCCCCCCCGGGGCAAAAGGGCCAGGCGAAAAAAGTCTAAAAACCAGAAAGGCAGGACAGCCCACGGAGTCAAGGGAGCCTTGTTAAGCTGATGGGCGGGATGTCAATGGCCAACAGCCAATCTTCACAAGTGTATCCTCTTTCCCAAAGCATGTAAAACACAGAACCACAGAGCATAGGGCACTTCCACACATGGGCGTTGACCTTGGGAAAATGAAAAAATCAACCAGACACAGGGACCCCAAAGTTGAGGGCTGCTGTCTTGACAAGAACCTCCACTCCGGTACACGTTTCATATCCCAGGAAAGAGCCAAGTGGACAAAGACGAGTGGACAAGTGGACAAAGACAAGTGGACAAGTGGACAAGTGGTGCTACGTAGGTCCAATGGAGTGTCACTCAGCCATGAAATCCACGTCATGAGGCTGGTAGCAGCATCCTGAGTGGATTTAGGTACGATCATCCTCAGTGAAATAAGTCCCAGAAAAAAAGAAACTTATGATATCACTTATCGAGGGAATGTAAAAATCACTCCCCATGCACTGAATCCCCAAACAGAACAGAGTCACGCTTTTAGAAAACACACTTATGCCTGCTTCAGGGGAAAGGTGAGGTGGGGTGACGCATAAAACTCGAGTTTGAAATGAGCACAGATACCCTTCCGAAAACCGAATATGGAATGGACACGACCTACTCCTTGCTCAATCAACTGGACTCACCAGACCCTGTTCATCGCACAAGTATCTATCCGACTAGTAAGCATCTTAAAAGCTAAGTCTTGATATCTCTGTGTAAGTGCATCAAGTGTGTGTAAAGCGGCCTAAAACCAGCAGGGAAAATCAGCTCAGACCCATTCTGAGGATACATTTCCAACATAAAGAAGAAACAAGCAGGGCAAAACAGAGAGAAATTCTTCCAAAATGCGTTCAGGGACTGGCATGCAACCAGGATTGACCACATCTACAGCCCCAGCGGCAGAAGACATAAGGCTGGACACTCTTGGGGCTGAGACGATTGGTGAGGTTGGGAAAGCAAATGCAGACCCTTGAAAGGAATCCTGCGTGCTCCCCATTCCATGGGTCCCAACTCTCCAGGTTCAACGCAATCTTCCGACAGCGAAAGCACTCATTGGAAACCCAGCGGATGCTACACCGTGGGATCGGGAAAGCTTTCTGAAACTCACCTCAGTTTTCATCTCCTGGTGCTCGTGTTCTCCATTCAGGCCCCCTTACTAACAATCTCCCCACTTGGAGACTCGGCGCCTTTCCATGCCTCTTTCGTACCGTCTGCAATTTGTCCGCAGGATGAACTGCAAGAGGGGGAACCAATGAGAGACTCGCTGGAGGTGTTTGGTCGGGCACATGTCACTCTCATTTCCCATCACGAAGAAGAATTCACCAGAGGTTCAGCCTGACACCCCGGATCGACAATAGGGCGTGAAGCCATCCAGCCGTGTTGCGTCCCACTCACAAAAAAGCGACTTGGGAAATGGAGCTCAGGGACCCTGCACTTCCCAAACCTGCAGAGTTCTAAACGATAACTATCGCCCCAAAATATATTGAGGTCAGGCTACGAAGAGGCGCTGAACGCAAGGCAGAACTGCAGGAAACGGATGTCAACGGGTACATCGGAATGGCCCCGATAGCACATGAAAAGCGCCAGAACGTGGACAATGATGCGGTTGGCCAAAAAGGGCGTATGCGTTTTTTCCTGAATATATTCAGGAAAAAACGCATACGCCCTTTTTGGCCAACCAAGCAACCTGGGAGAGCAAATCAGCACTACAAAGAAATCTCTCGCCCCCCCCCCCCGGGGCAAAAGGGCCAGGCGAAAAAAGTCTAAAAACCAGAAAGGCAGGACAGCCCACGGAGTCAAGGGAGCCTTGTTAAGCTGATGGGCGGGATGTCAATGGCCAACAGCCAATCTTCACAAGTGTATCCTCTTTCCCAAACCATGTAAAACACAGAACCACAGAGCATAGGGCACTTCCACACATGGGCGTTGACCTTGGGAAAATGAAAAAATCAACCAGACACAGGGACCCCAAAGTTGAGGGCTGCTGTCTTGACAAGAACCTCCACTCCGGTACACGTTTCATATCCCAGGAAAGAGCCAAGTGGACAAAGACGAGTGGACAAGTGGACAAAGACAAGTGGACAAGTGGACAAGTGGTGCTACGTAGGTCCAATGGAGTGTCACTCAGCCATGAAATCCACGTCATGAGGCTGGTAGCAGCATCCTGAGTGGATTTAGGTACGATCATCCTCAGTGAAATAAGTCCCACAAAAAAAGAAACTTATGATATCACTTATCGAGGGAATGTAAAAATCACTCCCCATGCACTGAATCCCCAAACAGAACAGAGTCACGCTTTTAGAAAACACACTTATGCCTGCTTCAGGGGAAAGGTGAGGTGGGGTGACGCATAAAACTCGAGTTTGAAATGAGCACAGATACCCTTCCGAAAACCGAATATGGAATGGACACGACCTACTCCTTGCTCAATCAACTGGACTCACCAGACCCTGTTCATCGCACAAGTATCTATCCGACTAGTAAGCATCTTAAAAGCTAAGTCTTGATATCTCTGTGTAAGTGCATCAAGTGTGTGTAAAGCGGCCTAAAACCAGCAGGGAAAATCAGCTCAGACCCATTCTGAGGATACATTTCCAACATAAAGAAGAAACAAGCAGGGCAAAACAGAGAGAAATTCTTCCAAAATGCGTTCAGGGACTGGCATGCAACCAGGATTGACCACATCTACAGCCCCAGCGGCAGAAGACATAAGGCTGGACACTCTTGGGGCTGAGACGATTGGTGAGGTTGGGAAAGCAAATGCAGACCCTTGAAAGGAATCCTGCGTGCTCCCCATTCCATGGGTCCCAACTCTCCAGGTTCAACGCAATCTTCCGACAGCGAAAGCACTCATTGGAAACCCAGCGGATGCTACACCGTGGGATCGGGAAAGCTTTCTGAAACTCACCTCAGTTTTCATCTCCTGGTGCTCGTGTTCTCCATTCAGGCCCCCTTACTAACAATCTCCCCACTTGGAGACTCGGCGCCTTTCCATGCCTCTTTCGTACCGTCTGCAATTTGTCCGCAGGATGGGGGGAACCAATGAGAGACTCGCTGGAGGTGTTTGGTCGGGCACATGTCACTCTCATTTCCCATCACGAAGAAGAATTCACCAGCGGTTCAGCCTGCCACCCCGGATCGACAATAGGGCGTGAAGCCATCCAGCCGTGTTGCGTCCCACTCACAAAAAAGCGACTTGGGAAATGGAGCTCAGGGGCCCTGCACTTCCCAAACCTGCAGAGTTCTAAACGATAACTATCGCCCCAAAATATATTGAGGGCAGGCTACGAAGAGGCGCTGAACGCAAGGCAGAACTGCAGGAAACGGATGTCAACGGGTACATCGGAATGGCCCCGATAGCACATGAAAAGCGCCAGAACGTGGACAATGATGCGGTTGGCCAAAAAGGGCGTATGCGTTTTTTCCTGAATATATTCAGGAAAAAACGCATACGCCCTTTTTGGCCAACCAAGCAACCTGGGAGAGCAAATCAGCACTACAAAGAAATCTCTCGCCCCCCCCCCCCGGGGCAAAAGGGCCAGGCGAAAAAAGTCTAAAAACCAGAAAGGCAGGACAGCCCACGGAGTCAAGGGAGCCTTGTTAAGCTGATGGGCGGGATGTCAATGGCCAAGCCAATCTTCACAAGTGTATCCTCTTTCCCAAACCATGTAAAACACAGAACCACAGAGCATAGGGCACTTCCACACATGGGCGTTGACCTTGGGAAAATGAAAAAATCAACCAGACACAGGGACCCCAAAGTTGAGGGCTGCTGTCTTGACAAGAACCTCCACTCCGGTACACGTTTCATATCCCAGGAAAGAGCCAAGTGGACAAAGACGAGTGGACAAGTGGACAAAGACAAGTGGACAAGTGGACAAGTGGTGCTACGTAGGTCCAATGGAGTGTCACTCAGCCATGAAATCCACGTCATGAGGCTGGTAGCAGCATCCTGAGTGGATTTAGGTACGATCATCCTCAGTGAAATAAGTCCCACAAAAAAAGAAACTTATGATATCACTTATCGAGGGAATGTAAAAATCACTCCCCATGCACTGAATCCCCAAACAGAACAGAGTCACGCTTTTAGAAAACACACTTATGCCTGCTTCAGGGGAAAGGTGAGGTGGGGTGACGCATAAAACTCGAGTTTGAAATGAGCACAGATACCCTTCCGAAAACCGAATATGGAATGGACACGACCTACTCCTTGCTCAATCAACTGGACTCACCAGACCCTGTTCATCGCACAAGTATCTATCCGACTAGTAAGCATCTTAAAAGCTAAGTCTTGATATCTCTGTGTAAGTGCATCAAGTGTGTGTAAAGCGGCCTAAAACCAGCAGGGAAAATCAGCTCAGACCCATTCTGAGGATACATTTCCAACATAAAGAAGAAACAAGCAGGGCAAAACAGAGAGAAATTCTTCCAAAATGCGTTCAGGGACTGGCATGCAACCAGGATTGACCACATCTACAGCCCCAGCGGCAGAAGACATAAGGCTGGACACTCTTGGGGCTGAGACGATTGGTGAGGTTGGGAAAGCAAATGCAGACCCTTGAAAGGAATCCTGCGTGCTCCCCATTCCATGGGTCCCAACTCTCCAGGTTCAACGCAATCTTCCGACAGCGAAAGCACTCATTGGAAACCCAGCGGATGCTACACCGTGGGATCGGGAAAGCTTTCTGAAACTCACCTCAGTTTTCATCTCCTGGTGCTCGTGTTCTCCATTCAGGCCCCCTTACTAACAATCTCCCCACTTGGAGACTCGGCGCCTTTCCATGCCTCTTTCGTACCGTCTGCAATTTGTCCGCAGGATGAACTGCAAGAGGGGGAACCAATGAGAGACTCGCTGGAGGTGTTTGGTCGGGCACATGTCACTCTCATTTCCCATCACGAAGAAGAATTCACCAGCGGTTCAGCCTGCCACCCCGGATCGACAATAGGGCGTGAAGCCATCCAGCCGTGTTGCGTCCCACTCACAAAAAAGCGACTTGGGAAATGGAGCTCAGGGGCCCTGCACTTCCCAAACCTGCAGAGTTCTAAACGATAACTATCGCCCCAAAATATATTGAGGGCAGGCTACGAAGAGGCGCTGAACGCAAGGCAGAACTGCAGGAAACGGATGTCAACGGGTACATCGGAATGGCCCCGATAGCACATGAAAAGCGCCAGAACGTGGACAATGATGCGGTTGGCCAAAAAGGGCGTATGCGTTTTTTCCTGAATATATTCAGGAAAAAACGCATACGCCCTTTTTGGCCAACCAAGCAACCTGGGAGAGCAAATCAGCACTACAAAGAAATCTCTCGCCCCCCCCCCCCCCCCGGGGCAAAAGGGCCAGGCGAAAAAAGTCTAAAAACCAGAAAGGCAGGACAGCCCACGGAGTCAAGGGAGCCTTGTTAAGCTGATGGGCGGGATGTCAATGGCCAAGCCAATCTTCACAAGTGTATCCTCTTTCCCAAACCATGTAAAACACAGAACCACAGAGCATAGGGCACTTCCACACATGGGCGTTGACCTTGGGAAAATGAAAAAATCAACCAGACACAGGGACCCCAAAGTTGAGGGCTGCTGTCTTGACAAGAACCTCCACTCCGGTACACGTTTCATATCCCAGGAAAGAGCCAAGTGGACAAAGACGAGTGGACAAGTGGACAAAGACAAGTGGACAAGTGGACAAGTGGTGCTACGTAGGTCCAATGGAGTGTCACTCAGCCATGAAATCCACGTCATGAGGCTGGTAGCAGCATCCTGAGTGGATTTAGGTACGATCATCCTCAGTGAAATAAGTCCCACAAAAAAAGAAACTTATGATATCACTTATCGAGGGAATGTAAAAATCGCTCGCCATGAACGGAATCCCCAAACAGAACAGAGTCACGCTTTTAGAAAACACACTTATGCCTGCTTCAGGGGAAAGGTGAGGTGCGGTGACGCATAAAACTCGAGTTTGAAATGAGCACAGATACCCTTCCGAAAACCGAATATGGAATGGACACGACCTACTCCTTGCTCAATCAACTGGACTCACCAGACCCTGTTCATCGCACAAGTATCTATCCGACTAGTAAGCATCTTAAAAGCTAAGTCTTGATATCTCTGTGTAAGTGCATCAAGTGTGTGTAAAGCGGCCTAAAACCAGCAGGGAAAATCAGCTCAGACCCATTCTGAGGATACATTTCCAACACAAAGAAGAAACAAGCAGGGCAAAACAGAGAGAAATTCTTCCAAAATGCGTTCAGGGACTGGCATGCAACCAGGATTGACCACATCTACAGCCCCAGCGGCAGAAGACATAAGGCTGGACACTCTTGGGGCTGAGACGATTGGTGAGGTTGGGAAAGCAAATGCAGACCCTTGAAAGGAATCCTGCGTGCTCCCCATTCCATGGGTCCCAACTCTCCAGGTTCAACGCAATCTTCCGACAGCGAAAGCACTCATTGGAAACCCAGCGGATGCTACACCGTGGGATCGGGAAAGCTTTCTGAAACTCACCTCAGTTTTCCTCTCCTGGTGCTCGTGTTCTCCATTCAGGCCCCCTTACTAACAATCTCCCCACTTGGAGACTCGGCGCCTTTCCATGCCTCTTTCGTACCGTCTGCAATTTGTCCGCAGGATGAACTGCAAGAGGGGGAACCAATGAGAGACTCGCTGGAGGTGTTTGGTCGGGCACATGTCACTCTCATTTCCCATCACGAAGAAGAATTCACCAGAGGTTCAGCCTGCCACCCCGGATCGACAATAGGGCGTGAAGCCATCCAGCCGTGTTGCGTCCCACTCACAAAAAAGCGACTTGGGAAATGGAGCTCAGGGGCACTGCACTTCCCAAACCTGCAGAGTTCTAAACGATAACTATCGCCCCAAAATATATTGAGGTCAGGCTACGAAGAGGCGCTGAACGCAAGGCAGAACTGCAGGAAACGGATGTCAACGGGTACATCGGAATGGCCCCGATAGCACATGAAAAGCGCCAGAACGTGGACAATGATGCGGTTGGCCAAAAAGGGCGTATGCGTTTTTTCCTGAATATATTCAGGAAAAAACGCATACGCCCTTTTTGGCCAACCAAGCAACCTGGGAGAGCAAATCAGCACTACAAAGAAATCTCTCGCCCCCCCCCCCCCCCCCGGGGCAAAAGGGCCAGGCGAAAAAAGTCTAAAAACCAGAAAGGCAGGACAGCCCACGGAGTCAAGGGAGCCTTGTTAAGCTGATGGGCGGGATGTCAATGGCCAACAGCCAATCTTCACAAGTGTATCCTCTTTCCCAAACCATGTAAAACACAGAACCACAGAGCATAGGGCACTTCCACACATGGGCGTTGACCTTGGGAAAATGAAAAAATCAACCAGACACAGGGACCCCAAAGTTGAGGGCTGCTGTCTTGACAAGAACCTCCACTCCGGTACACGTTTCATATCCCAGGAAAGAGCCAAGTGGACAAAGACGAGTGGACAAGTGGACAAAGACAAGTGGACAAGTGGACAAGTGGTGCTACGTAGGTCCTATGGAGTGTCACTCAGCCATGAAATCCACGTCATGAGGCTGGTAGCAGCATCCTGAGTGGATTTAGGTACGATCATCCTCAGTGAAATAAGTCCCACAAAAAAAGAAACTTATGATATCACTTATCGAGGGAATGTAAAAATCGCTCCCCATGAACGGAATCCCCAAACAGAACAGAGTCACGCTTTTAGAAAACACACTTATGCCTGCTTCAGGGGAAAGGTGAGGTGCGGTGACGCATAAAACTCGAGTTTGAAATGAGCACAGATACCCTTCCGAAAACCGAATATGGAATGGACACGACCTACTCCTTGCTCAATCAACTGGACTCACCAGACCCTGTTCATCGCACAAGTATCTATCCGACTAGTAAGCATCTTAAAAGCTAAGTCTTGATATCTCTGTGTAAGTGCATCAAGTGTGTGTAAAGCGGCCTAAAACCAGCAGGGAAAGTCAGCTCAGACCCATTCTGAGGATACATTTCCAACACAAAGAAGAAACAAGCAGGGCAAAACAGAGAGAAATTCTTCCAAAATGCGTTCAGGGACTGGCATGCAACCAGGATTGACCACATCTACAGCCCCAGCGGCAGAAGACATAAGGCTGGACACTCTTGGGGCTGAGACGATTGGTGAGGTTGGGAAAGCAAATGCAGACCCTTGAAAGGAATCCTGCGTGCTCCCCATTCCATGGGTCCCAACTCTCCAGGTTCAACGCAATCTTCCGACAGCGAAAGCACTCATTGGAAACCCAGCGGATGCTACACCGTGGGATCGGGAAAGCTTTCTGAAACTCACCTCAGTTTTCCTCTCCTGGTGCTCGTGTTCTCCATTCAGGCCCCCTTACTAACAATCTCCCCACTTGGAGACTCGGCGCCTTTCCATGCCTCTTTCGTACCGTCTGCAATTTGTCCGCAGGATGAACTGCAAGAGGGGGAACCAATGAGAGACTCGCTGGAGGTGTTTGGTCGGGCACATGTCACTCTCATTTCCCATCACGAAGAAGAATTCACCAGAGGTTCAGCCTGCCACCCCGGATCGACAATAGGGCGTGAAGCCATCCAGCCGTGTTGCGTCCCACTCACAAAAAAGCGACTTGGGAAATGGAGCTCAGGGGCACTGCACTTCCCAAACCTGCAGAGTTCTAAACGATAACTATCGCCCCAAAATATATTGAGGTCAGGCTACGAAGAGGCGCTGAACGCAAGGCAGAACTGCAGGAAACGGATGTCAACGGGTACATCGGAATGGCCCCGATAGCACATGAAAAGCGCCAGAACGTGGACAATGATGCGGTTGGCCAAAAAGGGCGTATGCGTTTTTTCCTGAATATATTCAGGAAAAAACGCATACGCCCTTTTTGGCCAACCAAGCAACCTGGGAGAGCAAATCAGCACTACAAAGAAATCTCTCGCCCCCCCCCCCCCCTGGGGCAAAAGGGCCAGGCGAAAAAAGTCTAAAAACCAGAAAGGCAGGACAGCCCACGGAGTCAAGGGAGCCTTGTTAAGCTGATGGGCGGGATGTCAATGGCCAACAGCCAATCTTCACAAGTGTATCCTCTTTCCCAAACCATGTAAAACACAGAACCACAGAGCATAGGGCACTTCCACACATGGGCGTTGACCTTGGGAAAATGAAAAAATCAACCAGACACAGGGACCCCAAAGTTGAGGGCTGCTGTCTTGACAAGAACCTCCACTCCGGTACACGTTTCATATCCCAGGAAAGAGCCAAGTGGACAAAGACGAGTGGACAAGTGGACAAAGACAAGTGGACAAGTGGACAAGTGGTGCTACGTAGGTCCAATGGAGTGTCACTCAGCCATGAAATCCACGTCATGAGGCTGGTAGCAGCATCCTGAGTGGATTTAGGTACGATCATCCTCAGTGAAATAAGTCCCACAAAAAAAGAAACTTATGATATCACTTATCGAGGGAATGTAAAAATCGCTCGCCATGAACGGAATCCCCAAACAGAACAGAGTCACGCTTTTAGAAAACACACTTATGCCTGCTTCAGGGGAAAGGTGAGGTGCGGTGACGCATAAAACTCGAGTTTGAAATGAGCACAGATACCCTTCCGAAAACCGAATATGGAATGGACACGACCTACTCCTTGCTCAATCAACTGGACTCACCAGACCCTGTTCATCGCACAAGTATCTATCC
Source organism: Kogia breviceps (assembly GCF_026419965.1). Classification (NCBI taxonomy): domain Eukaryota; kingdom Metazoa; phylum Chordata; class Mammalia; order Artiodactyla; family Physeteridae; genus Kogia; species Kogia breviceps. The sequence goes on along the minus strand of NW_026712105.1, from coordinate 573,732 downwards.
GACTAGTAAGCATCTTAAAAGCTAAGTCTTGATATCTCTGTGTAAGTGCATCAAGTGTGTGTAAAGCGGCCTAAAACCAGCAGGGAAAATCAGCTCAGACCCATTCTGAGGATACATTTCCAACACAAAGAAGAAACAAGCAGGGCAAAACAGAGAGAAATTCTTCCAAAATGCGTTCAGGGACTGGCATGCAACCAGGATTGACCACATCTACAGCCCCAGCGGCAGAAGACATAAGGCTGGACACTCTTGGGGCTGAGACGATTGGTGAGGTTGGGAAAGCAAATGCAGACCCTTGAAAGGAATCCTGCGTGCTCCCCATTCCATGGCTCCCAACTCTCCAGGTTCAACGCAATCTTCCGACAGCGAAAGCACTCATTGGAAACCCAGCGGATGCTACACCGTGGGATCGGGAAAGCTTTCTGAAACTCACCTCAGTTTTCCTCTCCTGGTGCTCGTGTTCTCCATTCAGGCCCCCTTACTAACAATCTCCCCACTTGGAGACTCGGCGCCTTTCCATGCCTCTTTCGTACCGTCTGCAATTTGTCCGCAGGATGAACTGCAAGAGGGGGAACCAATGAGAGACTCGCTGGAGGTGTTTGGTCGGGCACATGTCACTCTCATTTCCCATCACGAAGAAGAATTCACCAGCGGTTCAGCCTGCCACCGGATCGACAATAGGGCGTGAAGCCATCCAGCCGTGTTGCGTCCCACTCACAAAAAAGCGACTTGGGAAATGGAGCTCAGGGGCCCTGCACTTCCCAAACCTGCAGAGTTCTAAACGATAACTATCGCCCCAAAATATATTGAGCGCAGGCTACGAAGAGGCGCTGAACGCAAGGCAGAACTGCAGGAAACGGATGTCAACGGGTACATCGGAATGGCCCCCATAGCACATGAAAAGCGCCAGAACGTGGACAATGATGCGGTTGGCCAAAAAGGGCGTATGCGTTTTTTCCTGAATATATTCAGGAAAAAACGCATACGCCCTTTTTGGCCAGCCAAGCAACCTGGAAGAGCAAATCAGCACTACAAAGAAATCTCTCGCCCCCCCCCCCCCGGGGCAAAAGGGCCAGGCGAAAAAAGTCTAAAAACCAGAAAGGCAGGACAGCCCACGGAGTCAAGGGAGCCTTGTTAAGCTGATGGGCGGGATGTCAATGGCCAACAGCCAATCTTCACAAGTGTATCCTCTTTCCCAAACCATGTAAAACACAGAACCACAGAGCATAGGGCACTTCCACACATGGGCGTTGACCTTGGGAAAATGAAAAAATCAACCAGACACAGGGACCCCAAAGTTGAGGGCTGCTGTCTTGACAAGAACCTCCACTCCGGTACACGTTTCATATCCCAGGAAAGAGCCAAGTGGACAAAGACGAGTGGACAAGTGGACAAAGACAAGTGGACAAGTGGACAAGTGGTGCTACGTAGGTCCAATGGAGTGTCACTCAGCCATGAAATCCACGTCATGAGGCTGGTAGCAGCATCCTGAGTGGATTTAGGTACGATCATCCTCAGTGAAATAAGTCCCACAAAAAAAGAAACTTATGATATCACTTATCGAGGGAATGTAAAAATCGCTCCCCATGAACGGAATCCCCAAACAGAACAGAGTCACGCTTTTAGAAAACACACTTATGCCTGCTTCAGGGGAAAGGTGAGGTGCGGTGACGCATAAAACTCGAGTTTGAAATGAGCACAGATACCCTTCCGAAAACCGAATATGGAATGGACACGACCTACTCCTTGCTCAATCAACTGGACTCACCAGACCCTGTTCATCGCACAAGTATCTATCCGACTAGTAAGCATCTTAAAAGCTAAGTCTTGATATCTCTGTGTAAGTGCATCAAGTGTGTGTAAAGCGGCCTAAAACCAGCAGGGAAAATCAGCTCAGACCCATTCTGAGGATACATTTCCAACACAAAGAAGAAACAAGCAGGGCAAAACAGAGAGAAATTCTTCCAAAATGCGTTCAGGGACTGGCATGCAACCAGGATTGACCACATCTACAGCCCCAGCGGCAGAAGACATAAGGCTGGACACTCTTGGGGCTGAGACGATTGGTGAGGTTGGGAAAGCAAATGCAGACCCTTGAAAGGAATCCTGCGTGCTCCCCATTCCATGGGTCCCAACTCTCCAGGTTCAACGCAATCTTCCGACAGCGAAAGCACTCATTGGAAACCCAGCGGATGCTACACCGTGGGATCGGGAAAGCTTTCTGAAACTCACCTCAGTTTTCCTCTCCTGGTGCTCGTGTTCTCCATTCAGGCCCCCTTACTAACAATCTCCCCACTTGGAGACTCGGCGCCTTTCCATGCCTCTTTCGTACCGTCTGCAATTTGTCCGCAGGATGAACTGCAAGAGGGGGAACCAATGAGAGACTCGCTGGAGGTGTTTGGTCGGGCACATGTCACTCTCATTTCCCATCACGAAGAAGAATTCACCAGCGGTTCAGCCTGCAACCGCGGATCGACAATAGGGCGTGAAGCCATCCAGCCGTGTTGCGTCCCACTCACAAAAAAGCGACTTGGGAAATGGAGCTCAGGGGCCCTGCACTTCCCAAACCTGCAGAGTTCTAAACGATAACTATCGCCCCAAAATATATTGAGGTCAGGCTACGAAGAGGCGCTGAACGCAAGGCAGAACTGCAGGAAACGGATGTCAACGGGTACATCGGAATGGCCCCGATAGCACATGAAAAGCGCCAGAACGTGGACAATGATGCGGTTGGCCAAAAAGGGCGTATGCGTTTTTTCCTGAATATATTCAGGAAAAAACGCATACGCCCTTTTTGGCCAACCAAGCAACCTGGGAGAGCAAATCAGCACTACAAAGAAATCTCTCGCCCCCCCCCCGGGGCAAAAGGGCCAGGCGAAAAAAGTCTAAAAACCAGAAAGGCAGGACAGCCCACGGAGTCAAGGGAGCCTTGTTAAGCTGATGGGCGGGATGTCAATGGCCAACAGCCAATCTTCACAAGTGTATCCTCTTTCCCAAACCATGTAAAACACAGAACCACAGAGCATAGGGCACTTCCACACATGGGCGTTGACCTTGGGAAAATGAAAAAATCAACCAGACACAGGGACCCCAAAGTTGAGGGCTGCTGTCTTGACAAGAACCTCCACTCCGGTACACGTTTCATATCCCAGGAAAGAGCCAAGTGGACAAAGACGAGTGGACAAGTGGACAAAGACAAGTGGACAAGTGGACAAGTGGTGCTACGTAGGTCCAATGGAGTGTCACTCAGCCATGAAATCCACGTCATGAGGCTGGTAGCAGCATCCTGAGTGGATTTAGGTACGATCATCCTCAGTGAAATAAGTCCCACAAAAAAAGAAACTTATGATATCACTTATCGAGGGAATGTAAAAATCGCTCCCCATGAACGGAATCCCCAAACAGAACAGAGTCACGCTTTTAGAAAACACACTTATGCCTGCTTCAGGGGAAAGGTGAGGTGCGGTGACGCATAAAACTCGAGTTTGAAATGAGCACAGATACCCTTCCGAAAACCGAATATGGAATGGACACGACCTACTCCTTGCTCAATCAACTGGACTCACCAGACCCTGTTCATCGCACAAGTATCTATCCGACTAGTAAGCATCTTAAAAGCTAAGTCTTGATATCTCTGTGTAAGTGCATCAAGGGTGTGTAAAGCGGCCTAAAACCAGCAGGGAAAATCAGCTCAGACCCATTCTGGGGATACATTTCCAACATAAAGAAGAAACAAGCAGGGCAAAACAGAGAGAAATTCTTCCAAAATGCGTTCAGGGACTGGCATGCAACCAGGATTGACCACATCTACAGCCCCAGCGGCAGAAGACATAAGGCTGGACACTCTTGGGGCTGAGACGATTGGTGAGGTTGGGAAAGCAAATGCAGACCCTTGAAAGGAATCCTGCGTGCTCCCCATTCCATGGCTCCCAACTCTCCAGGTTCAACGCAATCTTCCGACAGCGAAAGCACTCATTGGAAACCCAGCGGATGCTACACCGTGGGATCGGGAAAGCTTTCTGAAACTCACCTCAGTTTTCCTCTCCTGGTGCTCGTGTTCTCCATTCAGGCCCCCTTACTAACAATCTCCCCACTTGGAGACTCGGCGCCTTTCCATGCCTCTTTCGTACCGTCTGCAATTTGTCCGCAGGATGAACTGCAAGAGGGGGAACCAATGAGAGACTCGCTGGAGGTGTTTGGTCGGGCACATGTCACTCTCATTTCCCATCACGAAGAAGAATTCACCAGCGGTTCAGCCTGCCACCGCGGATCGACAATAGGGCGTGAAGCCATCCAGCCGTGTTGCGTCCCACTCACAAAAAAGCGACTTGGGAAATGGAGCTCAGGGGCCCTGCACTTCCCAAACCTGCAGAGTTCTAAACGATAACTATCGCCCCAAAATATATTGAGGTCAGGCTACGAAGAGGCGCTGAACGCAAGGCAGAACTGCAGGAAACGGATGTCAACGGGTACATCGGAATGGCCCCCATAGCACATGAAAAGCGCCAGAACGTGGACAATGATGCGGTTGGCCAAAAAGGGCGTATGCGTTTTTTCCTGAATATATTCAGGAAAAAACGCATACGCCCTTTTTGGCCAACCAAGCAACCTGGGAGAGCAAATCAGCACTACAAAGAAATCTCTCGCCCCCCCCCCCGGGGCAAAAGGGCCAGGCGAAAAAAGTCTAAAAACCAGAAAGGCAGGACAGCCCACGGAGTCAAGGGAGCCTTGTTAAGCTGATGGGCGGGATGTCAATGGCCAACAGCCAATCTTCACAAGTGTATCCTCTTTCCCAAACCATGTAAAACACAGAACCACAGAGCATAGGGCACTTCCACACATGGGCGTTGACCTTGGGAAAATGAAAAAATCAACCAGACACAGGGACCCCAAAGTTGAGGGCTGCTGTCTTGACAAGAACCTCCACTCCGGTACACGTTTCATATCCCAGGAAAGAGCCAAGTGGACAAAGACGAGTGGACAAGTGGACAAAGACAAGTGGACAAGTGGACAAGTGGTGCTACGTAGGTCCAATGGAGTGTCACTCAGCCATGAAATCCACATCATGAGGCTGGTAGCAGCATCCTGAGTGGATTTAGGTACGATCATCCTCAGTGAAATAAGTCCCACAAAAAAAGAAACTTATGATATCACTTATCGAGGGAATGTAAAAATCGCTCCCCATGAACGGAATCCCCAAACAGAACAGAGTCACGCTTTTAGAAAACACACTTATGCCTGCTTCAGGGGAAAGGTGAGGTGGGGTGACGCATAAAACTCGAGTTTGAAATGAGCACAGATACCCTTCCGAAAACCGAATATGGAATGGACACGACCTACTCCTTGCTCAATCAACTGGACTCACCAGACCCTGTTCATCGCACAAGTATCTATCCGACTAGTAAGCATCTTAAAAGCTAAGTCTTGATATCTCTGTGTAAGTGCATCAAGTGTGTGTAAAGCGGCCTAAAACCAGCAGGGAAAATCAGCTCAGACCCATTCTGAGGATACATTTCCAACATAAAGAAGAAACAAGCAGGGCAAAACAGAGAGAAATTCTTCCAAAATGCGTTCAGGGACTGGCATGCAACCAGGATTGACCACATCTACAGCCCCAGCGGCAGAAGACATAAGGCTGGACACTCTTGGGGCTGAGACGATTGGTGAGGTTGGGAAAGCAAATGCAGACCCTTGAAAGGAATCCTGCGTGCTCCCCATTCCATGGGTCCCAACTCTCCAGGTTCAACGCAATCTTCCGACAGCGAAAGCACTCATTGGAAACCCAGCGGATGCTACACCGTGGGATCGGGAAAGCTTTCTGAAACTCACCTCAGTTTTCATCTCCTGGTGCTCGTGTTCTCCATTCAGGCCCCCTTACTAACAATCTCCCCACTTGGAGACTCGGCGCCTTTCCATGCCTCTTTCGTACCGTCTGCAATTTGTCCGCAGGATGAACTGCAAGAGGGGGAACCAATGAGAGACTCGCTGGAGGTGTTTGGTCGGGCACATGTCACTCTCATTTCCCATCACGAAGAAGAATTCACCAGCGGTTCAGCCTGCCACCCCGGATCGACAGTAGGGCGTGAAGCCATCCAGCCGTGTTGCGTCCCACTCACAAAAAAGCGACTTGGGAAATGGAGCTCAGGGGCACTGCACTTCCCAAACCTGCAGAGTTCTAAACGATAACTATCGCCCCAAAATATATTGAGGTCAGGCTACGAAGAGGCGCTGAACGCAAGGCAGAACTGCAGGAAACGGATGTCAACGGGTACATCGGAATGGCCCCGATAGCACATGAAAAGCGCCAGAACGTGGACAATGATGCGGTTGGCCAAAAAGGGCGTATGCGTTTTTTCCTGAATATATTCAGGAAAAAACGCATACGCCCTTTTTGGCCAACCAAGCAACCTGGGAGAGCAAATCAGCACTACAAAGAAATCTCTCGCCCCCCCCCCGGGGCAAAAGGGCCAGGCGAAAAAAGTCTAAAAACCAGAAAGGCAGGACAGCCCACGGAGTCAAGGGAGCCTTGTTAAGCTGATGGGCGGGATGTCAATGGCCAACAGCCAATCTTCACAAGTGTATCCTCTTTCCCAAACCATGTAAAACACAGAACCACAGAGCATAGGGCACTTCCACACATGGGCGTTGACCTTGGGAAAATGAAAAAATCAACCAGACACAGGGACCCCAAAGTTGAGGGCTGCTGTCTTGACAAGAACCTCCACTCCGGTACACGTTTCATATCCCAGGAAAGAGCCAAGTGGACAAAGACGAGTGGACAAGTGGACAAAGACAAGTGGACAAGTGGACAAGTGGTGCTACGTAGGTCCAATGGAGTGTCACTCAGCCATGAAATCCACGTCATGAGGCTGGTAGCAGCATCCTGAGTGGATTTAGGTACGATCATCCTCAGTGAAATAAGTCCCACAAAAAAAGAAACTTATGATATCACTTATCGAGGGAATGTAAAAATCACTCCCCATGCACTGAATCCCCAAACAGAACAGAGTCACGCTTTTAGAAAACACACTTATGCCTGCTTCAGGGGAAAGGTGAGGTGGGGTGACGCATAAAACTCGAGTTTGAAATGAGCACAGATACCCTTCCGAAAACCGAATATGGAATGGACACGACCTACTCCTTGCTCAATCAACTGGACTCACCAGACCCTGTTCATCGCACAAGTATCTATCCGACTAGTAAGCATCTTAAAAGCTAAGTCTTGATATCTCTGTGTAAGTGCATCAAGGGTGTGTAAAGCGGCCTAAAACCAGCAGGGAAAATCAGCTCAGACCCATTCTGAGGATACATTTCCAACATAAAGAAGAAACAAGCAGGGCAAAACAGAGAAATTCTTCCAAAATGCGTTCAGGGACTGGCATGCAACCAGGATTGACCACATCTACAGCCCCAGCGGCAGAAGACATAAGGCTGGACACTCTTGGGGCTGAGACGATTGGTGAGGTTGGGAAAGCAAATGCAGACCCTTGAAAGGAATCCTGCGTGCTCCCCATTCCATGGGTCCCAACTCTCCAGGTTCAACGCAATCTTCCGACAGCGAAAGCACTCATTGGAAACCCAGCGGATGCTACACCGTGGGATCGGGAAAGCTTTCTGAAACTCACCTCAGTTTTCCTCTCCTGGTGCTCGTGTTCTCCATTCAGGCCCCCTTACTAACAATCTCCCCACTTGGAGACTCGGCGCCTTTCCATGCCTCTTTCGTACCGTCTGCAATTTGTCCGCAGGATGAACTGCAAGAGGGGGAACCAATGAGAGACTCGCTGGAGGTGTTTGGTCGGGCACATGTCACTCTCATTTCCCATCACGAAGAAGAATTCACCAGCGGTTCAGCCTGCCACCCCGGATCGACAATAGGGCGTGAAGCCATCCAGCCGTGTTGCGTCCCACTCACAAAAAAGCGACTTGGGAAATGGAGCTCAGGGGCACTGCACTTCCCAAACCTGCAGAGTTCTAAACGATAACTATCGCCCCAAAATATATTGAGGTCAGGCTACGAAGAGGCGCTGAACGCAAGGCAGAACTGCAGGAAACGGATGTCAACGGGTACATCGGAATGGCCCCGATAGCACATGAAAAGCGCCAGAACGTGGACAATGATGCGGTTGGCCAAAAAGGGCGTATGCGTTTTTTCCTGAATATATTCAGGAAAAAACGCATACGCCCTTTTTGGCCAACCAAGCAACCTGGGAGAGCAAATCAGCACTACAAAGAAATCTCTCGCCCCCCCCCCGGGGCAAAAGGGCCAGGCGAAAAAAGTCTAAAAACCAGAAAGGCAGGACAGCCCACGGAGTCAAGGGAGCCTTGTTAAGCTGATGGGCGGGATGTCAATGGCCAAGCCAATCTTCACAAGTGTATCCTCTTTCCCAAACCATGTAAAACACAGAACCACAGAGCATAGGGCACTTCCACACATGGGCGTTGACCTTGGGAAAATGAAAAAATCAACCAGACACAGGGACCCCAAAGTTGAGGGCTGCTGTCTTGACAAGAACCTCCACTCCGGTACACGTTTCATATCCCAGGAAAGAGCCAAGTGGACAAAGACGAGTGGACAAGTGGACAAAGACAAGTGGACAAGTGGACAAGTGGTGCTACGTAGGTCCTATGGAGTGTCACTCAGCCATGAAATCCACGTCATGAGGCTGGTAGCAGCATCCTGAGTGGATTTAGGTACGATCATCCTCAGTGAAATAAGTCCCACAAAAAAAGAAACTTATGATATCACTTATCGAGGGAATGTAAAAATCGCTCGCCATGAACGGAATCCCCAAACAGAACAGAGTCACGCTTTTAGAAAACACACTTATGCCTGCTTCAGGGGAAAGGTGAGGTGCGGTGACGCATAAAACTCGAGTTTGAAATGAGCACAGATACCCTTCCGAAAACCGAATATGGAATGGACACGACCTACTCCTTGCTCAATCAACTGGACTCACCAGACCCTGTTCATCGCACAAGTATCTATCCGACTAGTAAGCATCTTAAAAGCTAAGTCTTGATATCTCTGTGTAAGTGCATCAAGTGTGTGTAAAGCGGCCTAAAACCAGCAGGGAAAATCAGCTCAGACCCATTCTGAGGATACATTTCCAACACAAAGAAGAAACAAGCAGGGCAAAACAGAGAGAAATTCTTCCAAAATGCGTTCAGGGACTGGCATGCAACCAGGATTGACCACATCTACAGCCCCAGCGGCAGAAGACATAAGGCTGGACACTCTTGGGGCTGAGACGATTGGTGAGGTTGGGAAAGCAAATGCAGACCCTTGAAAGGAATCCTGCGTGCTCCCCATTCCATGGGTCCCAACTCTCCAGGTTCAACGCAATCTTCCGACAGCGAAAGCACTCATTGGAAACCCAGCGGATGCTACACCGTGGGATCGGGAAAGCTTTCTGAAACTCACCTCAGTTTTCATCTCCTGGTGCTCGTGTTCTCCATTCAGGCCCCCTTACTAACAATCTCCCCACTTGGAGACTCGGCGCCTTTCCATGCCTCTTTCGTACCGTCTGCAATTTGTCCGCAGGATGAACTGCAAGAGGGGGAACCAATGAGAGACTCGCTGGAGGTGTTTGGTCGGGCACATGTCACTCTCATTTCCCATCACGAAGAAGAATTCACCAGCGGTTCAGCCTGCCACCCCGGATCGACAATAGGGCGTGAAGCCATCCAGCCGTGTTGCGTCCCACTCACAAAAAAGCGACTTGGGAAATGGAGCTCAGGGGCACTGCACTTCCCAAACCTGCAGAGTTCTAAACGATAACTATCGCCCCAAAATATATTGAGCGCAGGCTACGAAGAGGCGCTGAACGCAAGGCAGAACTGCAGGAAACGGATGTCAACGGGTATATCGGAATGGCCCCGATAGCACATGAAAAGCGCCAGAACGTGGACAATGATGCGGTTGGCCAAAAAGGGCGTATGCGTTTTTTCCTGAATATATTCAGGAAAAAACGCGTACGCCCTTTTTGGCCAACCAAGCAACCTGGGAGAGCAAATCAGCACTACAAAGAAATCTCTCGCCCCCCCCCCCGGGGCAAAAGGGCCAGGCGAAAAATGTCTAAAAACCAGAAAGGCAGGACAGCCCACGGAGTCAAGGGAGCCTTGTTAAGCTGATGGGCGGTATGTCAATGGCCAACAGCCAATCTTCACAAGTGTATCCTCTTTCCCAAAGCATGTAAAACACAGAACCACAGAGCATAGGGCACTTCCACACATGGGCGTTGACCTTGGGAAAATGAAAAAATCAACCAGACACAGGGACCCCAAAGTTGAGGGCTGCTGTCTTGACAAGAACCTCCACTCCGGTACACGTTTCATATCCCAGGAAAGAGCCAAGTGGACAAAGACGAGTGGACAAGTGGACAAAGACAAGTGGACAAGTGGACAAGTGGTGCTACGTAGGTCCAATGGAGTGTCACTCAGCCATGAAATCCACGTCATGAGGCTGGTAGCAGCATCCTGAGTGGATTTAGGTACGATCATCCTCAGTGAAATAAGTCCCACAAAAAAAGAAACTTATGATATCACTTATCGAGGGAATGTAAAAATCACTCCCCATGCACTGAATCCCCAAACAGAACAGAGTCACGCTTTTAGAAAACACACTTATGCCTGCTTCAGGGGAAAGGTGAGGTGGGGTGACGCATAAAACTCGAGTTTGAAATGAGCACAGATACCCTTCCGAAAACCGAATATGGAATGGACACGACCTACTCCTTGCTCAATCAACTGGACTCACCAGACCCTGTTCATCGCACAAGTATCTATCCGACTAGTAAGCATCTTAAAAGCTAAGTCTTGATATCTCTGTGTAAGTGCATCAAGTGTGTGTAAAGCGGCCTAAAACCAGCAGGGAAAATCAGCTCAGACCCATTCTGAGGATACATTTCCAACATAAAGAAGAAACAAGCAGGGCAAAACAGAGAGAAATTCTTCCAAAATGCGTTCAGGGACTGGCATGCAACCAGGATTGACCACATCTACAGCCCCAGCGGCAGAAGACATAAGGCTGGACACTCTTGGGGCTGAGACGATTGGTGAGGTTGGGAAAGCAAATGCAGACCCTTGAAAGGAATCCTGCGTGCTCCCCATTCCATGGGTCCCAACTCTCCAGGTTCAACGCAATCTTCCGACAGCGAAAGCACTCATTGGAAACCCAGCGGATGCTACACCGTGGGATCGGGAAAGCTTTCTGAAACTCACCTCAGTTTTCATCTCCTGGTGCTCGTGTTCTCCATTCAGGCCCCCTTACTAACAATCTCCCCACTTGGAGACTCGGCGCCTTTCCATGCCTCTTTCGTACCGTCTGCAATTTGTCCGCAGGATGAACTGCAAGAGGGGGAACCAATGAGAGACTCGCTGGAGGTGTTTGGTCGGGCACATGTCACTCTCATTTCCCATCACGAAGAAGAATTCACCAGAGGTTCAGCCTGCCACCCCGGATCGACAATAGGGCGTGAAGCCATCCAGCCGTGTTGCGTCCCACTCACAAAAAAGCGACTTGGGAAATGGAGCTCAGGGGCCCTGCACTTCCCAAACCTGCAGAGTTCTAAACGATAACTATCGCCCCAAAATATATTGAGGGCAGGCTACGAAGAGGCGCTGAACGCAAGGCAGAACTGCAGGAAACGGATGTCAACGGGTACATCGGAATGGCCCCGATAGCACATGAAAAGCGCCAGAACGTGGACAATGATGCGGTTGGCCAAAAAGGGCGTATGCGTTTTTTCCTGAATATATTCAGGAAAAAACGCATACGCCCTTTTTGGCCAACCAAGCAACCTGGGAGAGCAAATCAGCACTACAAAGAAATCTCTCGCCCCCCCCGGGGCAAAAGGGCCAGGCGAAAAAAGTCTAAAAACCAGAAAGGCAGGACAGCCCACGGAGTCAAGGGAGCCTTGTTAAGCTCATGGGCGGGATGTCAATGGCCAACAGCCAATCTTCACAAGTGTATCCTCTTTCCCAAACCATGTAAAACACAGAACCACAGAGCATAGGGCACTTCCACACATGGGCGTTGACCTTGGGAAAATGAAAAAATCAACCAGACACAGGGACCCCAAAGTTGAGGGCTGCTGTCTTGACAAGAACCTCCACTCCGGTACACGTTTCATATCCCAGGAAAGAGCCAAGTGGACAAAGACGAGTGGACAAGTGGACAAAGACAAGTGGACAAGTGGACAAGTGGTGCTACGTAGGTCCAATGGAGTGTCACTCAGCCATGAAATCCACGTCATGAGGCTGGTAGCAGCATCCTGAGTGGATTTAGGTACGATCATCCTCAGTGAAATAAGTCCCACAAAAAAAGAAACTTATGATATCACTTATCGAGGGAATGTAAAAATCGCTCCCCATGCACTGAATCCCCAAACAGAACAGAGTCACGCTTTTAGAAAACACACTTATGCCTGCTTCAGGGGAAAGGTGAGGTGCGGTGACGCATAAAACTCGAGTTTGAAATGAGCACAGATACCCTTCCGAAAACCGAATATGGAATGGACACGACCTACTCCTTGCTCAATCAACTGGACTCACCAGACCCTGTTCATCGCACAAGTATCTATCCGACTAGTAAGCATCTTAAAAGCTAAGTCTTGATATCTCTGTGTAAGTGCATCAAGTGTGTGTAAAGCGGCCTAAAACCAGCAGGGAAAATCAGCTCAGACCCATTCTGAGGATACATTTCCAACATAAAGAAGAAACAAGCAGGGCAAAACAGAGAGAAATTCTTCCAAAATGCGTTCAGGGACTGGCATGCAACCAGGATTGACCACATCTACAGCCCCAGCGGCAGAAGACATAAGGCTGGACACTCTTGGGGCTGAGACGATTGGTGAGGTTGGGAAAGCAAATGCAGACCCTTGAAAGGAATCCTGCGTGCTCCCCATTCCATGGGTCCCAACTCTCCAGGTTCAACGCAATCTTCCGACAGCGAAAGCACTCATTGGAAACCCAGCGGATGCTACACCGTGGGATCGGGAAAGCTTTCTGAAACTCACCTCAGTTTTCATCTCCTGGTGCTCGTGTTCTCCATTCAGGCCCCCTTACTAACAATCTCCCCACTTGGAGACTCGGCGCCTTTCCATGCCTCTTTCGTACCGTCTGCAATTTGTCCGCAGGATGGGGGGAACCAATGAGAGACTCGCTGGAGGTGTTTGGTCGGGCACATGTCACTCTCATTTCCCATCACGAAGAAGAATTCACCAGCGGTTCAGCCTGCCACCCCGGATCGACAATAGGGCGTGAAGCCATCCAGCCGTGTTGCGTCCCACTCACAAAAAAGCGACTTGGGAAATGGAGCTCAGGGGCCCTGCACTTCCCAAACCTGCCGAGTTCTAAACGATAACTATCGCCCCAAAATATATTGAGGGCAGGCTACGAAGAGGCGCTGAACGCAAGGCAGAACTGCAGGAAACGGATGTCAACGGGTACATCGGAATGGCCCCGATAGCACATGAAAAGCGCCAGAACGTGGACAATGATGCGGTTGGCCAAAAAGGGCGTATGCGTTTTTTCCTGAATATATTCAGGAAAAAACGCATACGCCCTTTTTGGCCAGCCAAGCAACCTGGAAGAGCAAATCAGCACTACAAAGAAATCTCTCGCCCCCCCCCGGGGCAAAAGGGCCAGGCGAAAAAAGTCTAAAAACCAGAAAGGCAGGACAGCCCACGGAGTCAAGGGAGCCTTGTTAAGCTGATGGGCGGGATGTCAATGGCCAACAGCCAATCTTCACAAGTGTATCCTCTTTCCCAAACCATGTAAAACACAGAACCACAGAGCATAGGGCACTTCCACACATGGGCGTTGACCTTGGGAAAATGAAAAAATCAACCAGACACAGGGACCCCAAAGTTGAGGGCTGCTGTCTTGACAAGAACCTCCACTCCGGTACACGTTTCATATCCCAGGAAAGAGCCAAGTGGACAAAGACGAGTGGACAAGTGGACAAAGACAAGTGGACAAGTGGACAAGTGGTGCTACGTAGGTCCAATGGAGTGTCACTCAGCCATGAAATCCACGTCATGAGGCTGGTAGCAGCATCCTGAGTGGATTTAGGTACGATCATCCTCAGTGAAATAAGTCCCACAAAAAAAGAAACTTATGATATCACTTATCGAGGGAATGTAAAAATCGCTCCCCATGCACTGAATCCCCAAACAGAACAGAGTCACGCTTTTAGAAAACACACTTATGCCTGCTTCAGGGGAAAGGTGAGGTGCGGTGACGCATAAAACTCGAGTTTGAAATGAGCACAGATACCCTTCCGAAAACCGAATATGGAATGGACACGACCTACTCCTTGCTCAATCAACTGGACTCACCAGACCCTGTTCATCGCACAAGTATCTATCCGACTAGTAAGCATCTTAAAAGCTAAGTCTTGATATCTCTGTGTAAGTGCATCAAGTGTGTGTAAAGCGGCCTAAAACCAGCAGGGAAAATCAGCTCAGACCCATTCTGAGGATACATTTCCAACACAAAGAAGAAACAAGCAGGGCAAAACAGAGAGAAATTCTTCCAAAATGCGTTCAGGGACTGGCATGCAACCAGGATTGACCACATCTACAGCCCCAGCGGCAGAAGACATAAGGCTGGACACTCTTGGGGCTGAGACTATTGGTGAGGTTGGGAAAGCAAATGCAGACCCTTGAAAGGAATCCTGCGTGCTCCCCATTCCATGGGTCCCAACTCTCCAGGTTCAACGCAATCTTCCGACAGCGAAAGCACTCATTGGAAACCCAGCGGATGCTACACCGTGGGATCGGGAAAGCTTTCTGAAACTCACCTCAGTTTTCCTCTCCTGGTGCTCGTGTTCTCCATTCAGGCCCCCTTACTAACAATCTCCCCACTTGGAGACTCGGCGCCTTTCCATGCCTCTTTCGTACCGTCTGCAATTTGTCCGCAGGATGAACTGCAAGAGGGGGAACCAATGAGAGACTCGCTGGAGGTGTTTGGTCGGGCACATGTCACTCTCATTTCCCATCACGAAGAAGAATTCACCAGAGGTTCAGCCTGCCACCCCGGATCGACAATAGGGCGTGAAGCCATCCAGCCGTGTTGCGTCCCACTCACAAAAAAGCGACTTGGGAAATGGAGCTCAGGGGCCCTGCACTTCCCAAACCTGCAGAGTTCTAAACGATAACTATCGCCCCAAAATATATTGAGCGCAGGCTACGAAGAGGCGCTGAACGCAAGGCAGAACTGCAGGAAACGGATGTCAACGGGTACATCGGAATGGCCCCGATAGCACATGAAAAGCGCCAGAACGTGGACAATGATGCGGTTGGCCAAAAAGGGCGTATGCGTTTTTTCCTGAATATATTCAGGAAAAAACGCATACGCCCTTTTTGGCCAACCAAGCAACCTGGGAGAGCAAATCAGCACTACAAAGAAATCTCTCGGCCCCCCCCCCCGGGGCAAAAGGGCCAGGCGAAAAAAGTCTAAAAACCAGAAAGGCAGGACAGCCCACGGAGTCAAGGGAGCCTTGTTAAGCTGATGGGCGGGATGTCAATGGCCAACAGCCAATCTTCACAAGTGTATCCTCTTTCCCAAACCATGTAAAACACAGAACCACAGAGCATAGGGCACTTCCACACATGGGCGTTGACCTTGGGAAAATGAAAAAATCAACCAGACACAGGGACCCCAAAGTTGAGGGCTGCTGTCTTGACAAGAACCTCCACTCCGGTACACGTTTCATATCCCAGGAAAGAGCCAAGTGGACAAAGACGAGTGGACAAGTGGACAAAGACAAGTGGACAAGTGGACAAGTGGTGCTACGTAGGTCCAATGGAGTGTCACTCAGCCATGAAATCCACGTCATGAGGCTGGTAGCAGCATCCTGAGTGGATTTAGGTACGATCATCCTCAGTGAAATAAGTCCCACAAAAAAAGAAACTTATGATATCACTTATCGAGGGAATGTAAAAATCGCTCGCCATGAACGGAATCCCCAAACAGAACAGAGTCACGCTTTTAGAAAACACACTTATGCCTGCTTCAGGGGAAAGGTGAGGTGCGGTGACGCATAAAACTCGAGTTTGAAATGAGCACAGATACCCTTCCGAAAACCGAATATGGAATGGACACGACCTACTCCTTGCTCAATCAACTGGACTCACCAGACCCTGTTCATCGCACAAGTATCTATCCGACTAGTAAGCATCTTAAAAGCTAAGTCTTGATATCTCTGTGTAAGTGCATCAAGTGTGTGTAAAGCGGCCTAAAACCAGCAGGGAAAATCAGCTCAGACCCATTCTGAGGATACATTTCCAACACAAAGAAGAAACAAGCAGGGCAAAACAGAGAGAAATTCTTCCAAAATGCGTTCAGGGACTGGCATGCAACCAGGATTGACCACATCTACAGCCCCAGCGGCAGAAGACATAAGGCTGGACACTCTTGGGGCTGAGACGATTGGTGAGGTTGGGAAAGCAAATGCAGACCCTTGAAAGGAATCCTGCGTGCTCCCCATTCCATGGCTCCCAACTCTCCAGGTTCAACGCAATCTTCCGACAGCGAAAGCACTCATTGGAAACCCAGCGGATGCTACACCGTGGGATCGGGAAAGCTTTCTGAAACTCACCTCAGTTTTCCTCTCCTGGTGCTCGTGTTCTCCATTCAGGCCCCCTTACTAACAATCTCCCCACTTGGAGACTCGGCGCCTTTCCATGCCTCTTTCGTACCGTCTGCAATTTGTCCGCAGGATGAACTGCAAGAGGGGGAACCAATGAGAGACTCGCTGGAGGTGTTTGGTCGGGCACATGTCACTCTCATTTCCCATCACGAAGAAGAATTCACCAGCGGTTCAGCCTGCCACCGGATCGACAATAGGGCGTGAAGCCATCCAGCCGTGTTGCGTCCCACTCACAAAAAAGCGACTTGGGAAATGGAGCTCAGGGGCCCTGCACTTCCCAAACCTGCAGAGTTCTAAACGATAACTATCGCCCCAAAATATATTGAGCGCAGGCTACGAAGAGGCGCTGAACGCAAGGCAGAACTGCAGGAAACGGATGTCAACGGGTACATCGGAATGGCCCCCATAGCACATGAAAAGCGCCAGAACGTGGACAATGATGCGGTTGGCCAAAAAGGGCGTATGCGTTTTTTCCTGAATATATTCAGGAAAAAACGCATACGCCCTTTTTGGCCAGCCAAGCAACCTGGAAGAGCAAATCAGCACTACAAAGAAATCTCTCGCCCCCCCCCCCCGGGGCAAAAGGGCCAGGCGAAAAAAGTCTAAAAACCAGAAAGGCAGGACAGCCCACGGAGTCAAGGGAGCCTTGTTAAGCTGATGGGCGGGATGTCAATGGCCAACAGCCAATCTTCACAAGTGTATCCTCTTTCCCAAACCATGTAAAACACAGAACCACAGAGCATAGGGCACTTCCACACATGGGCGTTGACCTTGGGAAAATGAAAAAATCAACCAGACACAGGGACCCCAAAGTTGAGGGCTGCTGTCTTGACAAGAACCTCCACTCCGGTACACGTTTCATATCCCAGGAAAGAGCCAAGTGGACAAAGACGAGTGGACAAGTGGACAAAGACAAGTGGACAAGTGGACAAGTGGTGCTACGTAGGTCCAATGGAGTGTCACTCAGCCATGAAATCCACGTCATGAGGCTGGTAGCAGCATCCTGAGTGGATTTAGGTACGATCATCCTCAGTGAAATAAGTCCCACAAAAAAAGAAACTTATGATATCACTTATCGAGGGAATGTAAAAATCGCTCCCCATGAACGGAATCCCCAAACAGAACAGAGTCACGCTTTTAGAAAACACACTTATGCCTGCTTCAGGGGAAAGGTGAGGTGCGGTGACGCATAAAACTCGAGTTTGAAATGAGCACAGATACCCTTCCGAAAACCGAATATGGAATGGACACGACCTACTCCTTGCTCAATCAACTGGACTCACCAGACCCTGTTCATCGCACAAGTATCTATCCGACTAGTAAGCATCTTAAAAGCTAAGTCTTGATATCTCTGTGTAAGTGCATCAAGTGTGTGTAAAGCGGCCTAAAACCAGCAGGGAAAATCAGCTCAGACCCATTCTGAGGATACATTTCCAACACAAAGAAGAAACAAGTAGGGCAAAACAGAGAGAAATTCTTCCAAAATGCGTTCAGGGACTGGCATGCAACCAGGATTGACCACATCTACAGCCCCAGCGGCAGAAGACATAAGGCTGGACACTCTTGGGGCTGAGACGATTGGTGAGGTTGGGAAAGCAAATGCAGACCCTTGAAAGGAATCCTGCGTGCTCCCCATTCCATGGGTCCCAACTCTCCAGGTTCAACGCAATCTTCCGACAGCGAAAGCACTCATTGGAAACCCAGCGGATGCTACACCGTGGGATCGGGAAAGCTTTCTGAAACTCACCTCAGTTTTCCTCTCCTGGTGCTCGTGTTCTCCATTCAGGCCCCCTTACTAACAATCTCCCCACTTGGAGACTCGGCGCCTTTCCATGCCTCTTTCGTACCGTCTGCAATTTGTCCGCAGGATGAACTGCAAGAGGGGGAACCAATGAGAGACTCGCTGGAGGTGTTTGGTCGGGCACATGTCACTCTCATTTCCCATCACGAAGAAGAATTCACCAGCGGTTCAGCCTGCAACCGCGGATCGACAATAGGGCGTGAAGCCATCCAGCCGTGTTGCGTCCCACTCACAAAAAAGCGACTTGGGAAATGGAGCTCAGGGGCCCTGCACTTCCCAAACCTGCAGAGTTCTAAACGATAACTATCGCCCCAAAATATATTGAGGTCAGGCTACGAAGAGGCGCTGAACGCAAGGCAGAACTGCAGGAAACGGATGTCAACGGGTACATCGGAATGGCCCCGATAGCACATGAAAAGCGCCAGAACGTGGACAATGATGCGGTTGGCCAAAAAGGGCGTATGCGTTTTTTCCTGAATATATTCAGGAAAAAACGCATACGCCCTTTTTGGCCAACCAAGCAACCTGGGAGAGCAAATCAGCACTACAAAGAAATCTCTCGCCCCCCCCCCGGGGCAAAAGGGCCAGGCGAAAAAAGTCTAAAAACCAGAAAGGCAGGACAGCCCACGGAGTCAAGGGAGCCTTGTTAAGCTGATGGGCGGGATGTCAATGGCCAACAGCCAATCTTCACAAGTGTATCCTCTTTCCCAAACCATGTAAAACACAGAACCACAGAGCATAGGGCACTTCCACACATGGGCGTTGACCTTGGGAAAATGAAAAAATCAACCAGACACAGGGACCCCAAAGTTGAGGGCTGCTGTCTTGACAAGAACCTCCACTCCGGTACACGTTTCATATCCCAGGAAAGAGCCAAGTGGACAAAGACGAGTGGACAAGTGGACAAAGACAAGTGGACAAGTGGACAAGTGGTGCTACGTAGGTCCAATGGAGTGTCACTCAGCCATGAAATCCACGTCATGAGGCTGGTAGCAGCATCCTGAGTGGATTTAGGTACGATCATCCTCAGTGAAATAAGTCCCACAAAAAAAGAAACTTATGATATCACTTATCGAGGGAATGTAAAAATCGCTCCCCATGAACGGAATCCCCAAACAGAACAGAGTCACGCTTTTAGAAAACACACTTATGCCTGCTTCAGGGGAAAGGTGAGGTGCGGTGACGCATAAAACTCGAGTTTGAAATGAGCACAGATACCCTTCCGAAAACCGAATATGGAATGGACACAACCTACTCCTTGCTCAATCAACTGGACTCACCAGACCCTGTTCATCGCACAAGTATCTATCCGACTAGTAAGCATCTTAAAAGCTAAGTCTTGATATCTCTGTGTAAGTGCATCAAGGGTGTGTAAAGCGGCCTAAAACCAGCAGGGAAAATCAGCTCAGACCCATTCTGGGGATACATTTCCAACATAAAGAAGAAACAAGCAGGGCAAAACAGAGAGAAATTCTTCCAAAATGCGTTCAGGGACTGGCATGCAACCAGGATTGACCACATCTACAGCCCCAGCGGCAGAAGACATAAGGCTGGACACTCTTGGGGCTGAGACGATTGGTGAGGTTGGGAAAGCAAATGCAGACCCTTGAAAGGAATCCTGCGTGCTCCCCATTCCATGGCTCCCAACTCTCCAGGTTCAACGCAATCTTCCGACAGCGAAAGCACTCATTGGAAACCCAGCGGATGCTACACCGTGGGATCGGGAAAGCTTTCTGAAACTCACCTCAGTTTTCCTCTCCTGGTGCTCGTGTTCTCCATTCAGGCCCCCTTACTAACAATCTCCCCACTTGGAGACTCGGCGCCTTTCCATGCCTCTTTCGTACCGTCTGCAATTTGTCCGCAGGATGAACTGCAAGAGGGGGAACCAATGAGAGACTCGCTGGAGGTGTTTGGTCGGGCACATGTCACTCTCATTTCCCATCACGAAGAAGAATTCACCAGCGGTTCAGCCTGCCACCGCGGATCGACAATAGGGCGTGAAGCCATCCAGCCGTGTTGCGTCCCACTCACAAAAAAGCGACTTGGGAAATGGAGCTCAGGGGCCCTGCACTTCCCAAACCTGCAGAGTTCTAAACGATAACTATCGCCCCAAAATATATTGAGGTCAGGCTACGAAGAGGCGCTGAACGCAAGGCAGAACTGCAGGAAACGGATGTCAACGGGTACATCGGAATGGCCCCGATAGCACATGAAAAGCGCCAGAACGTGGACAATGATGCGGTTGGCCAAAAAGGGCGTATGCGTTTTTTCCTGAATATATTCAGGAAAAAACGCATACGCCCTTTTTGGCCAACCAAGCAACCTGGGAGAGCAAATCAGCACTACAAAGAAATCTCTCGCCCCCCCCCGGGGCAAAAGGGCCAGGCGAAAAAAGTCTAAAAACCAGAAAGGCAGGACAGCCCACGGAGTCAAGGGAGCATTGTTAAGCTGATGGGCGGGATGTCAATGGCCAACAGCCAATCTTCACAAGTGTATCCTCTTTCCCAAGCCATGTAAAACACAGAACCACAGAGCATAGGGCACTTCCACACATGGGCGTTGACCTTGGGAAAATGAAAAAATCAACCAGACACAGGGACCCCAAAGTTGAGGGCTGCTGTCTTGACAAGAACCTCCACTCCGGTACACGTTTCATATCCCAGGAAAGAGCCAAGTGGACAAAGACGAGTGGACAAGTGGACAAAGACAAGTGGACAAGTGGACAAGTGGTGCTACATAGGTCCAATGGAGTGTCACTCAGCCATGAAATCCACGTCATGAGGCTGGTAGCATCATCCTGAGTGGATTTAGGTACGATCATCCTCAGTGAAATAAGTCCCACAAAAAAAGAAACTTATGATATCACTTATCGAGGGAATGTAAAAATCGCTCCCCATGAACGGAATCCCCAAACAGAACAGAGTCACGCTTTTAGAAAACACACTTATGCCTGCTTCAGGGGAAAGGTGAGGTGCGGTGACGCATAAAACTCGAGTTTGAAATGAGCACAGATACCCTTCCGTAAACCGAATATGGAATGGACACGACCTACTCCTTGCTCAATCAACTGGACTCACCAGACCCTGTTCATCGCACAAGTATCTATCCGACTAGTAAGCATCTTAAAAGCTAAGTCTTGATATCTCTGTGTAAGTGCATCAAGTGTGTGTAAAGCGGCCTAAAACCAGCAGGGAAAATCAGCTCAGACCCATTCTGAGGATACATTTCCAACACAAAGAAGAAACAAGCAGGGCAAAACAGAGAGAAATTCTTCCAAAATGCGTTCAGGGACTGGCATGCAACCAGGATTGACCACATCTACAGCCCCAGCGGCAGAAGACATAAGGCTGGACACTCTTGGGGCTGAGACGATTGGTGAGGTTGGGAAAGCAAATGCAGACCCTTGAAAGGAATCCTGCGTGCTCCCCATTCCATGGGTCCCAACTCTCCAGGTTCAACGCAATCTTCCGACAGCGAAAGCACTCATTGGAAACCCAGCGGATGCTACACCGTGGGATCGGGAAAGCTTTCTGAAACTCACCTCAGTTTTCCTCTCCTGGTGCTCGTGTTCTCCATTCAGGCCCCCTTACTAACAATCTCCCCACTTGGAGACTCGGCGCCTTTCCATGCCTCTTTCGTACCGTCTGCAATTTGTCCGCAGGATGAACTGCAAGAGGGGGAACCAATGAGAGACTCGCTGGAGGTGTTTGGTCGGGCACATGTCACTCTCATTTCCCAACACGAAGAAGAATTCACCAGCGGTTCAGCCTGCAACCGCGGATCGACAATAGGGCGTGAAGCCATCCAGCCGTGTTGCGTCCCACTCACAAAAAAGCGACTTGGGAAATGGAGCTCAGGGGCCCTGCACTTCCCAAACCTGCAGAGTTCTAAACGATAACTATCGCCCCAAAATATATTGAGCGCAGGCTACGAAGAGGCGCTGAACGCAAGGCAGAACTGCAGGAAACAGATGTCAACGGGTACATCGGAATGGCCCCGATAGCACATGAAAAGCGCCAGAACGTGGACAATGATGCGGTTGGCCAAAAAGGGCGTATGCGTTTTTTCCTGAATATATTCAGGAAAAAACGCATACGCCCTTTTTGGCCAACCAAGCAACCTGGGAGAGCAAATCACCACTACAAAGAAATCTCTCGCCCCCCCCCCCCGGGGCAAAAGGGCCAGGCGAAAAAAGTCTAAAAACCAGAAAGGCAGGACAGCCCACGGAGTCAAGGGAGCCTTGTTAAGCTGATGGGCGGGATGTCAATGGCCAACAGCCAATCTTCACAAGTGTATCCTCTTTCCCAAACCATGTAAAACACAGAACCACAGAGCATAGGGCACTTCCACACATGGGCGTTGACCTTGGGAAAATGAAAAAATCAACCAGACACAGGGACCCCAAAGTTGAGGGCTGCTGTCTTGACAAGAACCTCCACTCCGGTACACGTTTCATATCCCAGGAAAGAGCCAAGTGGACAAAGACGAGTGGACAAGTGGACAAAGACAAGTGGACAAGTGGTGCTACGTAGGTCCAATGGAGTGTCACTCAGCCATGAAATCCACGTCATGAGGCTGGTAGCAGCATCCTGAGTGGATTTAGGTACGATCATCCTCAGTGAAATAAGTCCCACAAAAAAAGAAACTTATGATATCACTTATCGAGGGAATGTAAAAATCGCTCCCCATGAACGGAATCCCCAAACAGAACAGAGTCACGCTTTTAGAAAACACACTTATGCCTGCTTCAGGGGAAAGGTGAGGTGCGGTGACGCATAAAACTCGAGTTTGAAATGAGCACAGATACCCTTCCGAAAACCGAATATGGAATGGACACGACCTACTCCTTGCTCAATCAACTGGACTCACCAGACCCTGTTCATCGCACAAGTATCTATCCGACTAGTAAGCATCTTAAAAGCTAAGTCTTGATATCTCTGTGTAAGTGCATCAAGGGTGTGTAAAGCGGCCTAAAACCAGCAGGGAAAATCAGCTCAGACCCATTCTGAGGATACATTTCCAACACAAAGAAGAAACAAGCAGGGCAAAACAGAGAGAAATTCTTCCAAAATGCGTTCAGGGACTGGCATGCAACCAGGATTGACCACATCTACAGCCCCAGCGGCAGAAGACATAAGGCTGGACACTCTTGGGGCTGAGACGATTGGTGAGGTTGGGAAAGCAAATGCAGACCCTTGAAAGGAATCCTGCGTGCTCCCCATTCCATGGCTCCCAACTCTCCAGGTTCAACGCAATCTTCCGACAGCGAAAGCACTCATTGGAAACCCAGCGGATGCTACACCGTGGGATCGGGAAAGCTTTCTGAAACTCACCTCAGTTTTCCTCTCCTGGTGCTCGTGTTCTCCATTCAGGCCCCCTTACTAACAATCTCCCCACTTGGAGACTCGGCGCCTTTCCATGCCTCTTTCGTACCGTCTGCAATTTGTCCGCAGGATGAACTGCAAGAGGGGGAACCAATGAGAGACTCGCTGGAGGTGTTTGGTCGGGCACATGTCACTCTCATTTCCCATCACGAAGAAGAATTCACCAGCGGTTCAGCCTGCCACCGGATCGACAATAGGGCGTGAAGCCATCCAGCCGTGTTGCGTCCCACTCACAAAAAAGCGACTTGGGAAATGGAGCTCAGGGGCCCTGCACTTCCCAAACCTGCAGAGTTCTAAACGATAACTATCGCCCCAAAATATATTGAGCGCAGGCTACGAAGAGGCGCTGAACGCAAGGCAGAACTGCAGGAAACGGATGTCAACGGGTACATCGGAATGGCCCCCATAGCACATGAAAAGCGCCAGAACGTGGACAATGATGCGGTTGGCCAAAAAGGGCGTATGCGTTTTTTCCTGAATATATTCAGGAAAAAACGCATACGCCCTTTTTGGCCAGCCAAGCAACCTGGAAGAGCAAATCAGCACTACAAAGAAATCTCTCGCCCCCCCCCCCGGGGCAAAAGGGCCAGGCGAAAAAAGTCTAAAAACCAGAAAGGCAGGACAGCCCACGGAGTCAAGGGAGCCTTGTTAAGCTGATGGGCGGGATGTCAATGGCCAACAGCCAATCTTCACAAGTGTATCCTCTTTCCCAAACCATGTAAAACACAGAACCACAGAGCATAGGGCACTTCCACACATGGGCGTTGACCTTGGGAAAATGAAAAAATCAACCAGACACAGGGACCCCAAAGTTGAGGGCTGCTGTCTTGACAAGAACCTCCACTCCGGTACACGTTTCATATCCCAGGAAAGAGCCAAGTGGACAAAGACGAGTGGACAAGTGGACAAAGACAAGTGGACAAGTGGACAAGTGGTGCTACGTAGGTCCAATGGAGTGTCACTCAGCCATGAAATCCACGTCATGAGGCTGGTAGCAGCATCCTGAGTGGATTTAGGTACGATCATCCTCAGTGAAATAAGTCCCACAAAAAAAGAAACTTATGATATCACTTATCGAGGGAATGTAAAAATCGCTCCCCATGAACGGAATCCCCAAACAGAACAGAGTCACGCTTTTAGAAAACACACTTATGCCTGCTTCAGGGGAAAGGTGAGGTGCGGTGACGCATAAAACTCGAGTTTGAAATGAGCACAGATACCCTTCCGAAAACCGAATATGGAATGGACACGACCTACTCCTTGCTCAATCAACTGGACTCACCAGACCCTGTTCATCGCACAAGTATCTATCCGACTAGTAAGCATCTTAAAAGCTAAGTCTTGATATCTCTGTGTAAGTGCATCAAGTGTGTGTAAAGCGGCCTAAAACCAGCAGGGAAAATCAGCTCAGACCCATTCTGAGGATACATTTCCAACACAAAGAAGAAACAAGCAGGGCAAAACAGAGAGAAATTCTTCCAAAATGTGTTCAGGGACTGGCATGCAACCAGGATTGACCACATCTACAGCCCCAGCGGCAGAAGACATAAGGCTGGACACTCTTGGGGCTGAGACGATTGGTGAGGTTGGGAAAGCAAATGCAGACCCTTGAAAGGAATCCTGCGTGCTCCCCATTCCATGGGTCCCAACTCTCCAGGTTCAACGCAATCTTCCGACAGCGAAAGCACTCATTGGAAACCCAGCGGATGCTACACCGTGGGATCGGGAAAGCTTTCTGAAACTCACCTCAGTTTTCCTCTCCTGGTGCTCGTGTTCTCCATTCAGGCCCCCTTACTAACAATCTCCCCACTTGGAGACTCGGCGCCTTTCCATGCCTCTTTCGTACCGTCTGCAATTTGTCCGCAGGATGAACTGCAAGAGGGGGAACCAATGAGAGACTCGCTGGAGGTGTTTGGTCGGGCACATGTCACTCTCATTTCCCATCACGAAGAAGAATTCACCAGCGGTTCAGCCTGCAACCGCGGATCGACAATAGGGCGTGAAGCCATCCAGCCGTGTTGCGTCCCACTCACAAAAAAGCGACTTGGGAAATGGAGCTCAGGGGCCCTGCACTTCCCAAACCTGCAGAGTTCTAAACGATAACTATCGCCCCAAAATATATTGAGGTCAGGCTACGAAGAGGCGCTGAACGCAAGGCAGAACTGCAGGAAACGGATGTCAACGGGTACATCGGAATGGCCCCGATAGCACATGAAAAGCGCCAGAACGTGGACAATGATGCGGTTGGCCAAAAAGGGCGTATGCGTTTTTTCCTGAATATATTCAGGAAAAAACGCATACGCCCTTTTTGGCCAACCAAGCAACCTGGGAGAGCAAATCAGCACTACAAAGAAATCTCTCGCCCCCCCCCGGGGCAAAAGGGCCAGGCGAAAAAAGTCTAAAAACCAGAAAGGCAGGACAGCCCACGGAGTCAAGGGAGCCTTGTTAAGCTGATGGGCGGGATGTCAATGGCCAACAGCCAATCTTCACAAGTGTATCCTCTTTCCCAAACCATGTAAAACACAGAACCACAGAGCATAGGGCACTTCCACACATGGGCGTTGACCTTGGGAAAATGAAAAAATCAACCAGACACAGGGACCCCAAAGTTGAGGGCTGCTGTCTTGACAAGAACCTCCACTCCGGTACACGTTTCATATCCCAGGAAAGAGCCAAGTGGACAAAGACGAGTGGACAAGTGGACAAAGACAAGTGGACAAGTGGACAAGTGGTGCTACGTAGGTCCAATGGAGTGTCACTCAGCCATGAAATCCACGTCATGAGGCTGGTAGCAGCATCCTGAGTGGATTTAGGTACGATCATCCTCAGTGAAATAAGTCCCACAAAAAAAGAAACTTATGATATCACTTATCGAGGGAATGTAAAAATCGCTCCCCATGAACGGAATCCCCAAACAGAACAGAGTCACGCTTTTAGAAAACAAACTTATGCCTGCTTCAGGGGAAAGGTGAGGTGCGGTGACGCATAAAACTCGAGTTTGAAATGAGCACAGATACCCGTCCGTAAACCGAATATGGAATGGACACGACCTACTCCTTGCTCAATCAACTGGACTCACCAGACCCTGTTCATCGCACAAGTATCTATCCGACTAGTAAGCATCTTAAAAGCTAAGTCTTGATATCTCTGTGTAAGTGCATCAAGTGTGTGTAAAGCGGCCTAAAACCAGCAGGGAAAATCAGCTCAGACCCATTCTGAGGATACATTTCCAACACAAAGAAGAAACAAGCAGGGCAAAACAGAGAGAAATTCTTCCAAAATGCGTTCAGGGACTGGCATGCAACCAGGATTGACCACATCTACAGCCCCAGCGGCAGAAGACATAAGGCTGGACACTCTTGGGGCTGAGACGATTGGTGAGGTTGGGAAAGCAAATGCAGACCCTTGAAAGGAATCCTGCGTGCTCCCCATTCCATGGGTCCCAACTCTCCAGGTTCAACGCAATCTTCCGACAGCGAAAGCACTCATTGGAAACCCAGCGGATGCTACACCGAGGGATCGGGAAAGCTTTCTGAAACTCACCTCAGTTTTCCTCTCCTGGTGCTCGTGTTCTCCATTCAGGCCCCCTTACTAACAATCTCCCCACTTGGAGACTCGGCGCCTTTCCATGCCTCTTTCGTACCGTCTGCAATTTGTCCGCAGGATGAACTGCAAGAGGGGGAACCAATGAGAGACTCGCTGGAGGTGTTTGGTCGGGCACATGTCACTCTCATTTCCCAACACGAAGAAGAATTCACCAGCGGTTCAGCCTGCAACCGCGGATCGACAATAGGGCGTGAAGCCATCCAGCCGTGTTGCGTCCCACTCACAAAAAAGCGACTTGGGAAATGGAGCTCAGGGGCCCTGCACTTCCCAAACCTGCAGAGTTCTAAACGATAACTATCGCCCCAAAATATATTGAGCGCAGGCTACGAAGAGGCGCTGAACGCAAGGCAGAACTGCAGGAAACGGATGTCAACGGGTACATCGGAATGGCCCCGATAGCACATGAAAAGCGCCAGAACGTGGACAATGATGCGGTTGGCCAAAAAGGGCGTATGCGTTTTTTCCTGAATATATTCAGGAAAAAACGCATACGCCCTTTTTGGCCAACCAAGCAACCTGGGAGAGCAAATCAGCACTACAAAGAAATCTCTCGCCCCCCCCCCCGGGGGCAAAAGGGCCAGGCGAAAAAAGTCTAAAAACCAGAAAGGCAGGACAGCCCACGGAGTCAAGGGAGCCTTGTTAAGCTGATGGGCGGGATGTCAATGGCCAACAGCCAATCTTCACAAGTGTATCCTCTTTCCCAAACCATGTAAAACACAGAACCACAGAGCATAGGGCACTTCCACACATGGGCGTTGACCTTGGGAAAATGAAAAAATCAACCAGACACAGGGACCCCAAAGTTGAGGGCTGCTGTCTTGACAAGAACCTCCACTCCGGTACACGTTTCATATCCCAGGAAAGAGCCAAGTGGACAAAGACGAGTGGACAAGTGGACAAAGACAAGTGGACAAGTGGACAAGTGGTGCTACGTAGGTCCAATGGAGTGTCACTCAGCCATGAAATCCACGTCATGAGGCTGGTAGCAGCATCCTGAGTGGATTTAGGTACGATCATCCTCAGTGAAATAAGTCCCACAAAAAAAGAAACTTATGATATCACTTATCGAGGGAATGTAAAAATCGCTCCCCATGAACGGAATCCCCAAACAGAACAGAGTCACGCTTTTAGAAAACACACTTATGCCTGCTTCAGGGGAAAGGTGAGGTGCGGTGACGCATAAAACTCGAGTTTGAAATGAGCACAGATACCCTTCCGAAAACCGAATATGGAATGGACACGACCTACTCCTTGCTCAATCAACTGGACTCACCAGACCCTGTTCATCGCACAAGTATCTATCCGACTAGTAAGCATCTTAAAAGCTAAGTCTTGATATCTCTGTGTAAGTGCATCAAGGGTGTGTAAAGCGGCCTAAAACCAGCAGGGAAAATCAGCTCAGACCCATTCTGAGGATACATTTCCAACACAAAGAAGAAACAAGCAGGGCAAAACAGAGAGAAATTCTTCCAAAATGCGTTCAGGGACTGGCATGCAACCAGGATTGACCACATCTACAGCCCCAGCGGCAGAAGACATAAGGCTGGACACTCTTGGGGCTGAGACGATTGGTGAGGTTGGGAAAGCAAATGCAGACCCTTGAAAGGAATCCTGCGTGCTCCCCATTCCATGGGTCCCAACTCTCCAGGTTCAACGCAATCTTCCGACAGCGAAAGCACTCATTGGAAACCCAGCGGATGCTACACCGTGGGATCGGGAAAGCTTTCTGAAACTCACCTCAGTTTTCCTCTCCTGGTGCTCGTGTTCTCCATTCAGGCCCCCTTACTAACAATCTCCCCACTTGGAGACTCGGCGCCTTTCCATGCCTCTTTCGTACCGTCTGCAATTTGTCCGCAGGATGAACTGCAAGAGGGGGAACCAATGAGAGACTCGCTGGAGGTGTTTGGTCGGGCACATGTCACTCTCATTTCCCATCACGAAGAAGAATTCACCAGCGGTTCAGCCTGCAACCGCGGATCGACAATAGGGCGTGAAGCCATCCAGCCGTGTTGCGTCCCACTCACAAAAAAGCGACTTGGGAAATGGAGCTCAGGGGCCCTGCACTTCCCAAACCTGCAGAGTTCTAAACGATAACTATCGCCCCAAAATATATTGAGGTCAGGCTACGAAGAGGCGCTGAACGCAAGGCAGAACTGCAGGAAACGGATGTCAACGGGTACATCGGAATGGCCCCGATAGCACATGAAAAGCGCCAGAACGTGGACAATGATGCGGTTGGCCAAAAAGGGCGTATGCGTTTTTTCCTGAATATATTCAGGAAAAAACGCATACGCCCTTTTTGGCCAACCAAGCAACCTGGGAGAGCAAATCAGCACTACAAAGAAATCTCTCGCCCCCCCCCGGGGCAAAAGGGCCAGGCGAAAAAAGTCTAAAAACCAGAAAGGCAGGACAGCCCACGGAGTCAAGGGAGCCTTGTTAAGCTGATGGGCGGGATGTCAATGGCCAACAGCCAATCTTCACAAGTGTATCCTCTTTCCCAAACCATGTAAAACACAGAACCACAGAGCATAGGGCACTTCCACACATGGGCGTTGACCTTGGGAAAATGAAAAAATCAACCAGACACAGGGACCCCAAAGTTGAGGGCTGCTGTCTTGACAAGAACCTCCACTCCGGTACACGTTTCATATCCCAGGAAAGAGCCAAGTGGACAAAGACGAGTGGACAAGTGGACAAAGACAAGTGGACAAGTGGACAAGTGGTGCTACGTAGGTCCAATGGAGTGTCACTCAGCCATGAAATCCACGTCATGAGGCTGGTAGCAGCATCCTGAGTGGATTTAGGTACGATCATCCTCAGTGAAATAAGTCCCACAAAAAAAGAAACTTATGATATCACTTATCGAGGGAATGTAAAAATCGCTCCCCATGAACGGAATCCCCAAACAGAACAGAGTCACGCTTTTAGAAAACACACTTATGCCTGCTTCAGGGGAAAGGTGAGGTGCGGTGACGCATAAAACTCGAGTTTGAAATGAGCACAGATACCCTTCCGAAAACCGAATATGGAATGGACACGACCTACTCCTTGCTCAATCAACTGGACTCACCAGACCCTGTTCATCGCACAAGTATCTATCCGACTAGTAAGCATCTTAAAAGCTAAGTCTTGATATCTCTGTGTAAGTGCATCAAGGGTGTGTAAAGCGGCCTAAAACCAGCAGGGAAAATCAGCTCAGACCCATTCTGAGGATACATTTCCAACATAAAGAAGAAACAAGCAGGGCAAAACAGAGAGAAATTCTTCCAAAATGCGTTCAGGGACTGGCATGCAACCAGGATTGACCACATCTACAGCCCCAGCGGCAGAAGACATAAGGCTGGACACTCTTGGGGCTGAGACGATTGGTGAGGTTGGGAAAGCAAATGCAGACCCTTGAAAGGAATCCTGCGTGCTCCCCATTCCATGGGTCCCAACTCTCCAGGTTCAACGCAATCTTCCGACAGCGAAAGCACTCATTGGAAACCCAGCGGATGCTACACCGTGGGATCGGGAAAGCTTTCTGAAACTCACCTCAGTTTTCCTCTCCTGGTGCTCGTGTTCTCCATTCAGGCCCCCTTACTAACAATCTCCCCACTTGGAGACTCGGCGCCTTTCCATGCCTCTTTCGTACCGTCTGCAATTTGTCCGCAGGATGAACTGCAAGAGGGGGAACCAATGAGAGACTCGCTGGAGGTGTTTGGTCGGGCACATGTCACTCTCATTTCCCATCACGAAGAAGAATTCACCAGCGGTTCAGCCTGCCACCGCGGATCGACAATAGGGCGTGAAGCCATCCAGCCGTGTTGCGTCCCACTCACAAAAAAGCGACTTGGGAAATGGAGCTCAGGGGCCCTGCACTTCCCAAACCTGCAGAGTTCTAAACGATAACTATCGCCCCAAAATATATTGAGGTCAGGCTACGAAGAGGCGCTGAACGCAAGGCAGAACTGCAGGAAACGGATGTCAACGGGTACATCGGAATGGCCCCCATAGCACATGAAAAGCGCCAGAACGTGGACAATGATGCGGTTGGCCAAAAAGGGCGTATGCGTTTTTTCCTGAATATATTCAGGAAAAAACGCATACGCCCTTTTTGGCCAACCAAGCAACCTGGGAGAGCAAATCAGCACTACAAAGAAATCTCTCGCCCCCCCCCGGGGCAAAAGGGCCAGGCGAAAAAAGTCTAAAAACCAGAAAGGCAGGACAGCCCACGGAGTCAAGGGAGCATTGTTAAGCTGATGGGCGGGATGTCAATGGCCAACAGCCAATCTTCACAAGTGTATCCTCTTTCCCAAGCCATGTAAAACACAGAACCACAGAGCATAGGGCACTTCCACACATGGGCGTTGACCTTGGGAAAATGAAAAAATCAACCAGACACAGGGACCCCAAAGTTGAGGGCTGCTGTCTTGACAAGAACCTCCACTCCGGTACACGTTTCATATCCCAGGAAAGAGCCAAGTGGACAAAGACGAGTGGACAAGTGGACAAAGACATGTGGACAAGTGGACAAGTGGTGCTACGTAGGTCCAATGGAGTGTCACTCAGCCATGAAATCCACATCATGAGGCTGGTAGCAGCATCCTGAGTGGATTTAGGTACGATCATCCTCAGTGAAATAAGTCCCACAAAAAAAGAAACTTATGATATCACTTATCGAGGGAATGTAAAAATCGCTCCCCATGAACGGAATCCCCAAACAGAACAGAGTCACGCTTTTAGAAAACACACTTATGCCTGCTTCAGGGGAAAGGTGAGGTGCGGTGACGCATAAAACTCGAGTTTGAAATGAGCACAGATACCCTTCCGAAAACCGAATATGGAATGGACACGACCTACTCCTTGCTCAATAAACTGGACTCACCAGACCCTGTTCATCGCACAAGTATCTATCCGACTAGTAAGCATCTTAAAAGCTAAGTCTTGATATCTCTGTGCAAGTGCATCAAGTGTGTGTAAAGTGGCCTAAAACCAGCAGGGAAAATCAGCTCAGACCCATTCTGAGGATACATTTCCAACACAAAGAAGAAACAAGCAGGGCAAAACAGAGAGAAATTCTTCCAAAATGCGTTCAGGGACTGGCATGCAACCAGGATTGACCACATCTACAGCCCCAGCGGCAGAAGACATAAGGCTGGACACTCTTGGGGCTGAGACGATTGGTGAGGTTGGGAAAGCAAATGCAGACCCTTGAAAGGAATCCTGCGTGCTCCCCATTCCATGGCTCCCAACTCTCCAGGTTCAACGCAATCTTCCGACAGCGAAAGCACTCATTGGAAACCCAGCGGATGCTACACCGTGGGATCGGGAAAGCTTTCTGAAACTCACCTCAGTTTTCCTCTCCTGGTGCTCGTGTTCTCCATTCAGGCCCCCTTACTAACAATCTCCCCACTTGGAGACTCGGCGCCTTTCCATGCCTCTTTCGTACCGTCTGCAATTTGTCCGCAGGATGAACTGCAAGAGGGGGAACCAATGAGAGACTCGCTGGAGGTGTTTGGTCGGGCACATGTCACTCTCATTTCCCATCACGAAGAAGAATTCACCAGCGGTTCAGCCTGCCACCGCGGATCGACAATAGGGCGTGAAGCCATCCAGCCGTGTTGCGTCCCACTCACAAAAAAGCGACTTGGGAAATGGAGCTCAGGGGCCCTGCACTTCCCAAACCTGCAGAGTTCTAAACGATAACTATCGCCCCAAAATATATTGAGGTCAGGCTACGAAGAGGCGCTGAACGCAAGGCAGAACTGCAGGAAACGGATGTCAACGGGTACATCGAAATGGCCCCGATAGCACATGAAAAGCGCCAGAACGTGGACAATGATGCGGTTGGCCAAAAAGGGCGTATGCGTTTTTTCCTGAATATATTCAGGAAAAAACGCATACGCCCTTTTTGGCCAACCAAGCAACCTGGGAGAGCAAATCAGCACTACAAAGAAATCTCTCGCCCCCCCCCGGGGCAAAAGGGCCAGGCGAAAAAAGTCTAAAAACCAGAAAGGCAGGACAGCCCACGGAGTCAAGGGAGCATTGTTAAGCTGATGGGCGGGATGTCAATGGCCAACAGCCAATCTTCACAAGTGTATCCTCTTTCCCAAGCCATGTAAAACACAGAACCACAGAGCATAGGGCACTTCCACACATGGGCGTTGACCTTGGGAAAATGAAAAAATCAACCAGACACAGGGACCCCAAAGTTGAGGGCTGCTGTCTTGACAAGAACCTCCACTCCGGTACACGTTTCATATCCCAGGAAAGAGCCAAGTGGACAAAGACGAGTGGACAAGTGGACAAAGACAAGTGGACAAGTGGACAAGTGGTGCTACATAGGTCCAATGGAGTGTCACTCAGCCATGAAATCCACGTCATGAGGCTGGTAGCATCATCCTGAGTGGATTTAGGTACGATCATCCTCAGTGAAATAAGTCCCACAAAAAAAGAAACTTATGATATCACTTATCGAGGGAATGTAAAAATCGCTCCCCATGAACGGAATCTCCAAACAGAACAGAGTCACGCTTTTAGAAAACACACTTATGCCTGCTTCAGGGGAAAGGTGAGGTGCGGTGACGCATAAAACTCGAGTTTGAAATGAGCACAGATACCCTTCCGTAAACCGAATATGGAATGGACACGACCTACTCCTTGCTCAATCAACTGGACTCACCAGACCCTGTTCATCGCACAAGTATCTATCCGACTAGTAAGCATCTTAAAAGCTAAGTCTTGATATCTCTGTGTAAGTGCATCAAGTGTGTGTAAAGCGGCCTAAAACCAGCAGGGAAAATCAGCTCAGACCCATTCTGAGGATACATTTCCAACACAAAGAAGAAACAAGCAGGGCAAAACAGAGAGAAATTCTTCCAAAATGCGTTCAGGGACTGGCATGCAACCAGGATTGACCACATCTACAGCCCCAGCGGCAGAAGACATAAGGCTGGACACTCTTGGGGCTGAGACGATTGGTGAGGTTGGGAAAGCAAATGCAGACCCTTGAAAGGAATCCTGCGTGCTCCCCATTCCATGGCTCCCAACTCTCCAGGTTCAACGCAATCTTCCGACAGCGAAAGCACTCATTGGAAACCCAGCGGATGCTACACCGTGGGATCGGGAAAGCTTTCTGAAACTCACCTCAGTTTTCCTCTCCTGGTGCTCGTGTTCTCCATTCAGGCCCCCTTACTAACAATCTCCCCACTTGGAGACTCGGCGCCTTTCCATGCCTCTTTCGTACCGTCTGCAATTTGTCCGCAGGATGAACTGCAAGAGGGGGAACCAATGAGAGACTCGCTGGAGGTGTTTGGTCGGGCACATGTCACTCTCATTTCCCAACACGAAGAAGAATTCACCAGCGGTTCAGCCTGCAACCGCGGATCGACAATAGGGCGTGAAGCCATCCAGCCGTGTTGCGTCCCACTCACAAAAAAGCGACTTGGGAAATGGAGCTCAGGGGCCCTGCACTTCCCAAACCTGCAGAGTTCTAAACGATAACTATCGCCCCAAAATATATTGAGGTCAGGCTACGAAGAGGCGCTGAACGCAAGGCAGAACTGCAGGAAACGGATGTCAACGGGTACATCGGAATGGCCCCGATAGCACATGAAAAGCGCCAGAACGTGGACAATGATGCGGTTGGCCAAAAAGGGCGTATGCGTTTTTTCCTGAATATATTCAGGAAAAAACGCATACGCCCTTTTTGGCCAACCAAGCAACCTGGGAGAGCAAATCAGCACTACAAAGAAATCTCCGGCCCCCCCCCGGGGCAAAAGGGCCAGGCGAAAAAAGTCTAAAAACCAGAAAGGCAGGACAGCCCACGGAGTCAAGGGAGCCTTGTTAAGCTGATGGGCGGGATGTCAATGGCCAACAGCCAATCTTCACAAGTGTATCCTCTTTCCCAAACCATGTACAACACAGAACCACAGAGCATAGGGCACTTCCACACATGGGCGTTGACCTTGGGAAAATGAAAAAATCAACCAGACACAGGGACCCCAAAGTTGAGGGCTGCTGTCTTGACAAGAACCTCCACTCCGGTACACGTTTCATATCCCAGGAAAGAGCCAAGTGGACAAAGACGAGTGGACAAGTGGACAAAGACAAGTGGACAAGTGGACAAGTGGTGCTACGTAGGTCCAATGGAGTGTCACTCAGCCATGAAATCCACGTCATGAGGCTGGTAGCAGCATCCTGAGTGGATTTAGGTACGATCATCCTCAGTGAAATAAGTCCCACAAAAAAAGAAACTTATGATATCACTTATCGAGGGAATGTAAAAATCGCTCCCCATGAACGGAATCCCCAAACAGAACAGAGTCACGCTTTTAGAAAACACACTTATGCCTGCTTCAGGGGAAAGGTGAGGTGCGGTGACGCATAAAACTCGAGTTTGAAATGAGCACAGATACCCTTCCGAAAACCGAATATGGAATGGACACGACCTACTCCTTGCTCAATCAACTGGACTCACCAGACCCTGTTCATCGCACAAGTATCTATCCGACTAGTAAGCATCTTAAAAGCTAAGTCTTGATATCTCTGTGTAAGTGCATCAAGGGTGTGTAAAGCGGCCTAAAACCAGCAGGGAAAATCAGCTCAGACCCATTCTGAGGATACATTTCCAACATAAAGAAGAAACAAGCAGGGCAAAACAGAGAGAAATTCTTCCAAAATGCGTTCAGGGACTGGCATGCAACCAGGATTGACCACATCTACAGCCCCAGCGGCAGAAGACATAAGGCTGGACACTCTTGGGGCTGAGACGATTGGTGAGGTTGGGAAAGCAAATGCAGACCCTTGAAAGGAATCCTGCGTGCTCCCCATTCCATGGCTCCCAACTCTCCAGGTTCAACGCAATCTTCCGACAGCGAAAGCACTCATTGGAAACCCAGCGGATGCTACACCGTGGGATCGGGAAAGCTTTCTGATACTCACCTCAGTTTTCCTCTCCTGGTGCTCGTGTTCTCCATTCAGGCCCCCTTACTAACAATCTCCCCACTTGGAGACTCGGCGCCTTTCCATGCCTCTTTCGTACCGTCTGCAATTTGTCCGCAGGATGAACTGCAAGAGGGGGAACCAATGAGAGACTCGCTGGAGGTGTTTGGTCGGGCACATGTCACTCTCATTTCCCATCACGAAGAAGAATTCACCAGCGGTTCAGCCTGCCACCGCGGATCGACAATAGGGCGTGAAGCCATCCAGCCGTGTTGCGTCCCACTCACAAAAAAGCGACTTGGGAAATGGAGCTCAGGGGCCCTGTACTTCCCAAACCTGCAGAGTTCTAAACGATAACTATCGCCCCAAAATATATTGAGGTCAGGCTACGAAGAGGCGCTGAACGCAAGGCAGAACTGCAGGAAACGGATGTCAACGGGTACATCGGAATGGCCCCCATAGCACATGAAAAGCGCCAGAACGTGGACAATGATGCGGTTGGCCAAAAGCGCGTATGCGTTTTTTCCTGAATATATTCAGGAAAAAACGCATACGCCCTTTTTGGCCAACCAAGCAACCTGGGAGAGCAAATCAGCACTACAAAGAAATCTCTCGCCCCCCCCCCCCCGGGGCAAAAGGGCCAGGCGAAAAAAGTCTAAAAACCAGAAAGGCAGGACAGCCCACGGAGTCAAGGGAGCCTTGTTAAGCTGATGGGCGGGATGTCAATGGCCAACAGCCAATCTTCACAAGTGTATCCTCTTTCCCAAACCATGTAAAACACAGAACCACAGAGCATAGGGCACTTCCACACATGGGCGTTGACCTTGGGAAAATGAAAAAATCAACCAGACACAGGGACCCCAAAGTTGAGGGCTGCTGTCTTGACAAGAACCTCCACTCCGGTACACGTTTCATATCCCAGGAAAGAGCCAAGTGGACAAAGACGAGTGGACAAGTGGACAAAGACAAGTGGACAAGTGGACAAGTGGTGCTACGTAGGTCCAATGGAGTGTCACTCAGCCATGAAATCCACATCATGAGGCTGGTAGCAGCATCCTGAGTGGATTTAGGTACGATCATCCTCAGTGAAATAAGTCCCACAAAAAAAGAAACTTATGATATCACTTATCGAGGGAATGTAAAAATCGCTCCCCATGAACGGAATCCCCAAACAGAACAGAGTCACGCTTTTAGAAAACACACTTATGCCTGCTTCAGGGGAAAGGTGAGGTGCGGTGACGCATAAAACTCGAGTTTGAAATGAGCACAGATACCCTTCCGAAAACCGAATATGGAATGGACACGACCTACTCCTTGCTCAATCAACTGGACTCACCAGACCCTGTTCATCGCACAAGTATCTATCCGACTAGTAAGCATCTTAAAAGCTAAGTCTTGATATCTCTGTGCAAGTGCATCAAGTGTGTGTAAAGCGGCCTAAAACCAGCAGGGAAAATCAGCTCAGACCCATTCTGAGGATACATTTCCAACACAAAGAAGAAACAAGCAGGGCAAAACAGAGAGAAATTCTTCCAAAATGCGTTCAGGGACTGGCATGCAACCAGGATTGACCACATCTACAGCCCCAGCGGCAGAAGACATAAGGCTGGACACTCTTGGGGCTGAGACGATTGGTGAGGTTGGGAAAGCAAATGCAGACCCTTGAAAGGAGTCCTGCGTGCTCCCCATTCCATGGGTCCCAACTCTCCAGGTTCAACGCAATCTTCCGACAGCGAAAGCACTCATTGGAAACCCAGCGGATGCTACACCGTGGGATCGGGAAAGCTTTCTGAAACTCACCTCAGTTTTCCTCTCCTGGTGCTCGTGTTCTCCATTCAGGCCCCCTTACTAACAATCTCCCCACTTGGAGACTCGGCGCCTTTCCATGCCTCTTTCGTACCGTCTGCAATTTGTCCGCAGGATGAACTGCAAGAGGGGGAACCAATGAGAGACTCGCTGGAGGTGTTTGGTCGGGCACATGTCACTCTCATTTCCCATCACGAAGAAGAATTCACCAGCGGTTCAGCCTGCCACCGCGGATCGACAATAGGGCGTGA
The DNA here is from genome assembly GCF_026419965.1 of Kogia breviceps. NCBI lineage: Eukaryota > Metazoa > Chordata > Mammalia > Artiodactyla > Physeteridae > Kogia > Kogia breviceps. The sequence continues at coordinate 535,305 of NW_026712105.1, read as the reverse complement.
AGCCATCCAGCCGTGTTGCGTCCCACTCACAAAAAAGCGACTTGGGAAATGGAGCTCAGGGGCCCTGCACTTCCCAAACCTGCAGAGTTCTAAACGATAACTATCGCCCCAAAATATATTGAGCGCAGGCTACGAAGAGGCGCTGAACGCAAGGCAGAACTGCAGGAAACGGATGTCAACGGGTACATCGGAATGGCCCCGATAGCACATGAAAAGCGCCAGAACGTGGACAATGATGCGGTTGGCCAAAAAGGGCGTATGCGTTTTTTCCTGAATATATTCAGGAAAAAACGCATACGCCCTTTTTGGCCAACCAAGCAACCTGGGAGAGCAAATCAGCACTACAAAGAAATCTCTCGCACCCCCCCCCCGGGGGCAAAAGGGCCAGGCTAAAAAAGTCTAAAAACCAGAAAGGCAGGACAGCCCACGGAGTCAAGGGAGCCTTGTTAAGCTGATGGGCGGGATGTCAATGGCCAACAGCCAATCTTCACAAGTGTATCCTCTTTCCCAAACCATGTAAAACACAGAACCACAGAGCATAGGGCACTTCCACACATGGGCGTTGACCTTGGGAAAATGAAAAAATCAACCAGACACAGGGACCCCAAAGTTGAGGGCTGCTGTCTTGACAAGAACCTCCACTCCGGTACACGTTTCATATCCCAGGAAAGAGCCAAGTGGACAAAGACGAGTGGACAAGTGGACAAAGACAAGTGGACAAGTGGACAAGTGGTGCTACGTAGGTCCAATGGAGTGTCACTCAGCCATGAAATCCACGTCATGAGGCTGGTAGCAGCATCCTGAGTGGATTTAGGTACGATCATCCTCAGTGAAATAAGTCCCACAAAAAAAGAAACTTATGATATCACTTATCGAGGGAATGTAAAAATCGCTCCCCATGAACGGAATCCCCAAACAGAACAGAGTCACGCTTTTAGAAAACACACTTATGCCTGCTTCAGGGGAAAGGTGAGGTGCGGTGACGCATAAAACTCGAGTTTGAAATGAGCACAGATACCCTTCCGAAAACCGAATATGGAATGGACACGACCTACTCCTTGCTCAATCAACTGGACTCACCAGACCCTGTTCATCGCACAAGTATCTATCCGACTAGTAAGCATCTTAAAAGCTAAGTCTTGATATCTCTGTGCAAGTGCATCAAGTGTGTGTAAAGCGGCCTAAAACCAGCAGGGAAAATCAGCTCAGACCCATTCTGAGGATACATTTCCAACACAAAGAAGAAACAAGCAGGGCAAAACAGAGAGAAATTCTTCCAAAATGCGTTCAGGGACTGGCATGCAACCAGGATTGACCACATCTACAGCCCCAGCGGCAGAAGACATAAGGCTGGACACTCTTGGGGCTGAGACGATTGGTGAGGTTGGGAAAGCAAATGCAGACCCTTGAAAGGAGTCCTGCGTGCTCCCCATTCCATGGGTCCCAACTCTCCAGGTTCAACGCAATCTTCCGACAGCGAAAGCACTCATTGGAAACCCAGCGGATGCTACACCGTGGGATCGGGAAAGCTTTCTGAAACTCACCTCAGTTTTCCTCTCCTGGTGCTCGTGTTCTCCATTCAGGCCCCCTTACTAACAATCTCCCCACTTGGAGACTCGGCGCCTTTCCATGCCTCTTTCGTACCGTCTGCAATTTGTCCGCAGGATGAACTGCAAGAGGGGGAACCAATGAGAGACTCGCTGGAGGTGTTTGGTCGGGCACATGTCACTCTCATTTCCCATCACGAAGAAGAATTCACCAGCGGTTCAGCCTGCCACCGCGGATCGACAATAGGGCGTGAAGCCATCCAGCCGTGTTGCGTCCCACTCACAAAAAAGCGACTTGGGAAATGGAGCTCAGGGGCCCTGCACTTCCCAAACCTGCAGAGTTCTAAACGATAACTATCGCCCCAAAATATATTGAGCGCAGGCTACGAAGAGGCGCTGAACGCAAGGCAGAACTGCAGGAAACGGATGTCAACGGGTACATCGGAATGGCCCCGATAGCACATGAAAAGCGCCAGAACGTGGACAATGATGCGGTTGGCCAAAAAGGGCGTATGCGTTTTTTCCTGAATATATTCAGGAAAAAACGCATACGCCCTTTTTGGCCAACCAAGCAACCTGGGAGAGCAAATCAGCACTACAAAGAAATCTCTCGCACCCCCCCCCCGGGGGCAAAAGGGCCAGGCTAAAAAAGTCTAAAAACCAGAAAGGCAGGACAGCCCACGGAGTCAAGGGAGCCTTGTTAAGCTGATGGGCGGGATGTCAATGGCCAACAGCCAATCTTCACAAGTGTATCCTCTTTCCCAAACCATGTAAAACACAGAACCACAGAGCATAGGGCACTTCCACACATGGGCGTTGACCTTGGGAAAATGAAAAAATCAACCAGACACAGGGACCCCAAAGTTGAGGGCTGCTGTCTTGACAAGAACCTCCACTCCGGTACACGTTTCATATCCCAGGAAAGAGCCAAGTGGACAAAGACGAGTGGACAAGTGGACAAAGACAAGTGGACAAGTGGACAAGTGGTGCTACGTAGGTCCAATGGAGTGTCACTCAGCCATGAAATCCACGTCATGAGGCTGGTAGCAGCATCCTGAGTGGATTTAGGTACGATCATCCTCAGTGAAATAAGTCCCACAAAAAAAGAAACTTATGATATCACTTATCGAGGGAATGTAAAAATCGCTCCCCATGAACGGAATCCCCAAACAGAACAGAGTCACGCTTTTAGAAAACACACTTATGCCTGCTTCAGGGGAAAGGTGAGGTGCGGTGACGCATAAAACTCGAGTTTGAAATGAGCACAGATACCCTTCCGAAAACCGAATATGGAATGGACACGACCTACTCCTTGCTCAATCAACTGGACTCACCAGACCCTGTTCATCGCACAAGTATCTATCCGACTAGTAAGCATCTTAAAAGCTAAGTCTTGATATCTCTGTGTAAGTGCATCAAGTGTGTGTAAAGCGGCCTAAAACCAGCAGGGAAAATCAGCTCAGACCCATTCTGAGGATACATTTCCAACACAAAGAAGAAACAAGCAGGGCAAAACAGAGAGAAATTCTTCCAAAATGCGTTCAGGGACTGGCATGCAACCAGGATTGACCACATCTACAGCCCCAGCGGCAGAAGACATAAGGCTGGACACTCTTGGGGCTGAGACGATTGGTGAGGTTGGGAAAGCAAATGCAGACCCTTGAAAGGAATCCTGCGTGCTCCCCATTCCATGGCTCCCAACTCTCCAGGTTCAACGCAATCTTCCGACAGCGAAAGCACTCATTGGAAACCCAGCGGATGCTACACCGTGGGATCGGGAAAGCTTTCTGAAACTCACCTCAGTTTTCCTCTCCTGGTGCTCGTGTTCTCCATTCAGGCCCCCTTACTAACAATCTCCCCACTTGGAGACTCGGCGCCTTTCCATGCCTCTTTCGTACCGTCTGCAATTTGTCCGCAGGATGAACTGCAAGAGGGGGAACCAATGAGAGACTCGCTGGAGGTGTTTGGTCGGGCACATGTCACTCTCATTTCCCATCACGAAGAAGAATTCACCAGCGGTTCAGCCTGCCACCGCGGATCGACAATAGGGCGTGAAGCCATCCAGCCGTGTTGCGTCCCACTCACAAAAAAGCGACTTGGGAAATGGAGCTCAGGGGCCCTGTACTTCCCAAACCTGCAGAGTTCTAAACGATAACTATCGCCCCAAAATATATTGAGGTCAGGCTACGAAGAGGCGCTGAACGCAAGGCAGAACTGCAGGAAACGGATGTCAACGGGTACATCGGAATGGCCCCCATAGCACATGAAAAGCGCCAGAACGTGGACAATGATGCGGTTGGCCAAAAGCGCGTATGCGTTTTTTCCTGAATCTATTCAGGAAAAAACGCATACGCCCTTTTTGGCCAACCAAGCAACCTGGGAGAGCAAATCAGCACTACAAAGAAATCTCTCGCCCCCCCCCCCGGGGCAAAAGGGCCAGGCGAAAAAAGTCTAAAAACCAGAAAGGCAGGACAGCCCACGGAGTCAAGGGAGCCTTGTTAAGCTGATGGGCGGGATGTCAATGGCCAACAGCCAATCTTCACAAGTGTATCCTCTTTCCCAAACCATGTAAAACACAGAACCACAGAGCATAGGGCACTTCCACACATGGGCGTTGACCTTGGGAAAATGAAAAAATCAACCAGACACAGGGACCCCAAAGTTGAGGGCTGCTGTCTTGACAAGAACCTCCACTCCGGTACACGTTTCATATCCCAGGAAAGAGCCAAGTGGACAAAGACGAGTGGACAAGTGGACAAAGACAAGTGGACAAGTGGACAAGTGGTGCTACGTAGGTCCAATGGAGTTTCACTCAGCCATGAAATCCACATCATGAGGCTGGTAGCAGCATCCTGAGTGGATTTAGGTACGATCATCCTCAGTGAAATAAGTCCCACAAAAAAAGAAACTTATGATATCACTTATCGAGGGAATGTAAAAATCGCTCCCCATGAACGGAATCCCCAAACAGAACAGAGTCACGCTTTTAGAAAACACACTTATGCCTGCTTCAGGGGAAAGGTGAGGTGCGGTGACGCATAAAACTCGAGTTTGAAATGAGCACAGATACCCTTCCGAAAACCGAATATGGAATGGACACGACCTACTCCTTGCTCAATCAACTGGACTCACCAGACCCTGTTCATCGCACAAGTATCTATCCGACTAGTAAGCATCTTAAAAGCTAAGTCTTGATATCTCTGTGCAAGTGCATCAAGTGTGTGTAAAGCGGCCTAAAACCAGCAGGGAAAATCAGCTCAGACCCATTCTGAGGATACATTTCCAACACAAAGAAGAAACAAGCAGGGCAAAACAGAGAGAAATTCTTCCAAAATGCGTTCAGGGACTGGCATGCAACCAGGATTGACCACATCTACAGCCCCAGCGGCAGAAGACATAAGGCTGGACACTCTTGGGGCTGAGACGATTGGTGAGGTTGGGAAAGCAAATGCAGACCCTTGAAAGGAGTCCTGCGTGCTCCCCATTCCATGGGTCCCAACTCTCCAGGTTCAACGCAATCTTCCGACAGCGAAAGCACTCATTGGAAACCCAGCGGATGCTACACCGTGGGATCGGGAAAGCTTTCTGAAACTCACCTCAGTTTTCCTCTCCTGGTGCTCGTGTTCTCCATTCAGGCCCCCTTACTAACAATCTCCCCACTTGGAGACTCGGCGCCTTTCCATGCCTCTTTCGTACCGTCTGCAATTTGTCCGCAGGATGAACTGCAAGAGGGGGAACCAATGAGAGACTCGCTGGAGGTGTTTGGTCGGGCACATGTCACTCTCATTTCCCATCACGAAGAAGAATTCACCAGCGGTTCAGCCTGCCACCGCGGATCGACAATAGGGCGTGAAGCCATCCAGCCGTGTTGCGTCCCACTCACAAAAAAGCGACTTGGGAAATGGAGCTCAGGGGCCCTGCACTTCCCAAACCTGCAGAGTTCTAAACGATAACTATCGCCCCAAAATATATTGAGCGCAGGCTACGAAGAGGCGCTGAACGCAAGGCAGAACTGCAGGAAACGGATGTCAACGGGTACATCGGAATGGCCCCGATAGCACATGAAAAGCGCCAGAACGTGGACAATGATGCGGTTGGCCAAAAAGGGCGTATGCGTTTTTTCCTGAATATATTCAGGAAAAAACGCATACGCCCTTTTTGGCCAACCAAGCAACCTGGGAGAGCAAATCAGCACTACAAAGAAATCTCTCGCACCCCCCCCCCGGGGGCAAAAGGGCCAGGCTAAAAAAGTCTAAAAACCAGAAAGGCAGGACAGCCCACGGAGTCAAGGGAGCCTTGTTAAGCTGATGGGCGGGATGTCAATGGCCAACAGCCAATCTTCACAAGTGTATCCTCTTTCCCAAACCATGTAAAACACAGAACCACAGAGCATAGGGCACTTCCACACATGGGCGTTGACCTTGGGAAAATGAAAAAATCAACCAGACACAGGGACCCCAAAGTTGAGGGCTGCTGTCTTGACAAGAACCTCCACTCCGGTACACGTTTCATATCCCAGGAAAGAGCCAAGTGGACAAAGACGAGTGGACAAGTGGACAAAGACAAGTGGACAAGTGGACAAGTGGTGCTACGTAGGTCCAATGGAGTGTCACTCAGCCATGAAATCCACGTCATGAGGCTGGTAGCAGCATCCTGAGTGGATTTAGGTACGATCATCCTCAGTGAAATAAGTCCCACAAAAAAAGAAACTTATGATATCACTTATCGAGGGAATGTAAAAATCGCTCCCCATGAACGGAATCCCCAAACAGAACAGAGTCACGCTTTTAGAAAACACACTTATGCCTGCTTCAGGGGAAAGGTGAGGTGCGGTGACGCATAAAACTCGAGTTTGAAATGAGCACAGATACCCTTCCGAAAACCGAATATGGAATGGACACGACCTACTCCTTGCTCAATCAACTGGACTCACCAGACCCTGTTCATCGCACAAGTATCTATCCGACTAGTAAGCATCTTAAAAGCTAAGTCTTGATATCTCTGTGTAAGTGCATCAAGTGTGTGTAAAGCGGCCTAAAACCAGCAGGGAAAATCAGCTCAGACCCATTCTGAGGATACATTTCCAACACAAAGAAGAAACAAGCAGGGCAAAACAGAGAGAAATTCTTCCAAAATGCGTTCAGGGACTGGCATGCAACCAGGATTGACCACATCTACAGCCCCAGCGGCAGAAGACATAAGGCTGGACACTCTTGGGGCTGAGACGATTGGTGAGGTTGGGAAAGCAAATGCAGACCCTTGAAAGGAATCCTGCGTGCTCCCCATTCCATGGGTCCCAACTCTCCAGGTTCAACGCAATCTTCCGACAGCGAAAGCACTCATTGGAAACCCAGCGGATGCTACACCGTGGGATCGGGAAAGCTTTCTGAAACTCACCTCAGTTTTCCTCTCCTGGTGCTCGTGTTCTCCATTCAGGCCCCCTTACTAACAATCTCCCCACTTGGAGACTCGGCGCCTTTCCATGCCTCTTTCGTACCGTCTGCAATTTGTCCGCAGGATGAACTGCAAGAGGGGGAACCAATGAGAGACTCGCTGGAGGTGTTTGGTCGGGCACATGTCACTCTCATTTCCCATCACGAAGAAGAATTCACCAGAGGTTCAGCCTGCCACCCCGGATCGACAATAGGGCGTGAAGCCATCCAGCCGTGTTGCGTCCCACTCACAAAAAAGCGACTTGGGAAATGGAGCTCAGGGGCCCTGCACTTCCCAATCCTGCAGAGTTCTAAACGATAACTATCGCCCCAAAATATATTGAGGTCAGGCTACGAAGAGGCGCTGAACGCAAGGCAGAACTGCAGGAAACGGATGTCAACGGGTACATCGGAATGGCCCCGATAGCACATGAAAAGCGCCAGAACGTGGACAATGATGCGGTTGGCCAAAAAGGGCGTATGCGTTTTTTCCTGAATATATTCAGGAAAAAACGCATACGCCCTTTTTGGCCAACCAAGCAACCTGGGAGAGCAAATCAGCACTACAAAGAAATCTCTCGCCCCCCCCCCCCGGGGCAAAAGGGCCAGGCGAAAAAAGTCTAAAAACCAGAAAGGCAGGACAGCCCACGGAGTCAAGGGAGCCTTGTTAAGCTGATGGGCGGGATGTCAATGGCCAACAGCCAATCTTCACAAGTGTATCCTCTTTCCCAAGCCATGTAAAACACAGAACCACAGAGCATAGGGCACTTCCACACATGGGCGTTGACCTTGGGAAAATGAAAAAATCAACCAGACACAGGGACCACAAAGTTGAGGGCTGCTGTCTTGACAAGAACCTCCACTCCGGTACACGTTTCATATCCCAGGAAAGAGCCAAGTGGACAAAGACGAGTGGAGAAGTGGACAAAGACAAGTGGACAAGTGGACAAGTGGTGCTACGTAGGTCCAATGGAGTGTCACTCAGCCATGAAATCCACGTCATGAGGCTGGTAGCAGCATCCTGAGTGGATTTAGGTACGATCATCCTCAGTGAAATAAGTCCCACAAAAAAAGAAACTTATGATATCACTTATCGAGGGAATGTAAAAATCGCTCCCCATGCACTGAATCCCCAAACAGAACAGAGTCACGCTTTTAGAAAACACACTTATGCCTGCTTCAGGGGAAAGGTGAGGTGGGGTGACGCATAAAACTCGAGTTTGAAATGAGCACAGATACCCTTCCGAAAACCGAATATGGAATGGACACGACCTACTCCTTGCTCAATCAACTGGACTCACCAGACCCTGTTCATCGCACAAGTATCTATCCGACTAGTAAGCATCTTAAAAGCTAAGTCTTGATATCTCTGTGTAAGTGCATCAAGTGTGTGTAAAGCGGCCTAAAACCAGCAGGGAAAATCAGCTCAGACCCATTCTGAGGATACATTTCCAACACAAAGAAGAAACAAGCAGGGCAAAACAGAGAGAAATTCTTCCAAAATGCGTTCAGGGACTGGCATGCAACCAGGATTGACCACATCTACAGCCCCAGCGGCAGAAGACATAAGGCTGGACACTCTTGGGGCTGAGACGATTGGTGAGGTTGGGAAAGCAAATGCAGACCCTTGAAAGGAATCCTGCGTGCTCCCCATTCCATGGGTCCCAACTCTCCAGGTTCAACGCAATCTTCCGACAGCGAAAGCACTCATTGGAAACCCAGCGGATGCTACACCGTGGGATCGGGAAAGCTTTCTGAAACTCACCTCAGTTTTCCTCTCCTGGTGCTCGTGTTCTCCATTCAGGCCCCCTTACTAACAATCTCCCCACTTGGAGACTCGGCGCCTTTCCATGCCTCTTTCGTACCGTCTGCAATTTGTCCGCAGGATGAACTGCAAGAGGGGGAACCAATGAGAGACTCGCTGGAGGTGTTTGGTCGGGCACATGTCACTCTCATTTCCCATCACGAAGAAGAATTCACCAGCGGTTCAGCCTGCAACCGCGGATCGACAATAGGGCGTGAAGCCATCCAGCCGTGTTGCGTCCCACTCACAAAAAAGCGACTTGGGAAATGGAGCTCAGGGGCCCTGCACTTCCCAAACCTGCAGAGTTCTAAACGATAACTATCGCCCCAAAATATATTGAGGTCAGGCTACGAAGAGGCGCTGAACGCAAGGCAGAACTGCAGGAAACGGATGTCAACGGGTACATCGGAATGGCCCCCATAGCACATGAAAAGCGCCAGAACGTGGACAATGATGCGGTTGGCCAAAAAGGGCGTATGCGTTTTTTCCTGAATATATTCAGGAGAAAACGCATACGCCCTTTTTGGCCAGCCAAGCAACCTGGAAGAGCAAATCAGCACTACAAAGAAATCTCTCGCCCCCCCCCCGGGGCAAAAGGGCCAGGCGAAAAAAGTCTAAAAACCAGAAAGGCAGGACAGCCCACGGAGTCAAGGGAGCCTTGTTAAGCTGATGGGCGGGATGTCAATGGCCAACAGCCAATCTTCACAAGTGTATCCTCTTTCCCAAACCATGTAAAACACAGAACCACAGAGCATAGGGCACTTCCACACATGGGCGTTGACCTTGGGAAAATGAAAAAATCAACCAGACACAGGGACCCCAAAGTTGAGGGCTGCTGTCTTGACAAGAACCTCCACTCCGGTACACGTTTCATATCCCAGGAAAGAGCCAAGTGGACAAAGACGAGTGGACAAGTGGACAAAGACAAGTGGACAAGTGGACAAGTGGTGCTACGTAGGTCCAATGGAGTGTCACTCAGCCATGAAATCCACGTCATGAGGCTGGTAGCAGCATCCTGAGTGGATTTAGGTACGATCATCCTCAGTGAAATAAGTCCCACAAAAAAAGAAACTTATGATATCACTTATCGAGGGAATGTAAAAATCGCTCCCCATGAACGGAATCCCCAAACAGAACAGAGTCACGCTTTTAGAAAACACACTTATGCCTGCTTCAGGGGAAAGGTGAGGTGCGGTGACGCATAAAACTCGAGTTTGAAATGAGCACAGATACCCTTCCGAAAACCGAATATGGAATGGACACGACCTACTCCTTGCTCAATCAACTGGACTCACCAGACCCTGTTCATCGCACAAGTATCTATCCGACTAGTAAGCATCTTAAAAGCTAAGTCTTGATATCTCTGTGTAAGTGCATCAAGTGTGTGTAAAGCGGCCTAAAACCAGCAGGGAAAATCAGCTCAGACCCATTCTGAGGATACATTTCCAACATAAAGAAGAAACAAGCAGGGCAAAACAGAGAGAAATTCTTCCAAAATGCGTTCAGGGACTGGCATGCAACCAGGATTGACCACATCTACAGCCCCAGCGGCAGAAGACATAAGGCTGGACACTCTTGGGGCTGAGACGATTGGTGAGGTTGGGAAAGCAAATGCAGACCCTTGAAAGGAATCCTGCGTGCTCCCCATTCCATGGGTCCCAACTCTCCAGGTTCAACGCAATCTTCCGACAGCGAAAGCACTCATTGGAAACCCAGCGGATGCTACACCGTGGGATCGGGAAAGCTTTCTGAAACTCACCTCAGTTTTCCTCTCCTGGTGCTCGTGTTCTCCATTCAGGCCCCCTTACTAACAATCTCCCCACTTGGAGACTCGGCGCCTTTCCATGCCTCTTTCGTACCGTCTGCAATTTGTCCGCAGGATGAACTGCAAGAGGGGGAACCAATGAGAGACTCGCTGGAGGTGTTTGGTCGGGCACATGTCACTCTCATTTCCCATCACGAAGAAGAATTCACCAGAGGTTCAGCCTGCCACCGGATCGACAATAGGGCGTGAAGCCATCCAGCCGTGTTGCGTCCCACTCACAAAAAAGCGACTTGGGAAATGGAGCTCAGGGGCCCTGCACTTCCCAAACCTGCAGAGTTCTAAACGATAACTATCGCCCCAAAATATATTGAGGTCAGGCTACGAAGAGGCGCTGAACGCAAGGCAGAACTGCAGGAAACGGATGTCAACGGGTACATCGGAATGGCCCCGATAGCACATGAAAAGCGCCAGAACGTGGACAATGATGCGGTTGGCCAAAAAGGGCGTATGCGTTTTTTCCTGAATATATTCAGGAAAAAACGCATACGCCCTTTTTGGCCAACCAAGCAACCTGGGAGAGCAAATCAGCACTACAAAGAAATCTCTCGCCCCCCCCCCCCGGGGCAAAAGGGCCAGGCGAAAAAAGTCTAAAAACCAGAAAGGCAGGACAGCCCACGGAGTCAAGGGAGCCTTGTTAAGCTGATGGGCGGGATGTCAATGGCCAACAGCCAATCTTCACAAGTGTATCCTCTTTCCCAAGCCATGTAAAACACAGAACCACAGAGCATAGGGCACTTCCACACATGGGCGTTGACCTTGGGAAAATGAAAAAATCAACCAGACACAGGGACCACAAAGTTGAGGGCTGCTGTCTTGACAAGAACCTCCACTCCGGTACACGTTTCATATCCGAGGAAAGAGCCAAGTGGACAAAGAGGAGTGGAGAAGTGGACAAAGACAAGTGCACAAGTGGACAAGTGGTGCTACGTAGGTCCAATGGAGTGTCACTCAGCCATGAAATCCACGTCATGAGGCTGGTAGCAGCATCCTAAGTGGATTTAGGTACGATCATCCTCAGTGAAATAAGTCCCACAAAAAAAGAAACTTATGATATCACTTATCGAGGGAATGTAAAAATCGCTCCCCATGCACTGAATCCCCAAACAGAACAGAGTCACGCTTTTAGAAAACACACTTATGCCTGCTTCAGGGGAAAGGTGAGGTGGGGTGACGCATAAAACTCGAGTTTGAAATGAGCACAGATACCCTTCCGAAAACCGAATATGGAATGGACACGACCTACTCCTTGCTCAATCAACTGGACTCACCAGACCCTGTTCATCGCACAAGTATCTATCCGACTAGTAAGCATCTTAAAAGCTAAGTCTTGATATCTCTGTGTAAGTGCATCAAGTGTGTGTAAAGCGGCCTAAAACCAGCAGGGAAAATCAGCTCAGACCCATTCTGAGGATACATTTCCAACACAAAGAAGAAACAAGCAGGGCAAAACAGAGAGAAATTCTTCCAAAATGCGTTCAGGGACTGGCATGCAACCAGGATTGACCACATCTACAGCCCCAGCGGCAGAAGACATAAGGCTGGACACTCTTGGGGCTGAGACGATTGGTGAGGTTGGGAAAGCAAATGCAGACCCTTGAAAGGAATCCTGCGTGCTCCCCATTCCATGGGTCCCAACTCTCCAGGTTCAACGCAATCTTCCGACAGCGAAAGCACTCATTGGAAACCCAGCGGATGCTACACCGTGGGATCGGGAAAGCTTTCTGAAACTCACCTCAGTTTTCCTCTCCTGGTGCTCGTGTTCTCCATTCAGGCCCCCTTACTAACAATCTCCCCACTTGGAGACTCGGCGCCTTTCCATGCCTCTTTCGTACCGTCTGCAATTTGTCCGCAGGATGAACTGCAAGAGGGGGAACCAATGAGAGACTCGCTGGAGGTGTTTGGTCGGGCACATGTCACTCTCATTTCCCATCACGAAGAAGAATTCACCAGCGGTTCAGCCTGCAACCGCGGATCGACAATAGGGCGTGAAGCCATCCAGCCGTGTTGCGTCCCACTCACAAAAAAGCGACTTGGGAAATGGAGCTCAGGGGCCCTGCACTTCCCAAACCTGCAGAGTTCTAAACGATAACTATCGCCCCAAAATATATTGAGGTCAGGCTACGAAGAGGCGCTGAACGCAAGGCAGAACTGCAGGAAACGGATGTCAACGGGTACATCGGAATGGCCCCCATAGCACATGAAAAGCGCCAGAACGTGGACAATGATGCGGTTGGCCAAAAAGGGCGTATGCGTTTTTTCCTGAATATATTCAGGAAAAAACGCATACGCCCTTTTTGGCCAGCCAAGCAACCTGGAAGAGCAAATCAGCACTACAAAGAAATCTCTCGCCCCCCCCCCGGGGCAAAAGGGCCAGGAGAAAAAAGTCTAAAAACCAGAAAGGCAGGACAGCCCACGGAGTCAAGGGAGCCTTGTTAAGCTGATGGGCGGGATGTCAATGGCCAACAGCCAATCTTCACAAGTGTATCCTCTTTCCCAAACCATGTAAAACACAGAACCACAGAGCATAGGGCACTTCCACACATGGGCGTTGACCTTGGGAAAATGAAAAAATCAACCAGACACAGGGACCCCAAAGTTGAGGGCTGCTGTCTTGACAAGAACCTCCACTCCGGTACACGTTTCATATCCCAGGAAAGAGCCAAGTGGACAAAGACGAGTGGACAAGTGGACAAAGACAAGTGGACAAGTGGACAAGTGGTGCTACGTAGGTCCAATGGAGTGTCACTCAGCCATGAAATCCACGTCATGAGGCTGGTAGCAGCATCCTGAGTGGATTTAGGTACGATCATCCTCAGTGAAATAAGTCCCACAAAAAAAGAAACTTATGATATCACTTATCGAGGGAATGTAAAAATCGCTCGCCATGAACGGAATCCCCAAACAGAACAGAGTCACGCTTTTAGAAAACACACTTATGCCTGCTTCAGGGGAAAGGTGAGGTGCGGTGACGCATAAAACTCGAGTTTGAAATGAGCACAGATACCCTTCCGAAAACCGAATATGGAATGGACACGACCTACTCCTTGCTCAATCAACTGGACTCACCAGACCCTGTTCATCGCACAAGTATCTATCCGACTAGTAAGCATCTTAAAAGCTAAGTCTTGATATCTCTGTGTAAGTGCATCAAGTGTGTGTAAAGCGGCCTAAAACCAGCAGGGAAAATCAGCTCAGACCCATTCTGAGGATACATTTCCAACATAAAGAAGAAACAAGCAGGGCAAAACAGAGAGAAATTCTTCCAAAATGCGTTCAGGGACTGGCATGCAACCAGGATTGACCACATCTACAGCCCCAGCGGCAGAAGACATAAGGCTGGACACTCTTGGGGCTGAGACGATTGGTGAGGTTGGGAAAGCAAATGCAGACCCTTGAAAGGAATCCTGCGTGCTCCCCATTCCATGGGTCCCAACTCTCCAGGTTCAACGCAATCTTCCGACAGCGAAAGCACTCATTGGAAACCCAGCGGATGCTACACCGTGGGATCGGGAAAGCTTTCTGAAACTCACCTCAGTTTTCCTCTCCTGGTGCTCGTGTTCTCCATTCAGGCCCCCTTACTAACAATCTCCCCACTTGGAGACTCGGCGCCTTTCCATGCCTCTTTCGTACCGTCTGCAATTTGTCCGCAGGATGAACTGCAAGAGGGGGAACCAATGAGAGACTCGCTGGAGGTGTTTGGTCGGGCACATGTCACTCTCATTTCCCATCACGAAGAAGAATTCACCAGCGCTTCAGCCTGCCACCGGATCGACAATAGGGCGTGAAGCCATCCAGCCGTGTTGCGTCCCACTCACAAAAAAGCGACTTGGGAAATGGAGCTCAGGGGCCCTGCACTTCCCAAACCTGCAGAGTTCTAAACGATAACTATCGCCCCAAAATATATTGAGCGCAGGCTACGAAGAGGCGCTGAACGCAAGGCAGAACTGCAGGAAACGGATGTCAACGGGTACATCGGAATGGCCCCGATAGCACATGAAAAGCGCCAGAACGTGGACAATGATGCGGTTGGCCAAAAAGGGCGTATGCGTTTTTTCCTGAATATATTCAGGAAAAAACGCATACGCCCTTTTTGGCCAGCCAAGCAACCTGGAAGAGCAAATCAGCACTACAAAGAAATCTCTCGCCCCCCCCCCGGGGGCAAAAGGGCCAGGCGAAAAAAGTCTAAAAACCAGAAAGGCAGGACAGCCCACGGAGTCAAGGGAGCCTTGTTAAGCTGATGGGCGGGATGTCAATGGCCAACAGCCAATCTTCACAAGTGTATCCTCTTTCCCAAACCATGTAAAACACAGAACCACAGAGCATAGGGCACTTCCACACATGGGCGTTGACCTTGGGAAAATGAAAAAATCAACCAGACACAGGGACCCCAAAGTTGAGGGCTGCTGTCTTGACAAGAACCTCCACTCCGGTACACGTTTCATATCCCAGGAAAGAGCCAAGTGGACAAAGACGAGTGGACAAGTGGACAAAGACAAGTGGACAAGTGGACAAGTGGTGCTACGTAGGTCCAATGGAGTGTCACTCAGCCATGAAATCCACGTCATGAGGCTGGTAGCAGCATCCTGAGTGGATTTAGGTACGATCATCCTCAGTGAAATAAGTCCCACAAAAAAAGAAACTTATGATATCACTTATCGAGGGAATGTAAAAATCGCTCGCCATGAACGGAATCCCCAAACAGAACAGAGTCACGCTTTTAGAAAACACACTTATGCCTGCTTCAGGGGAAAGGTGAGGTGCGGTGACGCATAAAACTCGAGTTTGAAATGAGCACAGATACCCTTCCGAAAACCGAATATGGAATGGACACGACCTACTCCTTGCTCAATCAACTGGACTCACCAGACCCTGTTCATCGCACAAGTATCTATCCGACTAGTAAGCATCTTAAAAGCTAAGTCTTGATATCTCTGTGTAAGTGCATCAAGTGTGTGTAAAGCGGCCTAAAACCAGCAGGGAAAATCAGCTCAGACCCATTCTGAGGATACATTTCCAACACAAAGAAGAAACAAGCAGGGCAAAACAGAGAGAAATTCTTCCAAAATGCGTTCAGGGACTGGCATGCAACCAGGATTGACCACATCTACAGCCCCAGCGGCAGAAGACATAAGGCTGGACACTCTTGGGGCTGAGACGATTGGTGAGGTTGGGAAAGCAAATGCAGACCCTTGAAAGGAATCCTGCGTGCTCCCCATTCCATGGGTCCCAACTCTCCAGGTTCAACGCAATCTTCCGACAGCGAAAGCACTCATTGGAAACCCAGCGGATGCTACACCGTGGGATCGGGAAAGCTTTCTGAAACTCACCTCAGTTTTCCTCTCCTGGTGCTCGTGTTCTCCATTCAGGCCCCCTTACTAACAATCTCCCCACTTGGAGACTCGGCGCCTTTCCATGCCTCTTTCGTACCGTCTGCAATTTGTCCGCAGGATGAACTGCAAGAGGGGGAACCAATGAGAGACTCGCTGGAGGTGTTTGGTCGGGCACATGTCACTCTCATTTCCCATCACGAAGAAGAATTCACCAGAGGTTCAGCCTGCCACCGGATCGACAATAGGGCGTGAAGCCATCCAGCCGTGTTGCGTCCCACTCACAAAAAAGCGACTTGGGAAATGGAGCTCAGGGGCCCTGCACTTCCCAAACCTGCAGAGTTCTAAACGATAACTATCGCCCCAAAATATATTGAGCGCAGGCTACGAAGAGGCGCTGAACGCAAGGCAGAACTGCAGGAAACGGATGTCAACGGGTACATCGGAATGGCCCCCATAGCACATGAAAAGCGCCAGAACGTGGACAATGATGCGGTTGGCCAAAAAGGGCGTATGCGTTTTTTCCTGAATATATTCAGGAAAAAACGCATACGCCCTTTTTGGCCAACCAAGCAACCTGGGAGAGCAAATCAGCACTACAAAGAAATCTCTCGCCCCCCCCCGGGGCAAAAGGGCCAGGCGAAAAAAGTCTAAAAACCAGAAAGGCAGGACAGCCCACGGAGTCAAGGGAGCCTTGTTAAGCTGATGGGCGGGATGTCAATGGCCAACAGCCAATCTTCACAAGTGTATCCTCTTTCCCAAACCATGTAAAACACAGAACCACAGAGCATAGGGCACTTCCACACATGGGCGTTGACCTTGGGAAAATGAAAAAATCAACCAGACACAGGGACCCCAAAGTTGAGGGCTGCTGTCTTGACAAGAACCTCCACTCCGGTACACGTTTCATATCCCAGGAAAGAGCCAAGTGGACAAAGACGAGTGGACAAGTGGACAAAGACAAGTGGACAAGTGGACAAGTGGTGCTACGTAGGTCCAATGGAGTGTCACTCAGCCATGAAATCCACGTCATGAGGCTGGTAGCAGCATCCTGAGTGGATTTAGGTACGATCATCCTCAGTGAAATAAGTCCCACAAAAAAAGAAACTTATGATATCACTTATCGAGGGAATGTAAAAATCGCTCCCCATGAACGGAATCCCCAAACAGAACAGAGTCACGCTTTTAGAAAACACACTTATGCCTGCTTCAGGGGAAAGGTGAGGTGCGGTGACGCATAAAACTCGAGTTTGAAATGAGCACAGATACCCTTCCGAAAACCGAATATGGAATGGACACGACCTACTCCTTGCTCAATCAACTGGACTCACCAGACCCTGTTCATCGCACAAGTATCTATCCGACTAGTAAGCATCTTAAAAGCTAAGTCTTGATATCTCTGTGTAAGTGCATCAAGTGTGTGTAAAGCGGCCTAAAACCAGCAGGGAAAATCAGCTCAGACCCATTCTGAGGATACGTTTCCAACACAAAGAAGAAACAAGCAGGGCAAAACAGAGAGAAATTCTTCCAAAATGCGTTCAGGGACTGGCATGCAACCAGGATTGACCACATCTACAGCCCCAGCGGCAGAAGACATAAGGCTGGACACTCTTGGGGCTGAGACGATTCGTGAGGTTGGGAAAGCAAATGCAGACCCTTGAAAGGAATCCTGCGTGCTCCCCATTCCATGGCTCCCAACTCTCCAGGTTCAACGCAATCTTCCGACAGCGAAAGCACTCATTGGAAACCCAGCGCATGCTACACCGTGGGATCGGGAAAGCTTTCTGAAACTCACCTCAGTTTTCCTCTCCTGGTGCTCGTGTTCTCCATTCAGGCCCCCTTACTAACAATCTCCCCACTTGGAGACTCGGCGCCTTTCCATGCCTCTTTCGTACCGTCTGCAATTTGTCCGCAGGATGAACTGCAAGAGGGGGAACCAATGAGAGACTCGCTGGAGGTGTTTGGGCGGGCACATGTCACTCTCATTTCCCATCACGAAGAAGAATTCACCAGCGGTTCAGCCTGCAACCGCGGATCGACAATAGGGCGTGAAGCCATCCAGCCGTGTTGCGTCCCACTCACAAAAAAGCGACTTGGGAAATGGAGCTCAGGGGCCCTGCACTTCCCAAACCTGCAGAGTTCTAAACGATAACTATCGCCCCAAAATATATTGAGGTCAGGCTACGAAGAGGCGCTGAACGCAAGGCAGAACTGCAGGAAACGGATGTCAACGGGTACATCGGAATGGCCCCGATAGCACATGAAAAGCGCCAGAACGTGGACAATGATGCGGTTGGCCAAAAAGGGCGTATGCGTTTTTTCCTGAATATATTCAGGAAAAAACGCATACGCCCTTTTTGGCCAGCCAAGCAACCTGGAAGAGCAAATCAGCACTACAAAGAAATCTCTCGCCCCCCCCCCGGGGGCAAAAGGGCCAGGCGAAAAAAGTCTAAAAACCAGAAAGGCAGGACAGCCCACGGAGTCAAGGGAGCCTTGTTAAGCTGATGGGCGGGATGTCAATGGCCAACAGCCAATCTTCACAAGTGTATCCTCTTTCCCAAACCATGTAAAACACAGAACCACAGAGCATAGGGCACTTCCACACATGGGCGTTGACCTTGGGAAAATGAAAAAATCAACCAGACACAGGGACCCCAAAGTTGAGGGCTGCTGTCTTGACAAGAACCTCCACTCCGGTACACGTTTCATATCCCAGGAAAGAGCCAAGTGGACAAAGACGAGTGGACAAGTGGACAAAGACAAGTGGACAAGTGGACAAGTGGTGCTACGTAGGTCCAATGGAGTGTCACTCAGCCATGAAATCCACGTCATGAGGCTGGTAGCAGCATCCTGAGTGGATTTAGGTACGATCATCCTCAGTGAAATAAGTCCCACAAAAAAAGAAACTTATGATATCACTTATCGAGGGAATGTAAAAATCGCTCGCCATGAACGGAATCCCCAAACAGAACAGAGTCACGCTTTTAGAAAACACACTTATGCCTGCTTCAGGGGAAAGGTGAGGTGCGGTGACGCATAAAACTCGAGTTTGAAATGAGCACAGATACCCTTCCGAAAACCGAATATGGAATGGACACGACCTACTCCTTGCTCAATCAACTGGACTCACCAGACCCTGTTCATCGCACAAGTATCTATCCGACTAGTAAGCATCTTAAAAGCTAAGTCTTGATATCTCTGTGTAAGTGCATCAAGTGTGTGTAAAGCGGCCTAAAACCAGCAGGGAAAATCAGCTCAGACCCATTCTGAGGATACATTTCCAACATAAAGAAGAAACAAGCAGGGCAAAACAGAGAGAAATTCTTCCAAAATGCGTTCAGGGACTGGCATGCAACCAGGATTGACCACATCTACAGCCCCAGCGGCAGAAGACATAAGGCTGGACACTCTTGGGGCTGAGACGATTGGTGAGGTTGGGAAAGCAAATGCAGACCCTTGAAAGGAATCCTGCGTGCTCCCCATTCCATGGGTCCCAACTCTCCAGGTTCAACGCAATCTTCCGACAGCGAAAGCACTCATTGGAAACCCAGCGGATGCTACACCGTGGGATCGGGAAAGCTTTCTGAAACTCACCTCAGTTTTCCTCTCCTGGTGCTCGTGTTCTCCATTCAGGCCCCCTTACTAACAATCTCCCCACTTGGAGACTCGGCGCCTTTCCATGCCTCTTTCGTACCGTCTGCAATTTGTCCGCAGGATGAACTGCAAGAGGGGGAACCAATGAGAGACTCGCTGGAGGTGTTTGGTCGGGCACATGTCACTCTCATTTCCCATCACGAAGAAGAATTCACCAGAGGTTCAGCCTGCCACCGGATCGACAATAGGGCGTGAAGCCATCCAGCCGTGTTGCGTCCCACTCACAAAAAAGCGACTTGGGAAATGGAGCTCAGGGGCCCTGCACTTCCCAAACCTGCAGAGTTCTAAACGATAACTATCGCCCCAAAATATATTGAGGTCAGGCTACGAAGAGGCGCTGAACGCAAGGCAGAACTGCAGGAAACGGATGTCAACGGGTACATCGGAATGGCCCCGATAGCACATGAAAAGCGCCAGAACGTGGACAATGATGCGGTTGGCCAAAAAGGGCGTATGCGTTTTTTCCTGAATATATTCAGGAAAAAACGCATACGCCCTTTTTGGCCAACCAAGCAACCTGGGAGAGCAAATCAGCACTACAAAGAAATCTCTCGCCCCCCCCCCCCGGGGCAAAAGGGCCAGGCGAAAAAAGTCTAAAAACCAGAAAGGCAGGACAGCCCACGGAGTCAAGGGAGCCTTGTTAAGCTGATGGGCGGGATGTCAATGGCCAACAGCCAATCTTCACAAGTGTATCCTCTTTCCCAAGCCATGTAAAACACAGAACCACAGAGCATAGGGCACTTCCACACATGGGCGTTGACCTTGGGAAAATGAAAAAATCAACCAGACACAGGGACCACAAAGTTGAGGGCTGCTGTCTTGACAAGAACCTCCACTCCGGTACACGTTTCATATCCCAGGAAAGAGCCAAGTGGACAAAGACGAGTGGAGAAGTGGACAAAGACAAGTGGACAAGTGGACAAGTGGTGCTACGTAGGTCCAATGGAGTGTCACTCAGCCATGAAATCCACGTCATGAGGCTGGTAGCAGCATCCTGAGTGGATTTAGGTACGATCATCCTCAGTGAAATAAGTCCCACAAAAAAAGAAACTTATGATATCACTTATCGAGGGAATGTAAAAATCGCTCCCCATGCACTGAATCCCCAAACAGAACAGAGTCACGCTTTTAGAAAACACACTTATGCCTGCTTCAGGGGAAAGGTGAGGTGGGGTGACGCATAAAACTCGAGTTTGAAATGAGCACAGATACCCTTCCGAAAACCGAATATGGAATGGACACGACCTACTCCTTGCTCAATCAACTGGACTCACCAGACCCTGTTCATCGCACAAGTATCTATCCGACTAGTAAGCATCTTAAAAGCTAAGTCTTGATATCTCTGTGTAAGTGCATCAAGTGTGTGTAAAGCGGCCTAAAACCAGCAGGGAAAATCAGCTCAGACCCATTCTGAGGATACATTTCCAACATAAAGAAGAAACAAGCAGGGCAAAACAGAGAGAAATTCTTCCAAAATGCGTTCAGGGACTGGCATGCGACCAGGATTGACCACATCTACAGCCCCAGCGGCAGAAGA
This sequence comes from Kogia breviceps, assembly GCF_026419965.1. Lineage (NCBI taxonomy): Eukaryota > Metazoa > Chordata > Mammalia > Artiodactyla > Physeteridae > Kogia > Kogia breviceps. The sequence continues at coordinate 514,179 of NW_026712105.1, read as the reverse complement.
CATAAGGCTGGACACTCTTGGGGCTGAGACGATTGGTGAGGTTGGGAAAGCAAATGCAGACCCTTGAAAGGAATCCTGCGTGCTCCCCATTCCATGGGTCCCAACTCTCCAGGTTCAACGCAATCTTCCGACAGCGAAAGCACTCATTGGAAACCCAGCGGATGCTACACCGTGGGATCGGGAAAGCTTTCTGAAACTCACCTCAGTTTTCCTCTCCTGGTGCTCGTGTTCTCCATTCAGGCCCCCTTACTAACAATCTCCCCACTTGGAGACTCGGCGCCTTTCCATGCCTCTTTCGTACCGTCTGCAATTTGTCCGCAGGATGAACTGCAAGAGGGGGAACCAATGAGAGACTCGCTGGAGGTGTTTGGTCGGGCACATGTCACTCTCATTTCCCATCACGAAGAAGAATTCACCAGCGCTTCAGCCTGCCACCGGATCGACAATAGGGCGTGAAGCCATCCAGCCGTGTTGCGTCCCACTCACAAAAAAGCGACTTGGGAAATGGAGCTCAGGGGCCCTGCACTTCCCAAACCTGCAGAGTTCTAAACGATAACTATCGCCCCAAAATATATTGAGCGCAGGCTACGAAGAGGCGCTGAACGCAAGGCAGAACTGCAGGAAACGGATGTCAACGGGTACATCGGAATGGCCCCGATAGCACATGAAAAGCGCCAGAACGTGGACAATGATGCGGTTGGCCAAAAAGGGCGTATGCGTTTTTTCCTGAATATATTCAGGAAAAAACGCATACGCCCTTTTTGGCCAGCCAAGCAACCTGGAAGAGCAAATCAGCACTACAAAGAAATCTCTCGCCCCCCCCCCGGGGGCAAAAGGGCCAGGCGAAAAAAGTCTAAAAACCAGAAAGGCAGGACAGCCCACGGAGTCAAGGGAGCCTTGTCAAGCTGATGGGCGGGATGTCAATGGCCAACAGCCAATCTTCACAAGTGTATCCTCTTTCCCAAACCATGTAAAACACAGAACCACAGAGCATAGGGCACTTCCACACATGGGCGTTGACCTTGGGAAAATGAAAAAATCAACCAGACACAGGGACCCCAAAGTTGAGGGCTGCTGTCTTGACAAGAACCTCCACTCCGGTACACGTTTCATATCCCAGGAAAGAGCCAAGTGGACAAAGACGAGTGGACAAGTGGACAAAGACAAGTGGACAAGTGGACAAGTGGTGCTACGTAGGTCCAATGGAGTGTCACTCAGCCATGAAATCCACGTCATGAGGCTGGTAGCAGCATCCTGAGTGGATTTAGGTACGATCATCCTCAGTGAAATAAGTCCCACAAAAAAAGAAACTTATGATATCACTTATCGAGGGAATGTAAAAATCGCTCGCCATGAACGGAATCCCCAAACAGAACAGAGTCACGCTTTTAGAAAACACACTTATGCCTGCTTCAGGGGAAAGGTGAGGTGCGGTGACGCATAAAACTCGAGTTTGAAATGAGCACAGATACCCTTCCGAAAACCGAATATGGAATGGACACGACCTACTCCTTGCTCAATCAACTGGACTCACCAGACCCTGTTCATCGCACAAGTATCTATCCGACTAGTAAGCATCTTAAAAGCTAAGTCTTGATATCTCTGTGTAAGTGCATCAAGTGTGTGTAAAGCGGCCTAAAACCAGCAGGGAATATCAGCTCAGACCCATTCTGAGGATACATTTCCAACACAAAGAAGAAACAAGCAGGGCAAAACAGAGAGAAATTCTTCCAAAATGCGTTCAGGGACTGGCATGCAACCAGGATTGACCACATCTACAGCCCCAGCGGCAGAAGACATAAGGCTGGACACTCTTGGGGCTGAGACGATTGGTGAGGTTGGGAAAGCAAATGCAGACCCTTGAAAGGAATCCTGCGTGCTCCCCATTCCATGGGTCCCAACTCTCCAGGTTCAACGCAATCTTCCGACAGCGAAAGCACTCATTGGAAACCCAGCGGATGCTACACCGTGGGATCGGGAAAGCTTTCTGAAACTCACCTCAGTTTTCCTCTCCTGGTGCTCGTGTTCTCCATTCAGGCCCCCTTACTAACAATCTCCCCACTTGGAGACTCGGCGCCTTTCCATGCCTCTTTCGTACCGTCTGCAATTTGTCCGCAGGATGAACTGCAAGAGGGGGAACCAATGAGAGACTCGCTGGAGGTGTTTGGTCGGGCACATGTCACTCTCATTTCCCATCACGAAGAAGAATTCACCAGAGGTTCAGCCTGCCACCGGATCGACAATAGGGCGTGAAGCCATCCAGCCGTGTTGCGTCCCACTCACAAAAAAGCGACTTGGGAAATGGAGCTCAGGGGCCCTGCACTTCCCAAACCTGCAGAGTTCTAAACGATAACTATCGCCCCAAAATATATTGAGCGCAGGCTACGAAGAGGCGCTGAACGCAAGGCAGAACTGCAGGAAACGGATGTCAACGGGTACATCGGAATGGCCCCCATAGCACATGAAAAGCGCCAGAACGTGGACAATGATGCGGTTGGCCAAAAAGGGCGTATGCGTTTTTTCCTGAATATATTCAGGAAAAAACGCATACGCCCTTTTTGGCCAACCAAGCAACCTGGGAGAGCAAATCAGCACTACAAAGAAATCTCTCGCCCCCCCCCCCCGGGGCAAAAGGGCCAGGCGAAAAAAGTCTAAAAACCAGAAAGGCAGGACAGCCCACGGAGTCAAGGGAGCCTTGTTAAGCTGATGGGCGGGATGTCAATGGCCAACAGCCAATCTTCACAAGTGTATCCTCTTTCCCAAACCATGTAAAACACAGAACCACAGAGCATAGGGCACTTCCACACATGGGCGTTGACCTTGGGAAAATGAAAAAATCAACCAGACACAGGGACCCCAAAGTTGAGGGCTGCTGTCTTGACAAGAACCTCCACTCCGGTACACGTTTCATATCCCAGGAAAGAGCCAAGTGGACAAAGACGAGTGGACAAGTGGACAAAGACAAGTGGACAAGTGGACAAGTGGTGCTACGTAGGTCCAATGGAGTGTCACTCAGCCATGAAATCCACGTCATGAGGCTGGTAGCAGCATCCTGAGTGGATTTAGGTACGATCATCCTCAGTGAAATAAGTCCCACAAAAAAAGAAACTTATGATATCACTTATCGAGGGAATGTAAAAATCGCTCCCCATGAACGGAATCCCCAAACAGAACAGAGTCACGCTTTTAGAAAACACACTTATGCCTGCTTCAGGGGAAAGGTGAGGTGCGGTGACGCATAAAACTCGAGTTTGAAATGAGCACAGATACCCTTCCGTAAACCGAATATGGAATGGACACGACCTACTCCTTGCTCAATCAACTGGACTCACCAGACCCTGTTCATCGCACAAGTATCTATCCGACTAGTAAGCATCTTAAAAGCTAAGTCTTGATATCTCTGTGTAAGTGCATCAAGTGTGTGTAAAGCGGCCTAAAACCAGCAGGGAAAATCAGCTCAGACCCATTCTGAGGATACATTTCCAACACAAAGAAGAAACAAGCAGGGCAAAACAGAGAGAAATTCTTCCAAAATGCGTTCAGGGACTGGCATGCAACCAGGATTGACCACATCTACAGCCCCAGCGGCAGAAGACATAAGGCTGGACACTCTTGGGGCTGAGACGATTGGTGAGGTTGGGAAAGCAAATGCAGACCCTTGAAAGGAATCCTGCGTGCTCCCCATTCCATGGGTCCCAACTCTCCAGGTTCAACGCAATCTTCCGACAGCGAAAGCACTCATTGGAAACCCAGCGGATGCTACACCGTGGGATCGGGAAAGCTTTCTGAAACTCACCTCAGTTTTCCTCTCCTGGTGCTCGTGTTCTCCATTCAGGCCCCCTTACTAACAATCTCCCCACTTGGAGACTCGGCGCCTTTCCATGCCTCTTTCGTACCGTCTGCAATTTGTCCGCAGGATGAACTGCAAGAGGGGGAACCAATGAGAGACTCGCTGGAGGTGTTTGGTCGGGCACATGTCACTCTCATTTCCCATCACGAAGAAGAATTCACCAGCGCTTCAGCCTGCCACCGGATCGACAATAGGGCGTGAAGCCATCCAGCCGTGTTGCGTCCCACTCACAAAAAAGCGACTTGGGAAATGGAGCTCAGGGGCCCTGCACTTCCCAAACCTGCAGAGTTCTAAACGATAACTATCGCCCCAAAATATATTGAGCGCAGGCTACGAAGAGGCGCTGAACGCAAGGCAGAACTGCAGGAAACGGATGTCAACGGGTACATCGGAATGGCCCCGATAGCACATGAAAAGCGCCAGAACGTGGACAATGATGCGGTTGGCCAAAAAGGGCGTATGCGTTTTTTCCTGAATATATTCAGGAAAAAACGCATACGCCCTTTTTGGCCAGCCAAGCAACCTGGAAGAGCAAATCAGCACTACAAAGAAATCTCTCGCCCCCCCCCCGGGGGCAAAAGGGCCAGGCGAAAAAAGTCTAAAAACCAGAAAGGCAGGACAGCCCACGGAGTCAAGGGAGCCTTGTTAAGCTGATGGGCGGGATGTCAATGGCCAACAGCCAATCTTCACAAGTGTATCCTCTTTCCCAAACCATGTAAAACACAGAACCACAGAGCATAGGGCACTTCCACACATGGGCGTTGACCTTGGGAAAATGAAAAAATCAACCAGACACAGGGACCCCAAAGTTGAGGGCTGCTGTCTTGACAAGAACCTCCACTCCGGTACACGTTTCATATCCCAGGAAAGAGCCAAGTGGACAAAGACGAGTGGACAAGTGGACAAAGACAAGTGGACAAGTGGACAAGTGGTGCTACGTAGGTCCAATGGAGTGTCACTCAGCCATGAAATCCACGTCATGAGGCTGGTAGCAGCATCCTGAGTGGATTTAGGTACGATCATCCTCAGTGAAATAAGTCCCACAAAAAAAGAAACTTATGATATCACTTATCGAGGGAATGTAAAAATCGCTCGCCATGAACGGAATCCCCAAACAGAACAGAGTCACGCTTTTAGAAAACACACTTATGCCTGCTTCAGGGGAAAGGTGAGGTGCGGTGACGCATAAAACTCGAGTTTGAAATGAGCACAGATACCCTTCCGAAAACCGAATATGGAATGGACACGACCTACTCCTTGCTCAATCAACTGGACTCACCAGACCCTGTTCATCGCACAAGTATCTATCCGACTAGTAAGCATCTTAAAAGCTAAGTCTTGATATCTCTGTGTAAGTGCATCAAGTGTGTGTAAAGCGGCCTAAAACCAGCAGGGAAAATCAGCTCAGACCCATTCTGAGGATACATTTCCAACATAAAGAAGAAACAAGCAGGGCAAAACAGAGAGAAATTCTTCCAAAATGCGTTCAGGGACTGGCATGCAACCAGGATTGACCACATCTACAGCCCCAGCGGCAGAAGACATAAGGCTGGACACTCTTGGGGCTGAGACGATTGGTGAGGTTGGGAAAGCAAATGCAGACCCTTGAAAGGAATCCTGCGTGCTCCCCATTCCATGGGTCCCAACTCTCCAGGTTCAACGCAATCTTCCGACAGCGAAAGCACTCATTGGAAACCCAGCGGATGCTACACCGTGGGATCGGGAAAGCTTTCTGAAACTCACCTCAGTTTTCCTCTCCTGGTGCTCGTGTTCTCCATTCAGGCCCCCTTACTAACAATCTCCCCACTTGGAGACTCGGCGCCTTTCCATGCCTCTTTCGTACCGTCTGCAATTTGTCCGCAGGATGAACTGCAAGAGGGGGAACCAATGAGAGACTCGCTGGAGGTGTTTGGTCGGGCACATGTCACTCTCATTTCCCATCACGAAGAAGAATTCACCAGAGGTTCAGCCTGCCACCGGATCGACAATAGGGCGTGAAGCCATCCAGCCGTGTTGCGTCCCACTCACAAAAAAGCGACTTGGGAAATGGAGCTCAGGGGCCCTGCACTTCCCAAACCTGCAGAGTTCTAAACGATAACTATCGCCCCAAAATATATTGAGCGCAGGCTACGAAGAGGCGCTGAACGCAAGGCAGAACTGCAGGAAACGGATGTCAACGGGTACATCGGAATGGCCCCCATAGCACATGAAAAGCGCCAGAACGTGGACAATGATGCGGTTGGCCAAAAAGGGCGTATGCGTTTTTTCCTGAATATATTCAGGAAAAAACGCATACGCCCTTTTTGGCCAACCAAGCAACCTGGGAGAGCAAATCAGCACTACAAAGAAATCTCTCGCCCCCCCCCGGGGCAAAAGGGCCAGGCGAAAAAAGTCTAAAAACCAGAAAGGCAGGACAGCCCACGGAGTCAAGGGAGCCTTGTTAAGCTGATGGGCGGGATGTCAATGGCCAACAGCCAATCTTCACAAGTGTATCCTCTTTCCCAAACCATGTAAAACACAGAACCACAGAGCATAGGGCACTTCCACACATGGGCGTTGACCTTGGGAAAATGAAAAAATCAACCAGACACAGGGACCCCAAAGTTGAGGGCTGCTGTCTTGACAAGAACCTCCACTCCGGTACACGTTTCATATCCCAGGAAAGAGCCAAGTGGACAAAGACGAGTGGACAAGTGGACAAAGACAAGTGGACAAGTGGACAAGTGGTGCTACGTAGGTCCAATGGAGTGTCACTCAGCCATGAAATCCACGTCATGAGGCTGGTAGCAGCATCCTGAGTGGATTTAGGTACGATCATCCTCAGTGAAATAAGTCCCACAAAAAAAGAAACTTATGATATCACTTATCGAGGGAATGTAAAAATCGCTCCCCATGAACGGAATCCCCAAACAGAACAGAGTCACGCTTTTAGAAAACACACTTATGCCTGCTTCAGGGGAAAGGTGAGGTGCGGTGACGCATAAAACTCGAGTTTGAAATGAGCACAGATACCCTTCCGAAAACCGAATATGGAATGGACACGACCTACTCCTTGCTCAATCAACTGGACTCACCAGACCCTGTTCATCGCACAAGTATCTATCCGACTAGTAAGCATCTTAAAAGCTAAGTCTTGATATCTCTGTGTAAGTGCATCAAGTGTGTGTAAAGCGGCCTAAAACCAGCAGGGAAAATCAGCTCAGACCCATTCTGAGGATACGTTTCCAACACAAAGAAGAAACAAGCAGGGCAAAACAGAGAGAAATTCTTCCAAAATGCGTTCAGGGACTGGCATGCAACCAGGATTGACCACATCTACAGCCCCAGCGGCAGAAGACATAAGGCTGGACACTCTTGGGGCTGAGACGATTCGTGAGGTTGGGAAAGCAAATGCAGACCCTTGAAAGGAATCCTGCGTGCTCCCCATTCCATGGCTCCCAACTCTCCAGGTTCAACGCAATCTTCCGACAGCGAAAGCACTCATTGGAAACCCAGCGCATGCTACACCGTGGGATCGGGAAAGCTTTCTGAAACTCACCTCAGTTTTCCTCTCCTGGTGCTCGTGTTCTCCATTCAGGCCCCCTTACTAACAATCTCCCCACTTGGAGACTCGGCGCCTTTCCATGCCTCTTTCGTACCGTCTGCAATTTGTCCGCAGGATGAACTGCAAGAGGGGGAACCAATGAGAGACTCGCTGGAGGTGTTTGGTCGGGCACATGTCACTCTCATTTCCCATCACGAAGAAGAATTCACCAGCGGTTCAGCCTGCAACCGCGGATCGACAATAGGGCGTGAAGCCATCCAGCCGTGTTGCGTCCCACTCACAAAAAAGCGACTTGGGAAATGGAGCTCAGGGGCCCTGCACTTCCCAAACCTGCAGAGTTCTAAACGATAACTATCGCCCCAAAATATATTGAGGTCAGGCTACGAAGAGGCGCTGAACGCAAGGCAGAACTGCAGGAAACGGATGTCAACGGGTACATCGGAATGGCCCCGATAGCACATGAAAAGCGCCAGAACGTGGACAATGATGCGGTTGGCCAAAAAGGGCGTATGCGTTTTTTCCTGAATATATTCAGGAAAAAACGCATACGCCCTTTTTGGCCAGCCAAGCAACCTGGAAGAGCAAATCAGCACTACAAAGAAATCTCTCGCCCCCCCCCCGGGGGCAAAAGGGCCAGGCGAAAAAAGTCTAAAAACCAGAAAGGCAGGACAGCCCACGGAGTCAAGGGAGCCTTGTTAAGCTGATGGGCGGGATGTCAATGGCCAACAGCCAATCTTCACAAGTGTATCCTCTTTCCCAAACCATGTAAAACACAGAACCACAGAGCATAGGGCACTTCCACACATGGGCGTTGACCTTGGGAAAATGAAAAAATCAACCAGACACAGGGACCCCAAAGTTGAGGGCTGCTGTCTTGACAAGAACCTCCACTCCGGTACACGTTTCATATCCCAGGAAAGAGCCAAGTGGACAAAGACGAGTGGACAAGTGGACAAAGACAAGTGGACAAGTGGACAAGTGGTGCTACGTAGGTCCAATGGAGTGTCACTCAGCCATGAAATCCACGTCATGAGGCTGGTAGCAGCATCCTGAGTGGATTTAGGTACGATCATCCTCAGTGAAATAAGTCCCACAAAAAAAGAAACTTATGATATCACTTATCGAGGGAATGTAAAAATCGCTCGCCATGAACGGAATCCCCAAACAGAACAGAGTCACGCTTTTAGAAAACACACTTATGCCTGCTTCAGGGGAAAGGTGAGGTGCGGTGACGCATAAAACTCGAGTTTGAAATGAGCACAGATACCCTTCCGAAAACCGAATATGGAATGGACACGACCTACTCCTTGCTCAATCAACTGGACTCACCAGACCCTGTTCATCGCACAAGTATCTATCCGACTAGTAAGCATCTTAAAAGCTAAGTCTTGATATCTCTGTGTAAGTGCATCAAGTGTGTGTAAAGCGGCCTAAAACCAGCAGGGAAAATCAGCTCAGACCCATTCTGAGGATACATTTCCAACATAAAGAAGAAACAAGCAGGGCAAAACAGAGAGAAATTCTTCCAAAATGCGTTCAGGGACTGGCATGCAACCAGGATTGACCACATCTACAGCCCCAGCGGCAGAAGACATAAGGCTGGACACTCTTGGGGCTGAGACGATTGGTGAGGTTGGGAAAGCAAATGCAGACCCTTGAAAGGAATCCTGCGTGCTCCCCATTCCATGGGTCCCAACTCTCCAGGTTCAACGCAATCTTCCGACAGCGAAAGCACTCATTGGAAACCCAGCGGATGCTACACCGTGGGATCGGGAAAGCTTTCTGAAACTCACCTCAGTTTTCCTCTCCTGGTGCTCGTGTTCTCCATTCAGGCCCCCTTACTAACAATCTCCCCACTTGGAGACTCGGCGCCTTTCCATGCCTCTTTCGTACCGTCTGCAATTTGTCCGCAGGATGAACTGCAAGAGGGGGAACCAATGAGAGACTCGCTGGAGGTGTTTGGTCGGGCACATGTCACTCTCATTTCCCATCACGAAGAAGAATTCACCAGAGGTTCAGCCTGCCACCGGATCGACAATAGGGCGTGAAGCCATCCAGCCGTGTTGCGTCCCACTCACAAAAAAGCGACTTGGGAAATGGAGCTCAGGGGCCCTGCACTTCCCAAACCTGCAGAGTTCTAAACGATAACTATCGCCCCAAAATATATTGAGGTCAGGCTACGAAGAGGCGCTGAACGCAAGGCAGAACTGCAGGAAACGGATGTCAACGGGTACATCGGAATGGCCCCGATAGCACATGAAAAGCGCCAGAACGTGGACAATGATGCGGTTGGCCAAAAAGGGCGTATGCGTTTTTTCCTGAATATATTCAGGAAAAAACGCATACGCCCTTTTTGGCCAACCAAGCAACCTGGGAGAGCAAATCAGCACTACAAAGAAATCTCTCGCCCCCCCCCCCGGGGCAAAAGGGCCAGGCGAAAAAAGTCTAAAAACCAGAAAGGCAGGACAGCCCACGGAGTCAAGGGAGCCTTGTTAAGCTGATGGGCGGGATGTCAATGGCCAACAGCCAATCTTCACAAGTGTATCCTCTTTCCCAAGCCATGTAAAACACAGAACCACAGAGCATAGGGCACTTCCACACATGGGCGTTGACCTTGGGAAAATGAAAAAATCAACCAGACACAGGGACCACAAAGTTGAGGGCTGCTGTCTTGACAAGAACCTCCACTCCGGTACACGTTTCATATCCCAGGAAAGAGCCAAGTGGACAAAGACGAGTGGAGAAGTGGACAAAGACAAGTGGACAAGTGGACAAGTGGTGCTACGTAGGTCCAATGGAGTGTCACTCAGCCATGAAATCCACGTCATGAGGCTGGTAGCAGCATCCTGAGTGGATTTAGGTACGATCATCCTCAGTGAAATAAGTCCCACAAAAAAAGAAACTTATGATATCACTTATCGAGGGAATGTAAAAATCGCTCCCCATGCACTGAATCCCCAAACAGAACAGAGTCACGCTTTTAGAAAACACACTTATGCCTGCTTCAGGGGAAAGGTGAGGTGGGGTGACGCATAAAACTCGAGTTTGAAATGAGCACAGATACCCTTCCGAAAACCGAATATGGAATGGACACGACCTACTCCTTGCTCAATCAACTGGACTCACCAGACCCTGTTCATCGCACAAGTATCTATCCGACTAGTAAGCATCTTAAAAGCTAAGTCTTGATATCTCTGTGTAAGTGCATCAAGTGTGTGTAAAGCGGCCTAAAACCAGCAGGGAAAATCAGCTCAGACCCATTCTGAGGATACATTTCCAACACAAAGAAGAAACAAGCAGGGCAAAACAGAGAGAAATTCTTCCAAAATGCGTTCAGGGACTGGCATGCAACCAGGATTGACCACATCTACAGCCCCAGCGGCAGAAGACATAAGGCTGGACACTCTTGGGGCTGAGACGATTGGTGAGGTTGGGAAAGCAAATGCAGACCCTTGAAAGGAATCCTGCGTGCTCCCCATTCCATGGGTCCCAACTCTCCAGGTTCAACGCAATCTTCCGACAGCGAAAGCACTCATTGGAAACCCAGCGGATGCTACACCGTGGGATCGGGAAAGCTTTCTGAAACTCACCTCAGTTTTCCTCTCCTGGTGCTCGTGTTCTCCATTCAGGCCCCCTTACTAACAATCTCCCCACTTGGAGACTCGGCGCCTTTCCATGCCTCTTTCGTACCGTCTGCAATTTGTCCGCAGGATGAACTGCAAGAGGGGGAACCAATGAGAGACTCGCTGGAGGTGTTTGGTCGGGCACATGTCACTCTCATTTCCCATCACGAAGAAGAATTCACCAGCGGTTCAGCCTGCAACCGCGGATCGACAATAGGGCGTGAAGCCATCCAGCCGTGTTGCGTCCCACTCACAAAAAAGCGACTTGGGAAATGGAGCTCAGGGGCCCTGCACTTCCCAAACCTGCAGAGTTCTAAACGATAACTATCGCCCCAAAATATATTGAGGTCAGGCTACGAAGAGGCGCTGAACGCAAGGCAGAACTGCAGGAAACGGATGTCAACGGGTACATCGGAATGGCCCCCATAGCACATGAAAAGCGCCAGAACGTGGACAATGATGCGGTTGGCCAAAAAGGGCGTATGCGTTTTTTCCTGAATATATTCAGGAAAAAACGCATACGCCCTTTTTGGCCAGCCAAGCAACCTGGAAGAGCAAATCAGCACTACAAAGAAATCTCTCGCCCCCCCCCCGGGGCAAAAGGGCCAGGCGAAAAAAGTCTAAAAACCAGAAAGGCAGGACAGCCCACGGAGTCAAGGGAGCCTTGTTAAGCTGATGGGCGGGATGTCAATGGCCAACAGCCAATCTTCACAAGTGTATCCTCTTTCCCAAACCATGTAAAACACAGAACCACAGAGCATAGGGCACTTCCACACATGGGCGTTGACCTTGGGAAAATGAAAAAATCAACCAGACACAGGGACCCCAAAGTTGAGGGCTGCTGTCTTGACAAGAACCTCCACTCCGGTACACGTTTCATATCCCAGGAAAGAGCCAAGTGGACAAAGACGAGTGGACAAGTGGACAAAGACAAGTGGACAAGTGGACAAGTGGTGCTACGTAGGTCCAATGGAGTGTCACTCAGCCATGAAATCCACGTCATGAGGCTGGTAGCAGCATCCTGAGTGGATTTAGGTACGATCATCCTCAGTGAAATAAGTCCCACAAAAAAAGAAACTTATGATATCACTTATCGAGGGAATGTAAAAATCGCTCCCCATGAACGGAATCCCCAAACAGAACAGAGTCACGCTTTTAGAAAACACACTTATGCCTGCTTCAGGGGAAAGGTGAGGTGCGGTGACGCATAAAACTCGAGTTTGAAATGAGCACAGATACCCTTCCGAAAACCGAATATGGAATGGACACGACCTACTCCTTGCTCAATCAACTGGACTCACCAGACCCTGTTCATCGCACAAGTATCTATCCGACTAGTAAGCATCTTAAAAGCTAAGTCTTGATATCTCTGTGTAAGTGCATCAAGTGTGTGTAAAGCGGCCTAAAACCAGCAGGGAAAATCAGCTCAGACCCATTCTGAGGATACATTTCCAACATAAAGAAGAAACAAGCAGGGCAAAACAGAGAGAAATTCTTCCAAAATGCGTTCAGGGACTGGCATGCGACCAGGATTGACCACATCTACAGCCCCAGCGGCAGAAGACATAAGGCTGGACACTCTTGGGGCTGAGACGATTGGTGAGGTTGGGAAAGCAAATGCAGACCCTTGAAAGGAATCCTGCGTGCTCCCCATTCCATGGCTCCCAACTCTCCAGGTTCAACGCAATCTTCCGACAGCGAAAGCACTCATTGGAAACCCAGCGGATGCTACACCGTGGGATCGGGAAAGCTTTCTGAAACTCACCTCAGTTTTCCTCTCCTGGTGCTCGTGTTCTCCATTCAGGCCCCCTTACTAACAATCTCCCCACTTGGAGACTCGGCGCCTTTCCATGCCTCTTTCGTACCGTCTGCAATTTGTCCGCAGGATGAACTGCAAGAGGGGGAACCAATGAGAGACTCGCTGGAGGTGTTTGGTCGGGCACATGTCACTCTCATTTCCCATCACGAAGAAGAATTCACCAGCGCTTCAGCCTGCCACCGGATCGACAATAGGGCGTGAAGCCATCCAGCCGTGTTGCGTCCCACTCACAAAAAAGCGACTTGGGAAATGGAGCTCAGGGGCCCTGCACTTCCCAAACCTGCAGAGTTCTAAACGATAACTATCGCCCCAAAATATATTGAGCGCAGGCTACGAAGAGGCGCTGAACGCAAGGCAGAACTGCAGGAAACGGATGTCAACGGGTACATCGGAATGGCCCCGATAGCACATGAAAAGCGCCAGAACGTGGACAATGATGCGGTTGGCCAAAAAGGGCGTATGCGTTTTTTCCTGAATATATTCAGGAAAAAACGCATACGCCCTTTTTGGCCAGCCAAGCAACCTGGAAGAGCAAATCAGCACTACAAAGAAATCTCTCGCCCCCCCCCCGGGGGCAAAAGGGCCAGGCGAAAAAAGTCTAAAAACCAGAAAGGCAGGACAGCCCACGGAGTCAAGGGAGCCTTGTTAAGCTGATGGGCGGGATGTCAATGGCCAACAGCCAATCTTCACAAGTGTATCCTCTTTCCCAAACCATGTAAAACACAGAACCACAGAGCATAGGGCACTTCCACACATGGGCGTTGACCTTGGGAAAATGAAAAAATCAACCAGACACAGGGACCCCAAAGTTGAGGGCTGCTGTCTTGACAAGAACCTCCACTCCGGTACACGTTTCATATCCCAGGAAAGAGCCAAGTGGACAAAGACGAGTGGACAAGTGGACAAAGACAAGTGGACAAGTGGACAAGTGGTGCTACGTAGGTCCAATGGAGTGTCACTCAGCCATGAAATCCACGTCATGAGGCTGGTAGCAGCATCCTGAGTGGATTTAGGTACGATCATCCTCAGTGAAATAAGTCCCACAAAAAAAGAAACTTATGATATCACTTATCGAGGGAATGTAAAAATCGCTCGCCATGAACGGAATCCCCAAACAGAACAGAGTCACGCTTTTAGAAAACACACTTATGCCTGCTTCAGGGGAAAGGTGAGGTGCGGTGACGCATAAAACTCGAGTTTGAAATGAGCACAGATACCCTTCCGAAAACCGAATATGGAATGGACACGACCTACTCCTTGCTCAATCAACTGGACTCACCAGACCCTGTTCATCGCACAAGTATCTATCCGACTAGTAAGCATCTTAAAAGCTAAGTCTTGATATCTCTGTGTAAGTGCATCAAGTGTGTGTAAAGCGGCCTAAAACCAGCAGGGAAAATCAGCTCAGACCCATTCTGAGGATACATTTCCAACACAAAGAAGAAACAAGCAGGGCAAAACAGAGAGAAATTCTTCCAAAATGCGTTCAGGGACTGGCATGCAACCAGGATTGACCACATCTACAGCCCCAGCGGCAGAAGACATAAGGCTGGACACTCTTGGGGCTGAGACGATTGGTGAGGTTGGGAAAGCAAATGCAGACCCTTGAAAGGAATCCTGCGTGCTCCCCATTCCATGGGTCCCAACTCTCCAGGTTCAACGCAATCTTCCGACAGCGAAAGCACTCATTGGAAACCCAGCGGATGCTACACCGTGGGATCGGGAAAGCTTTCTGAAACTCACCTCAGTTTTCCTCTCCTGGTGCTCGTGTTCTCCATTCAGGCCCCCTTACTAACAATCTCCCCACTTGGAGACTCGGCGCCTTTCCATGCCTCTTTCGTACCGTCTGCAATTTGTCCGCAGGATGAACTGCAAGAGGGGGAACCAATGAGAGACTCGCTGGAGGTGTTTGGTCGGGCACATGTCACTCTCATTTCCCATCACGAAGAAGAATTCACCAGAGGTTCAGCCTGCCACCGGATCGACAATAGGGCGTGAAGCCATCCAGCCGTGTTGCGTCCCACTCACAAAAAAGCGACTTGGGAAATGGAGCTCAGGGGCCCTGCACTTCCCAAACCTGCAGAGTTCTAAACGATAACTATCGCCCCAAAATATATTGAGCGCAGGCTACGAAGAGGCGCTGAACGCAAGGCAGAACTGCAGGAAACGGATGTCAACGGGTACATCGGAATGGCCCCCATAGCACATGAAAAGCGCCAGAACGTGGACAATGATGCGGTTGGCCAAAAAGGGCGTATGCGTTTTTTCCTGAATATATTCAGGAAAAAACGCATACGCCCTTTTTGGCCAACCAAGCAACCTGGGAGAGCAAATCAGCACTACAAAGAAATCTCTCGCCCCCCCCCCCCCGGGGCAAAAGGGCCAGGCGAAAAAAGTCTAAAAACCAGAAAGGCAGGACAGCCCACGGAGTCAAGGGAGCCTTGTTAAGCTGATGGGCGGGATGTCAATGGCCAACAGCCAATCTTCACAAGTGTATCCTCTTTCCCAAACCATGTAAAACACAGAACCACAGAGCATAGGGCACTTCCACACATGGGCGTTGACCTTGGGAAAATGAAAAAATCAACCAGACACAGGGACCCCAAAGTTGAGGGCTGCTGTCTTGACAAGAACCTCCACTCCGGTACACGTTTCATATCCCAGGAAAGAGCCAAGTGGACAAAGACGAGTGGACAAGTGGACAAAGACAAGTGGACAAGTGGACAAGTGGTGCTACATAGGTCCAATGGAGTGTCACTCAGCCATGAAATCCACGTCATGAGGCTGGTAGCAGCATCCTGAGTGGATTTAGGTACGATCATCCTCAGTGAAATAAGTCCCACAAAAAAAGAAACTTATGATATCACTTATCGAGGGAATGTAAAAATCGCTCCCCATGAACGGAATCCCCAAACAGAACAGAGTCACGCTTTTAGAAAACACACTTATGCCTGCTTCAGGGGAAAGGTGAGGTGCGGTGACGCATAAAACTCGAGTTTGAAATGAGCACAGATACCCTTCCGTAAACCGAATATGGAATGGACACGACCTACTCCTTGCTCAATCAACTGGACTCACCAGACCCTGTTCATCGCACAAGTATCTATCCGACTAGTAAGCATCTTAAAAGCTAAGTCTTGATATCTCTGTGTAAGTGCATCAAGTGTGTGTAAAGCGGCCTAAAACCAGCAGGGAAAATCAGCTCAGACCCATTCTGAGGATACATTTCCAACACAAAGAAGAAACAAGCAGGGCAAAACAGAGAGAAATTCTTCCAAAATGCGTTCAGGGACTGGCATGCAACCAGGATTGACCACATCTACAGCCCCAGCGGCAGAAGACATAAGGCTGGACACTCTTGGGGCTGAGACGATTGGTGAGGTTGGGAAAGCAAATGCAGACCCTTGAAAGGAATCCGTCGTGCTCCCCATTCCATGGGTCCCAACTCTCCAGGTTCAACGCAATCTTCCGACAGCGAAAGCACTCATTGGAAACCCAGCGGATGCTACACCGTGGGATCGGGAAAGCTTTCTGAAACTCACCTCAGTTTTCCTCTCCTGGTGCTCGTGTTCTCCATTCAGGCCCCCTTACTAACAATCTCCCCACTTGGAGACTCGGCGCCTTTCCATGCCTCTTTCGTACCGTCTGCAATTTGTCCGCAGGATGAACTGCAAGAGGGGGAACCAATGAGAGACTCGCTGGAGGTGTTTGGTCGGGCACATGTCACTCTCATTTCCCATCACGAAGAAGAATTCACCAGCGGTTCAGCCTGCCACCGCGGATCGACAATAGGGCGTGAAGCCATCCAGCCGTGTTGCGTCCCACTCACAAAAAAGCGACTTGGGAAATGGAGCTCAGGGGCCCTGCACTTCCCAAACCTGCAGAGTTCTAAACGATAACTATCGCCCCAAAATATATTGAGCGCAGGCTACGAAGAGGCGCTGAACGCAAGGCAGAACTGCAGGAAACGGATGTCAACGGGTACATCGGAATGGCCCCGATAGCACATGAAAAGCGCCAGAACGTGGACAATGATGCGGTTGGCCAAAAAGGGCGTATGCGTTTTTTCCTGAATATATTCAGGAAAAAACGCATACGCCCTTTTTGGCCAACCAAGCAACCTGGGAGAGCAAATCAGCACTACAAAGAAATCTCTCGCCCCCCCCCCTGGGCAAAAGGGCCAGGCGAAAAAAGTCTAAAAACCAGAAAGGCAGGACAGCCCACGGAGTCAAGGGAGCCTTGTTAAGCTGATGGGCGGGATGTCAATGGCCAACAGCCAATCTTCACAAGTGTATCCTCTTTCCCAAACCATGTAAAACACAGAACCACAGAGCATAGGGCACTTCCACACATGGGCGTTGACCTTGGGAAAATGAAAAAATCAACCAGACACAGGGACCCCAAAGTTGAGGGCTGCTGTCTTGACAAGAACCTCCACTCCGGTACACGTTTCATATCCCAGGAAAGAGCCAAGTGGACAAAGACGAGTGGACAAGTGGACAAAGACAAGTGGACAAGTGGACAAGTGGTGCTACGTAGGTCCAATGGAGTGTCACTCAGCCATGAAATCCACGTCATGAGGCTGGTAGCAGCATCCTGAGTGGATTTAGGTACGATCATCCTCAGTGAAATAAGTCCCACAAAAAAAGAAACTTATGATATCACTTATCGAGGGAATGTAAAAATCGCTCCCCATGCACTGAATCCCCAAACAGAACAGAGTCACGCTTTTAGAAAACACACTTATGCCTGCTTCAGGGGAAAGCTGAGGTGGGGTGACGCATAAAACTCGAGTTTGAAATGAGCACAGATACCCTTCCGAAAACCGAATATGGAATGGACACGACCTACTCCTTGCTCAATCAACTGGACTCACCAGACCCTGTTCATCGCACAAGTATCTATCCGACTAGTAAGCATCTTAAAAGCTAAGTCTTGATATCTCTGTGTAAGTGCATCAAGTGTGTGTAAAGCGGCCTAAAACCAGCAGGGAAAATCAGCTCAGACCCATTCTGAGGATACATTTCCAACATAAAGAAGAAACAAGCAGGGCAAAACAGAGAGAAATTCTTCCAAAATGCGTTCAGGGACTGGCATGCAACCAGGATTGACCACATCTACAGCCCCAGCGGCAGAAGACATAAGGCTGGACACTCTTGGGGCTGAGACGATTCGTGAGGTTGGGAAAGCAAATGCAGACCCTTGAAAGGAATCCTGCGTGCTCCCCATTCCATGGCTCCCAACTCTCCAGGTTCAACGCAATCTTCCGACAGCGAAAGCACTCATTGGAAACCCAGCGGTTGCTACACCGTGGGATCAGGAAAGCTTTCTGAAACTCACCTCAGTTTTCATCTCCTGGTGCTCGTGTTCTCCATTCAGGCCCCCTTACTAACAATCTCCCCACTTGGAGACTCGGCGCCTTTCCATGCCTCTTTCGTACCGTCTGCAATTTGTCCGCAGGATGAACTGCAAGAGGGGGAACCAATGAGAGACTCGCTGGAGGTGTTTGGTCGGGCACATGTCACTCTCATTTCCCATCACGAAGAAGAATTCACCAGCGGTTCAGCCTGCCACCCCGGATCGACAATAGGGCGTGAAGCCATCCAGCCGTGTTGCGTCCCACTCACAAAAAAGCGACTTGGGAAATGGAGCTCAGGGGCACTGCACTTCCCAAACCTGCAGAGTTCTAAACGATAACTATCGCCCCAAAATATATTGAGGTCAGGCTACGAAGAGGCGCTGAACGCAAGGCAGAACTGCAGGAAACGGATGTCAACGGGTACATCGGAATGGCCCCGATAGCACATGAAAAGCGCCAGAACGTGGACAATGATGCGGTTGGCCAAAAAGGGCGTATGCGTTTTTTCCTGAATATATTCAGGAAAAAACGCATACACCCTTTTTGGCCAACCAAGCAACCTGGGAGAGCAAATCAGCACTACAAAGAAATCTCTCGCCCCCCCCCCCCCCGGGGCAAAAGGGCCAGGCGAAAAAAGTCTAAAAACCAGAAAGGCAGGACAGCCCACGGAGTCAAGGGAGCCTTGTTAAGCTGATCGGCGGGATGTCAATGGCCAACAGCCAATCTTCACAAGTGTATCCTCTTTCCCAAACCATGGAAAACACAGAACCACAGAGCATAGGGCACTTCCACACATGGGCGTTGACCTTGGGAAAATGAAAAAATCAACCAGACACAGGGACCCCAAAGTTGAGGGCTGCTGTCTTGACAAGAACCTCCACTCCGGTACACGTTTCATATCCCAGGAAAGAGCCAAGTGGACAAGTGGACAAAGACAAGTGGACAAGTGGACAAGTGGTGCTACGTAGGTCCAATGGAGTGTCACTCAGCCATGAAATCCACGTCATGAGGCTGGTAGCAGCATCCTGAGTGGATTTAGGTACGATCATCCTCAGTGAAATAAGTCCCACAAAAAAAGAAACTTATGATATCACTTATCGAGGGAATGTAAAAATCGCTCCCCATGCACTGAATCCCCAAACAGAACAGAGTCACGCTTTTAGAAAACACACTTATGCCTGCTTCAGGGGAAAGGTGAGGTGGGGTGACGCATAAAACTCGAGTTTGAAATGAGCACAGATACCCTTCCGAAAACCGAATATGGAATGGACACGACCTACTCCTTGCTCAATCAACTGGACTCACCAGACCCTGTTCATCGCACAAGTATCTATCCGACTAGTAAGCATCTTAAAAGCTAAGTCTTGATATCTCTGTGTAAGTGCATCAAGTGTGTGTAAAGCGGCCTAAAACCAGCAGGGAAAATCAGCTCAGACCCATTCTGAGGATACATTTCCAACATAAAGAAGAAACAAGCAGGGCAAAACAGAGAGAAATTCTTCCAAAATGCGTTCAGGGACTGGCATGCAACCAGGATTGACCACATCTACAGCCCCAGCGGCAGAAGACATAAGGCTGGACACTCTTGGGGCTGAGACGATTGGTGAGGTTGGGAAAGCAAATGCAGACCCTTGAAAGGAATCCTGCGTGCTCCCCATTCCATGGGTCCCAACTCTCCAGGTTCAACGCAATCTTCCGACAGCGAAAGCACTCATTGGAAACCCAGCGGTTGCTACACCGTGGGATCGGGAAAGCTTTCTGAAACTCACCTCAGTTTTCATCTCCTGGTGCTCGTGTTCTCCATTCAGGCCCCCTTACTAACAATCTCCCCACTTGGAGACTCGGCGCCTTTCCATGCCTCTTTCGTACCGTCTGCAATTTGTCCGCAGGATGAGCTGCAAGAGGGGGAACCAATGAGAGACTCGCTGGAGGTGTTTGGTCGGGCACATGTCACTCTCATTTCCCATCACGAAGAAGAATTCACCAGAGGTTCAGCCTGCCACCCCGGATCGACAATAGGGCGTGAAGCCATCCAGCCGTGTTGC
This sequence comes from Kogia breviceps, assembly GCF_026419965.1. Classification (NCBI taxonomy): domain Eukaryota; kingdom Metazoa; phylum Chordata; class Mammalia; order Artiodactyla; family Physeteridae; genus Kogia; species Kogia breviceps. The sequence continues at coordinate 493,939 of NW_026712105.1, read as the reverse complement.
GTCCCACTCACAGAAAAGCGACTTGGGAAATGGAGCTCAGGGGCACTGCACTTCCCAAACCTGCAGAGTTCTAAACGATAACTATCGCCCCAAAATATATTGAGGTCAGGCTACGAAGAGGCGCTGAACGCAAGGCAGAACTGCAGGAAACGGATGTCAACGGGTACATCGGAATGGCCCCGATAGCACATGAAAAGCGCCAGAACGTGGACAATGATGCGGTTGGCCAAAAAGGGCGTATGCGTTTTTTCCTGAATATATTCAGGAAAAAACGCATACGCCCTTTTTGGCCAACCAAGCAACCTGGGAGAGCAAATCAGCACTACAAAGAAATCTCTCGCCCCCCCCTGGGGCAAAAGGGCCAGGCGAAAAAAGTCTAAAAACCAGAAAGGCAGGACAGGCCACGGAGTCAAGGGAGCCTTGTTAAGCTGATGGGCGGGATGTCAATGGCCAACAGCCAATCTTCACAAGTGTATCCTCTTTCCCAAACCATGGAAAACACAGAACCACAGAGCATAGGGCACTTCCACACATGGGCGTTGACCTTGGGAAAATCAAAAAATCAACCAGACACAGGGACCCCAAAGTTGAGGGCTGCTGTCTTGACAAGAACCTCCACTCCGGTACACGTTTCATATCCCAGGAAAGAGCCAAGTGGACAAAGACGAGTGGACAAGTGGACAAAGACAAGTGGACAAGTGGACAAGTGGTGCTACGTAGGTCCAATGGAGTGTCACTCAGCCATGAAATCCACGTCATGAGGCTGGTAGCAGCATCCTGAGTGGATTTAGGTACGATCATCCTCAGTGAAATAAGTCCCACAAAAAAAGAAACTTATGATATCACTTATCGAGGGAATGTAAAAATCGCTCCCCATGCACTGAATCCCCAAACAGAACAGAGTCACGCTTTTAGAAAACACACTTATGCCTGCTTCAGGGGAAAGGTGAGGTGGGGTGACGCATAAAACTCGAGTTTGAAATGAGCACAGATACCCTTCCGAAAACCGAATATGGAATGGACACGACCTACTCCTTGCTCAATCAACTGGACTCACCAGACCCTGTTCATCGCACAAGTATCTATCCGACTAGTAAGCATCTTAAAAGCTAAGTCTTGATATCTCTGTGTAAGTGCATCAAGTGTGTGTAAAGCGGCCTAAAACCAGCAGGGAAAATCAGCTCAGACCCATTCTGAGGATACATTTCCAACATAAAGAAGAAACAAGCAGGGCAAAACAGAGAGAAATTCTTCCAAAATGCGTTCAGGGACTGGCATGCAACCAGGATTGACCACATCTACAGCCCCAGCGGCAGAAGACATAAGGCTGGACACTCTTGGGGCTGAGACGATTGGTGAGGTTGGGAAAGCAAATGCAGACCCTTGAAAGGAATCCTGCGTGCTCCCCATTCCATGGGTCCCAACTCTCCAGGTTCAACGCAATCTTCCGACAGCGAAAGCACTCATTGGAAACCCAGCGGATGCTACACCGTGGGATCGGGAAAGCTTTCTGAAACTCACCTCAGTTTTCATCTCCTGGTGCTCGTGTTCTCCATTGAGGCCCCCTTACTAACAATCTCCCCACTTGGAGACTCGGCGCCTTTCCATGCCTCTTTCGTACCGTCTGCAATTTGTCCGCAGGATGAACTGCAAGAGGGGGAACCAATGAGAGACTCGCTGGAGGTGTTTGGTCGGGCACATGTCACTCTCATTTCCCATCACGAAGAAGAATTCACCAGCGGTTCAGCCTGCCACCCCGGATCGACAATAGGGCGTGAAGCCATCCAGCCGTGTTGCGTCCCACTCACAAAAAAGCGACTTGGGAAATGGAGCTCAGGGGCACTGCACTTCCCAAACCTGCAGAGTTCTAAACGATAACTATCGCCCCAAAATATATTGAGGTCAGGCTACGAAGAGGCGCTGAACGCAAGGCAGAACTGCAGGAAACGGATGTCAACGGGTACATCGGAATGGCCCCGATAGCACATGAAAAGCGCCAGAACGTGGACAATGATGCGGTTGGCCAAAAAGGGCGTATGCGTTTTTTCCTGAATATATTCAGGAAAAAACGCATACGCCCTTTTTGGCCAACCAAGCAACCTGGGAGAGCAAATCAGCACTACAAAGAAATCTCTCGCCCCCCCCCGGGGCAAAAGGGCCAGGCGAAAAAAGTCTAAAAACCAGAAAGGCAGGACAGCCCACGGAGTCAAGGGAGCCTTGTTAAGCTGATGGGCGGGATGTCAATGGCCAACAGCCAATCTTCACAAGTGTATCCTCTTTCCCAAACCATGTAAAACACAGAACCACAGAGCATAGGGCACTTCCACACATGGGCGTTGACCTTGGGAAAATCAAAAAATCAACCAGACACAGGGACCCCAAAGTTGAGGGCTGCTGTCTTGACAAGAACCTCCACTCCGGTACACGTTTCATATCCCAGGAAAGAGCCAAGTGGACAAAGACGAGTGGACAAGTGGACAAAGACAAGTGGACAAGTGGACAAGTGGTGCTACGTAGGTCCAATGGAGTGTCACTCAGCCATGAAATCCACGTCATGAGGCTGGTAGCAGCATCCTGAGTGGATTTAGGTACGATCATCCTCAGTGAAATAAGTCCCACAAAAAAAGAAACTTATGATATCACTTATCGAGGGAATGTAAAAATCGCTCCCCATGCACTGAATCCCCAAACAGAACAGAGTCACGCTTTTAGAAAACACACTTATGCCTGCTTCAGGGGAAAGGTGAGGTGGGGTGACGCATAAAACTCGAGTTTGAAATGAGCACAGATACCCTTCCGAAAACCGAATATGGAATGGACACGACCTACTCCTTGCTCAATCAACTGGACTCACCAGACCCTGTTCATCGCACAAGTATCTATCCGACTAGTAAGCATCTTAAAAGCTAAGTCTTGATATCTCTGTGTAAGTGCATCAAGTGTGTGTAAAGCGGCCTAAAACCAGCAGGGAAAATCAGCTCAGACCCATTCTGAGGATACATTTCCAACATAAAGAAGAAACAAGCAGGGCAAAACAGAGAGAAATTCTTCCAAAATGCGTTCAGGGACTGGCATGCAACTAGGATTGACCACATCTACAGCCCCAGCGGCAGAAGACATAAGGCTGGATACTCTTGGGGCTGAGACGATTGGTGAGGTTGGGAAAGCAAATGCAGACCCTTGAAAGGAATCCTGCGTGCTCCCCATTCCATGGGTCCCAACTCTCCAGGTTCAACGCAATCTTCCGACAGCGAAAGCACTCATTGGAAACCCAGCGGTTGCTACACCGAGGGATCGGGAAAGCTTTCTGAAACTCACCTCAGTTTTCATCTCCTGGTGCTCGTGTTCTCCATTCAGGCCCCCTTACTAACAATCTCCCCACTTGGAGACTCGGCGCCTTTCCATGCCTCTTTCGTACCGTCTGCAATTTGTCCGCAGGATGAACTGCAAGAGGGGGAACCAATGAGAGACTCGCTGGAGGTGTTTGGTCGGGCACATGTCACTCTCATTTCCCATCACGAAGAAGAATTCACCAGAGGTTCAGCCTGCCACCCCGGATCGACAATAGGGCGTGAAGCCATCCAGCCGTGTTGCGTCCCACTCACAAAAAAGCGACTTGGGAAATGGAGCTCAGGGGAACTGCACTTCCCAAACCTGCAGAGTTCTAAACGATAACTATCGCCCCAAAATATATTGAGGTCAGGCTACGAAGAGGCGCTGAACGCAAGGCAGAACTGCAGGAAACGGATGTCAACGGGTACATCGGAATGGCCCCGATAGCACATGAAAAGCGCCAGAACGTGGACAATGATGCGGTTGGCCAAAAAGGGCGTATGCGTTTTTTCCTGAATATATTCAGGAAAAAACGCATACGCCCTTTTTGGCCAACCAAGCAACCTGGGAGAGCAAATCAGCACTACAAAGAAATCTCTCGCCCCCCCCCCCCGGGGCAAAAGGGCCAGGCGAAAAAAGTCTAAAAACCAGAAAGGCAGGACAGCCCACGGAGTCAAGGGAGCCTTGTTAAGCTGATGGGCGGGATGTCAATGGCCAACAGCCAATCTTCACAAGTGTATCCTCTTTCCCAAACCATGGAAAACACAGAACCACAGAGCATAGGGCACTTCCACACATGGGCGTTGACCTTGGGAAAATGAAAAAATCAACCAGACACAGGGACCCCAAAGTTGAGGGCTGCTGTCTTGACAAGAACCTCCACTCCGGTACACGTTTCATATCCCAGGAAAGAGCCAAGTGGACAAAGACGAGTGGACAAGTGGACAAAGACAAGTGGACAAGTGGACAAGTGGTGCTACGTAGGTCCAATGGAGTGTCACTCAGCCATGAAATCCACGTCATGAGGCTGGTAGCAGCATCCTGAGTGGATTTAGGTACGATCATCCTCAGTGAAATAAGTCCCACAAAAAAAGAAACTTATGATATCACTTATCGAGGGAATGTAAAAATCGCTCCCCATGCACTGAATCCCCAAACAGAACAGAGTCACGCTTTTAGAAAACACACTTATGCCTGCTTCAGGGGAAAGGTGAGGTGGGGTGACGCATAAAACTCGAGTTTGAAATGAGCACAGATACCCTTCCGAAAACCGAATATGGAATGGACACGACCTACTCCTTGCTCAATCAACTGGACTCACCAGACCCTGTTCATCGCACAAGTATCTATCCGACTAGTAAGCATCTTAAAAGCTAAGTCTTGATATCTCTGTGTAAGTGCATCAAGTGTGTGTAAAGCGGCCTAAAACCAGCAGGGAAAATCAGCTCAGACCCATTCTGAGGATACATTTCCAACATAAAGAAGAAACAAGCAGGGCAAAACAGAGAGAAATTCTTCCAAAATGCGTTCAGGGACTGGCATGCAACCAGGATTGACCACATCTACAGCCCCAGCGGCAGAAGACATAAGGCTGGACACTCTTGGGGCTGAGACGATTGGTGAGGTTGGGAAAGCAAATGCAGACCCTTGAAAGGAATCCTGCGTGCTCCCCATTCCATGGGTCCCAACTCTCCAGGTTCAACGCAATCTTCCGACAGCGAAAGCACTCATTGGAAACCCAGCGGTTGCTACACCGAGGGATCGGGAAAGCTTTCTGAAACTCACCTCAGTTTTCATCTCCTGGTGCTCGTGTTCTCCATTCAGGCCCCCTTACTAACAATCTCCCCACTTGGAGACTCGGCGCCTTTCCATGCCTCTTTCGTACCGTCTGCAATTTGTCCGCAGGATGAACTGCAAGAGGGGGAACCAATGAGAGACTCGCTGGAGGTGTTTGGTCGGGCACATGTCACTCTCATTTCCCATCACGAAGAAGAATTCACCAGCGGTTCAGCCTGCCACCCCGGATCGACAATAGGGCGTGAAGCCATCCAGCCGTGTTGCGTCCCACTCACAAAAAAGCGACTTGGGAAATGGAGCTCAGGGGCACTGCACTTCCCAAACCTGCAGAGTTCTAAACGATAACTATCGCCCCAAAATATATTGAGGTCAGGCTACGAAGAGGCGCTGAACGCAAGGCAGAACTGCAGGAAACGGATGTCAACGGGTACATCGGAATGGCCCCGATAGCACATGAAAAGCGCCAGAACGTGGACAATGATGCGGTTGGCCAAAAAGGGCGTATGCGTTTTTTCCTGAATATATTCAGGAAAAAACGCATACGCCCTTTTTGGCCAACCAAGCAACCTGGGAGAGCAAATCAGCACTACAAAGAAATCTCTCGCCCCCCCCCCCGGGGCAAAAGGGCCAGGCGAAAAAAGTCTAAAAACCAGAAAGGCAGGACAGCCCACGGAGTCAAGGGAGCCTTGTTAAGCTGATGGGCGGGATGTCAATGGCCAACAGCCAATCTTCACAAGTGTATCCTCTTTCCCAAACCATGGAAAACACAGAACCACAGAGCATAGGGCACTTCCACACATGGGCGTTGACCTTGGGAAAATGAAAAAATCAACCAGACACAGGGACCCCAAAGTTGAGGGCTGCTGTCTTGACAAGAACCTCCACTCCGGTACACGTTTCATATCCCAGGAAAGAGCCAAGTGGACAAAGACGAGTGGACAAGTGGACAAAGACAAGTGGACAAGTGGACAAGTGGTGCTACGTAGGTCCAATGGAGTGTCACTCAGCCATGAAATCCACGTCATGAGGCTGGTAGCAGCATCCTGAGTGGATTTAGGTACGATCATCCTCAGTGAAATAAGTCCCACAAAAAAAGAAACTTATGATATCACTTATCGAGGGAATGTAAAAATCACTCCCCATGCACTGAATCCCCAAACAGAACAGAGTCACGCTTTTAGAAAACACACTTATGCCTGCTTCAGGGGAAAGGTGAGGTGGGGTGACGCATAAAACTCGAGTTTGAAATGAGCACAGATACCCTTCCGAAAACCGAATATGGAATGGACACGACCTACTCCTTGCTCAATCAACTGGACTCACCAGACCCTGTTCATCGCACAAGTATCTATCCGACTAGTAAGCATCTTCAAAGCTAAGTCTTGATATCTCTGTGTAAGTGCATCAAGTGTGTGTAAAGCGGCCTAAAACCAGCAGGGAAAATCAGCTCAGACCCATTCTGAGGATACATTTCCAACATAAAGAAGAAACAAGCAGGGCAAAACAGAGAGAAATTCTTCCAAAATGCGTTCAGGGACTGGCATGCAACCAGGATTGACCACATCTACAGCCCCAGCGGCAGAAGACATAAGGCTGGACACTCTTGGGGCTGAGACGATTGGTGAGGTTGGGAAAGCAAATGCAGACCCTTGAAAGGAATCCTGCGTGCTCCCCATTCCATGGGTCCCAACTCTCCAGGTTCAACGCAATCTTCCGACAGCGAAAGCACTCATTGGAAACCCAGCGGATGCTACACCGTGGGATCGGGAAAGCTTTCTGAAACTCACCTCAGTTTTCATCTCCTGGTGCTCGTGTTCTCCATTCAGGCCCCCTTACTAACAATCTCCCCACTTGGAGACTCGGCGCCTTTCCATGCCTCTTTCGTACCGTCTGCAATTTGTCCGCAGGATGAACTGCAAGAGGGGGAACCAATGAGAGACTCGCTGGAGGTGTTTGGTCGGGCACATGTCACTCTCATTTCCCATCACGAAGAAGAATTCACCAGCGGTTCAGCCTGCCACCCCGGATCGACAATAGGGCGTGAAGCCATCCAGCCGTGTTGCGTCCCACTCACAAAAAAGCGACTTGGGAAATGGAGCTCAGGGGCACTGCACTTCCCAAACCTGCAGAGTTCTAAACGATAACTATCGCCCCAAAATATATTGAGGTCAGGCTACGAAGAGGCGCTGAACGCAAGGCAGAACTGCAGGAAACGGATGTCAACGGGTACATCGGAATGGCCCCGATAGCACATGAAAAGCGCCAGAACGTGGACAATGATGCGGTTGGCCAAAAAGGGCGTATGCGTTTTTTCCTGAATATATTCAGGAAAAAACGCATACGCCCTTTTTGGCCAACCAAGCAACCTGGGAGAGCAAATCAGCACTACAAAGAAATCTCTCGCCCCCCCCCCGGGGCAAAAGGGCCAGGCGAAAAAAGTCTAAAAACCAGAAAGGCAGGACAGCCCACGGAGTCAAGGGAGCCTTGTTAAGCTGATGGGCGGGATGTCAATGGCCAACAGCCAATCTTCACAAGTGTATCCTCTTTCCCAAACCATGTAAAACACAGAACCACAGAGCATAGGGCACTTCCACACATGGGCGTTGACCTTGGGAAAATGAAAAAATCAACCAGACACAGGGACCCCAAAGTTGAGGGCTGCTGTCTTGACAAGAACCTCCACTCCGGTACACGTTTCATATCCCAGGAAAGAGCCAAGTGGACAAAGACGAGTGGACAAGTGGACAAAGACAAGTGGACAAGTGGACAAGTGGTGCTACGTAGGTCCAATGGAGTGTCACTCAGCCATGAAATCCACGTCATGAGGCTGGTAGCAGCATCCTGAGTGGATTTAGGTACGATCATCCTCAGTGAAATAAGTCCCACAAAAAAAGAAACTTATGATATCACTTATCGAGGGAATGTAAAAATCGCTCCCCATGCACTGAATCCCCAAACAGAACAGAGTCACGCTTTTAGAAAACACACTTATGCCTGCTTCAGGGGAAAGGTGAGGTGGGGTGACGCATAAAACTCGAGTTTGAAATGAGCACAGATACCCTTCCGAAAACCGAATATGGAATGGACACGACCTACTCCTTGCTCAATCAACTGGACTCACCAGACCCTGTTCATCGCACAAGTATCTATCCGACTAGTAAGCATCTTCAAAGCTAAGTCTTGATATCTCTGTGTAAGTGCATCAAGTGTGTGTAAAGCGGCCTAAAACCAGCAGGGAAAATCAGCTCAGACCCATTCTGAGGATACATTTCCAACATAAAGAAGAAACAAGCAGGGCAAAACAGAGAGAAATTCTTCCAAAATGCGTTCAGGGACTGGCATGCAACCAGGATTGACCACATCTACAGCCCCAGCGGCAGAAGACATAAGGCTGGACACTCTTGGGGCTGAGACGATTGGTGAGGTTGGGAAAGCAAATGCAGACCCTTGAAAGGAATCCTGCGTGCTCCCCATTCCATGGGTCCCAACTCTCCAGGTTCAACGCAATCTTCCGACAGCGAAAGCACTCATTGGAAACCCAGCGGATGCTACACCGTGGGATCGGGAAAGCTTTCTGAAACTCACCTCAGTTTTCATCTCCTGGTGCTCGTGTTCTCCATTCAGGCCCCCTTACTAACAATCTCCCCACTTGGAGACTCGGCGCCTTTCCATGCCTCTTTCGTACCGTCTGCAATTTGTCCGCAGGATGAACTGCAAGAGGGGGAACCAATGAGAGACTCGCTGGAGGTGTTTGGTCGGGCACATGTCACTCTCATTTCCCATCACGAAGAAGAATTCACCAGAGGTTCAGCCTGCCACCCCGGATCGACAATAGGGCGTGAAGCCATCCAGCCGTGTTGCGTCCCACTCACAAAAAAGCGACTTGGGAAATGGAGCTCAGGGGCACTGCACTTCCCAAACCTGCAGAGTTCTAAACGATAACTATCGCCCCAAAATATATTGAGGTCAGGCTACGAAGAGGCGCTGAACGCAAGGCAGAACTGCAGGAAACGGATGTCAACGGGTACATCGGAATGGCCCCGATAGCACATGAAAAGCGCCAGAACGTGGACAATGATGCGGTTGGCCAAAAAGGGCGTATGCGTTTTTTCCTGAATATATTCAGGAAAAAACGCATACGCCCTTTTTGGCCAACCAAGCAACCTGGGAGAGCAAATCAGCACTACAAAGAAATCTCTCGCCCCCCCCCCGGGGCAAAAGGGCCAGGCGAAAAAAGTCTAAAAACCAGAAAGGCAGGACAGCCCACGGAGTCAAGGGAGCCTTGTTAAGCTGATGGGCGGGATGTCAATGGCCAACAGCCAATCTTCACAAGTGTATCCTCTTTCCCAAACCATGTAAAACACAGAACCACAGAGCATAGGGCACTTCCACACATGGGCGTTGACCTTGGGAAAATGAAAAAATCAACCAGACACAGGGACCCCAAAGTTGAGGGCTGCTGTCTTGACAAGAACCTCCACTCCGGTACACGTTTCATATCCCAGGAAAGAGCCAAGTGGACAAAGACGAGTGGACAAGTGGACAAAGACAAGTGGACAAGTGGACAAGTGGTGCTACGTAGGTCCAATGGAGTGTCACTCAGCCATGAAATCCACGTCATGAGGCTGGTAGCAGCATCCTGAGTGGATTTAGGTACGATCATCCTCAGTGAAATAAGTCCCACAAAAAAAGAAACTTATGATATCACTTATCGAGGGAATGTAAAAATCGCTCCCCATGCACTGAATCCCCAAACAGAACAGAGTCACGCTTTTAGAAAACACACTTATGCCTGCTTCAGGGGAAAGGTGAGGTGGGGTGACGCATAAAACTCGAGTTTGAAATGAGCACAGATACCCTTCCGAAAACCGAATATGGAATGGACACGACCTACTCCTTGCTCAATCAACTGGACTCACCAGACCCTGTTCATCGCACAAGTATCTATCCGACTAGTAAGCATCTTAAAAGCTAAGTCTTGATATCTCTGTGTAAGTGCATCAAGTGTGTGTAAAGCGGCCTAAAACCAGCAGGGAAAATCAGCTCAGACCCATTCTGAGGATACATTTCCAACATAAAGAAGAAACAAGCAGGGCAAAACAGAGAGAAATTCTTCCAAAATGCGTTCAGGGACTGGCATGCAACCAGGATTGACCACATCTACAGCCCCAGCGGCAGAAGACATAAGGCTGGACACTCTTGGGGCTGAGACGATTGGTGAGGTTGGGAAAGCAAATGCAGACCCTTGAAAGGAATCCTGCGTGCTCCCCATTCCATGGGTCCCAACTCTCCAGGTTCAACGCAATCTTCCGACAGCGAAAGCACTCATTGGAAACCCAGCGGTTGCTACACCGTGGGATCGGGAAAGCTTTCTGAAACTCACCTCAGTTTTCATCTCCTGGTGCTCGTGTTCTCCATTCAGGCCCCCTTACTAACAATCTCCCCACTTGGAGACTCGGCGCCTTTCCATGCCTCTTTCGTACCGTCTGCAATTTGTCCGCAGGATGAACTGCAAGAGGGGGAACCAATGAGAGACTCGCTGGAGGTGTTTGGTCGGGCACATGTCACTCTCATTTCCCATCACGAAGAAGAATTCACCAGAGGTTCAGCCTGCCACCCCGGATCGACAATAGGGCGTGAAGCCATCCAGCCGTGTTGCGTCCCACTCACAAAAAAGCGACTTGGGAAATGGAGCTCAGGGGCACTGCACTTCCCAAACCTGCAGAGTTCTAAACGATAACTATCGCCCCAAAATATATTGAGGTCAGGCTACGAAGAGGCGCTGAACGCAAGGCAGAACTGCAGGAAACGGATGTCAACGGGTACATCGGAATGGCCCCGATAGCACATGAAAAGCGCCAGAACGTGGACAATGATGCGGTTGGCCAAAAAGGGCGTATGCGTTTTTTCCTGAATATATTCAGGAAAAAACGCATACGCCCTTTTTGGCCAACCAAGCAACCTGGGAGAGCAAATCAGCACTACAAAGAAATCTCTCGCCCCCCCCCCGGGGCAAAAGGGCCAGGCGAAAAAAGTCTAAAAACCAGAAAGGCAGGACAGCCCACGGAGTCAAGGGAGCCTTGTTAAGCTGATGGGCGGGATGTCAATGGCCAACAGCCAATCTTCACAAGTGTATCCTCTTTCCCAAACCATGTAAAACACAGAACCACAGAGCATAGGGCACTTCCACACATGGGCGTTGACCTTGGGAAAATGAAAAAATCAACCAGACACAGGGACCCCAAAGTTGAGGGCTGCTGTCTTGACAAGAACCTCCACTCCGGTACACGTTTCATATCCCAGGAAAGAGCCAAGTGGACAAAGACGAGTGGACAAGTGGACAAGTACAGAAGTGATGCTACGTAGGTCCAATGGAGTGTCACTCAGCCATGAAATCCACGTCATGAGGCTGGTAGCAGCATCCTGAGTGGATTTAGGTACGATCATCCTCAGTGAAATAAGTCCCACAAAAAAAGAAACTTATGATATCACTTATCGAGGGAATGTAAAAATCGCTCCCCATGCACTGAATCCCCAAACAGAACAGAGTCACGCTTTTAGAAAACACACTTATGCCTGCTTCAGGGGAAAGGTGAGGTGGGGTGACGCATAAAACTCGAGTTTGAAATGAGCACAGATACCCTTCCGAAAACCGAATATGGAATGGACACGACCTACTCCTTGCTCAATCAACTGGACTCACCAGACCCTGTTCATCGCACAAGTATCTATCCGACTAGTAAGCATCTTAAAAGCTAAGTCTTGATATCTCTGTGTAAGTGCATCAAGTGTGTGTAAAGCGGCCTAAAACCAGCAGGGAAAATCAGCTCAGACCCATTCTGAGGATACATTTCCAACATAAAGAAGAAACAAGCAGGGCAAAACAGAGAGAAATTCTTCCAAAATGCGTTCAGGGACTGGCATGCAACCAGGATTGACCACATCTACAGCCCCAGCGGCAGAAGACATAAGGCTGGACACTCTTGGGGCTGAGACGATTGGTGAGGTTGGGAAAGCAAATGCAGACCCTTGAAAGGAATCCTGCGTGCTCCCCATTCCATGGGTCCCAACTCTCCAGGTTCAACGCAATCTTCCGACAGCGAAAGCACTCATTGGAAACCCAGCGGTTGCTACACCGTGGGATCGGGAAAGCTTTCTGAAACTCACCTCAGTTTTCATCTCCTGGTGCTCGTGTTCTCCATTCAGGCCCCCTTACTAACAATCTCCCCACTTGGAGACTCGGCGCCTTTCCATGCCTCTTTCGTACCGTCTGCAATTTGTCCGCAGGATGAGCTGCAAGAGGGGGAACCAATGAGAGACTCGCTGGAGGTGTTTGGTCGGGCACATGTCACTCTCATTTCCCATCACGAAGAAGAATTCACCAGAGGTTCAGCCTGCCACCCCGGATCGACAATAGGGCGTGAAGCCATCCAGCCGTGTTGCGTCCCACTCACAAAAAAGCGACTTGGGAAATGGAGCTCAGGGGCACTGCACTTCCCAAACCTGCAGAGTTCTAAACGATAACTATCGCCCCAAAATATATTGAGGTCAGGCTACGAAGAGGCGCTGAACGCAAGGCAGAACTGCAGGAAACGGATGTCAACGGGTACATCGGAATGGCCCCGATAGCACATGAAAAGCGCCAGAACGTGGACAATGATGCGGTTGGCCAAAAAGGGCGTATGCGTTTTTTCCTGAATATATTCAGGAAAAAACGCATACGCCCTTTTTGGCCAACCAAGCAACCTGGGAGAGCAAATCAGCACTACAAAGAAATCTCTCGCCCCCCCCCCGGGGCAAAAGGGCCAGGCGAAAAAAGTCTAAAAACCAGAAAGGCAGGACAGCCCACGGAGTCAAGGGAGCCTTGTTAAGCTGATGGGCGGGATGTCAATGGCCAACAGCCAATCTTCACAAGTGTATCCTCTTTCCCAAACCATGTAAAACACAGAACCACAGAGCATAGGGCACTTCCACACATGGGCGTTGACCTTGGGAAAATGAAAAAATCAACCAGACACAGGGACCCCAAAGTTGAGGGCTGCTGTCTTGACAAGAACCTCCACTCCGGTACACGTTTCATATCCCAGGAAAGAGCCAAGTGGACAAAGACGAGTGGACAAGTGGACAAGTGCAGAAGTGATGCTACGTAGGTCCAATGGAGTGTCACTCAGCCATGAAATCCACGTCATGAGGCTGGTAGCAGCATCCTGAGTGGATTTAGGTACGATCATCCTCAGTGAAATAAGTCCCACAAAAAAGAATCTTATGATATCACTTATCGAGGGAATGTAAAAATCGCTCCCCATGCACTGAATCCCCAAACAGAACAGAGTCACGCTTTTAGAAAACACACTTATGCCTGCTTCAGGGGAAAGGTGTGGTGGGGTGACGCATAAAACTCGAGTTTGAAATGAGCACAGATACGCTTCCGAAAACCGAATATGGAATGGACACGACCTACTCCTTGCTCAATCAACTGGACTCACCAGACCCTCTTCATCGCACAAGTATCTATCCGACTAGTAAGCATCTTAAAAGCTAAGTCTTGATATCTCTGTGTAAGTGCATCAAGTGTGTGTAAAGCGGCCTAAAACCAGCAGGGAAAATCAGCTCAGACCCATTCTGAGGATACATTTCCAACATAAAGAAGAAACAAGCAGGGCAAAACAGAGAGAAATTCTTCCAAAATGCGTTCAGGGACTGGCATGCAACCAGGATTGACCACATCTACAGCCCCAGCGGCAGAAGACATAAGGCTGGACACTCTTGGGGCTGAGACGATTCGTGAGGTTGGGAAAGCAAATGCAGACCCTTGAAAGGAATCCTGCGTGCTCCCCATTCCATGGGTCCCAACTCTCCAGGTTCAACGCAATCTTCCGACAGCGAAAGCACTCATTGGAAACCCAGCGGATGCTACACCGTGGGATCGGGAAAGCTTTCTGAAACTCACCTCAGTTTTCATCTCCTGGTGCTCGTGTTCTCCATTCAGGCCCCCTTACTAACAATCTCCCCACTTGGAGACTCGGCGCCTTTCCATGCCTCTTTCGTACCGTCTGCAATTTGTCCGCAGGATGAACTGCAAGAGGGGGAACCAATGAGAGACTCGCTGGAGGTGTTTGGTCGGGCACATGTCACTCTCATTTCCCATCACGAAGAAGAATTCACCAGAGGTTCAGCCTGCCACCCCGGATCGACAATAGGGCGTGAAGCCATCCAGCCGTGTTGCGTCCCACTCACAAAAAAGCGACTTGGGAAATGGAGCTCAGGGGCACTGCACTTCCCAAACCTGCAGAGTTCTAAACGATAACTATCGCCCCAAAATATATTGAGGTCAGGCTACGAAGAGGCGCTGAACGCAAGGCAGAACTGCAGGAAACGGATGTCAACGGGTACATCGGAATGGCCCCGATAGCACATGAAAAGCGCCAGAACGTGGACAATGATGCGGTTGGCCAAAAAGGGCGTATGCGTTTTTTCCTGAATATATTCAGGAAAAAACGCATACGCCCTTTTTGGCCAACCAAGCAACCTGGGAGAGCAAATCAGCACTACAAAGAAATCTCTCGCCCCCCCCCCCGGGGCAAAAGGGCCAGGCGAAAAAAGTCTAAAAACCAGAAAGGCAGGACAGCCCACGGAGTCAAGGGAGCCTTGTTAAGCTGATGGGCGGGATGTCAATGGCCAACAGCCAATCTTCACAAGTGTATCCTCTTTCCCAAACCATGGAAAACACAGAACCACAGAGCATAGGGCACTTCCACACATGGGCGTTGACCTTGGGAAAATGAAAAAATCAACCAGACACAGGGACCCCAAAGTTGAGGGCTGCTGTCTTGACAAGAACCTCCACTCCGGTACACGTTTCATATCCCAGGAAAGAGCCAAGTGGACAAGTGGACAAAGACAAGTGGACAAGTGGACAAGTGGTGCTACGTAGGTCCAATGGAGTGTCACTCAGCCATGAAATCCACGTCATGAGGCTGGTAGCAGCATCCTGAGTGGATTTAGGTACGATCATCCTCAGTGAAATAAGTCCCACAAAAAAAGAAACTTATGATATCACTTATCGAGGGAATGTAAAAATCGCTCCCCATGCACTGAATCCCCAAACAGAACAGAGTCACGCTTTTAGAAAACACACTTATGCCTGCTTCAGGGGAAAGGTGAGGTGGGGTGACGCATAAAACTCGAGTTTGAAATGAGCACAGATACCCTTCCGAAAACCGAATATGGAATGGACACGACCTACTCCTTGCTCAATCAACTGGACTCACCAGACCCTGTTCATCGCACAAGTATCTATCCGACTAGTAAGCATCTTAAAAGCTAAGTCTTGATATCTCTGTGTAAGTGCATCAAGTGTGTGTAAAGCGGCCTAAAACCAGCAGGGAAAATCAGCTCAGACCCATTCTGAGGATACATTTCCAACATAAAGAAGAAACAAGCAGGGCAAAACAGAGAGAAATTCTTCCAAAATGCGTTCAGGGACTGGCATGCAACCAGGATTGACCACATCTACAGCCCCAGCGGCAGAAGACATAAGGCTGGACACTCTTGGGGCTGAGACGATTGGTGAGGTTGGGAAAGCAAATGCAGACCCTTGAAAGGAATCCTGCGTGCTCCCCATTCCATGGGTCCCAACTCTCCAGGTTCAACGCAATCTTCCGACAGCGAAAGCACTCATTGGAAACCCAGCGGTTGCTACACCGTGGGATCGGGAAAGCTTTCTGAAACTCACCTCAGTTTTCATCTCCTGGTGCTCGTGTTCTCCATTCAGGCCCCCTTACTAACAATCTCCCCACTTGGAGACTCGGCGCCTTTCCATGCCTCTTTCGTACCGTCTGCAATTTGTCCGCAGGATGAACTGCAAGAGGGGGAACCAATGAGAGACTCGCTGGAGGTGTTTGGTCGGGCACATGTCACTCTCATTTCCCATCACGAAGAAGAATTCACCAGAGGTTCAGCCTGCCACCCCGGATCGACAATAGGGCGTGAAGCCATCCAGCCGTGTTGCGTCCCACTCACAAAAAAGCGACTTGGGAAATGGAGCTCAGGGGCACTGCACTTCCCAAACCTGCAGAGTTCTAAACGATAACTATCGCCCCAAAATATATTGAGGTCAGGCTACGAAGAGGCGCTGAACGCAAGGCAGAACTGCAGGAAACGGATGTCAACGGGTACATCGGAATGGCCCCGATAGCACATGAAAAGCGCCAGAACGTGGACAATGATGCGGTTGGCCAAAAAGGGCGTATGCGTTTTTTCCTGAATATATTCAGGAAAAAACGCATACGCCCTTTTTGGCCAACCAAGCAACCTGGGAGAGCAAATCAGCACTACAAAGAAATCTCTCGCCCCCCCCCGGGGCAAAAGGGCCAGGCGAAAAAAGTCTAAAAACCAGAAAGGCAGGACAGCCCACGGAGTCAAGGGAGCCTTGTTAAGCTGATGGGCGGGATGTCAATGGCCAACAGCCAATCTTCACAAGTGTATCCTCTTTCCCAAACCATGTAAAACACAGAACCACAGAGCATAGGGCACTTCCACACATGGGCGTTGACCTTGGGAAAATGAAAAAATCAACCAGACACAGGGACCCCAAAGTTGAGGGCTGCTGTCTTGACAAGAACCTCCACTCCGGTACACGTTTCATATCCCAGGAAAGAGCCAAGTGGACAAAGACGAGTGGACAAGTGGACAAGTGCAGAAGTGATGCTACGTAGGTCCAATGGAGTGTCACTCAGCCATGAAATCCACGTCATGAGGCTGGTAGCAGCATCCTGAGTGGATTTAGGTACGATCAACCTCAGTGAAATAAGTCCCACAAAAAAGAAACTTACGATATCACTTATCGAGGGAATGTAAAAATCGCTCCCCATGCACTGAATCCCCAAACAGAACAGAGTCACGCTTTTAGAAAACACACTTATGCCTGCTTCAGGGGAAAGGTGTGGTGGGGTGACGCATAAAACTCGAGTTTGAAATGAGCACAGATACGCTTCCGAAAACCGAATATGGAATGGACACGACCTACTCCTTGCTCAATCAACTGGACTCACCAGACCCTCTTCATCGCACAAGTATCTATCCGACTAGTAAGCATCTTAAAAGCTAAGTCTTGATATCTCTGTGTAAGTGCATCAAGTGTGTGTAAAGCGGCCTAAAACCAGCAGGGAAAATCAGCTCAGACCCATTCTGAGGATACATTTCCAACATAAAGAAGAAACAAGCAGGGCAAAACAGAGAGAAATTCTTCCAAAATGCGTTCAGGGACTGGCATGCAACCAGGATTGACCACATCTACAGCCCCAGCGGCAGAAGACATAAGGCTGGACACTCTTGGGGCTGAGACGATTCGTGAGGTTGGGAAAGCAAATGCAGACCCTTGAAAGGAATCCTGCGTGCTCCCCATTCCATGGGTCCCAACTCTCCAGGTTCAACGCAATCTTCCGACAGCGAAAGCACTCATTGGAAACCCAGCGGATGCTACACCGTGGGATCGGGAAAGCTTTCTGAAACTCACCTCAGTTTTCATCTCCTGGTGCTCGTGTTCTCCATTCAGGCCCCCTTACTAACAATCTCCCCACTTGGAGACTCGGCGCCTTTCCATGCCTCTTTCGTACCGTCTGCAATTTGTCCGCAGGATGAACTGCAAGAGGGGGAACCAATGAGAGACTCGCTGGAGGTGTTTGGTCGGGCACATGTCACTCTCATTTCCCATCACGAAGAAGAATTCACCAGAGGTTCAGCCTGCCACCCCGGATCGACAATAGGGCGTGAAGCCATCCAGCCGTGTTGCGTCCCACTCACAAAAAAGCGACTTGGGAAATGGAGCTCAGGGGCACTGCACTTCCCAAACCTGCAGAGTTCTAAACGATAACTATCGCCCCAAAATATATTGAGGTCAGGCTACGAAGAGGCGCTGAACGCAAGGCAGAACTGCAGGAAACGGATGTCAACGGGTACATCGGAATGGCCCCGATAGCACATGAAAAGCGCCAGAATGTGGACAATGATGCGGTTGGCCAAAAAGGGCGTATGCGTTTTTTCCTGAATATATTCAGGAAAAAACGCATACGCCCTTTTTGGCCAACCAAGCAACCTGGGAGAGCAAATCAGCACTACAAAGAAATCTCTCGCCCCCCCCGGGGCAAAAGGGCCAGGCGAAAAAAGTCTAAAAACCAGAAAGGCAGGACAGCCCACGGAGTCAAGGGAGCCTTGTTAAGCTGATGGGCGGGATGTCAATGGCCAACAGCCAATCTTCACAAGTGTATCCTCTTTCCCAAACCATGGAAAACACAGAACCACAGAGCATAGGGCACTTCCACACATGGGCGTTGACCTTGGGAAAATGAAAAAATCAACCAGACACAGGGACCCCAAAGTTGAGGGCTGCTGTCTTGACAAGAACCTCCACTCCGGTACACGTTTCATATCCCAGGAAAGAGCCAAGTGGACAAAGACGAGTGGACAAGTGGACAAAGACAAGTGGACAAGTGGACAAGTGGTGCTACGTAGGTCCAATGGAGTGTCACTCAGCCATGAAATCCACGTCATGAGGCTGGTAGCAGCATCCTGAGTGGATTTAGGTACGATCATCCTCAGTGAAATAAGTCCCACAAAAAAAGAAACTTATGATATCACTTATCGAGGGAATGTAAAAATCGCTCCCCATGCACTGAATCCCCAAACAGAACAGAGTCACGCTTTTAGAAAACACACTTATGCCTGCTTCAGGGGAAAGGTGAGGTGGGGTGACGCATAAAACTCGAGTTTGAAATGAGCACAGATACCCTTCCGAAAACCGAATATGGAATGGACACGACCTACTCCTTGCTCAATCAACTGGACTCACCAGACCCTGTTCATCGCACAAGTATCTATCCGACTAGTAAGCATCTTAAAAGCTAAGTCTTGATATCTCTGTGTAAGTGCATCAAGTGTGTGTAAAGCGGCCTAAAACCAGCAGGGAAAATCAGCTCAGACCCATTCTGAGGATACATTTCCAACATAAAGAAGAAACAAGCAGGGCAAAACAGAGAGAAATTCTTCCAAAATGCGTTCAGGGACTGGCATGCAACCAGGATTGACCACATCTACAGCCCCAGCGGCAGAAGACATAAGGCTGGACACTCTTGGGGCTGAGACGATTGGTGAGGTTGGGAAAGCAAATGCAGACCCTTGAAAGGAATCCTGCGTGCTCCCCATTCCATGGGTCCCAACTCTCCAGGTTCAACGCAATCTTCCGACAGCGAAAGCACTCATTGGAAACCCAGCGGATGCTACACCGTGGGATCGGGAAAGCTTTCTGAAACTCACCTCAGTTTTCCTCTCCTGGTGCTCGTGTTCTCCATTCAGGCCCCCTTACTAACAATCTCCCCACTTGGAGACTCGGCGCCTTTCCATGCCTCTTTCGTACCGTCTGCAATTTGTCCGCAGGATGAACTGCAAGAGGGGGAACCAATGAGAGACTCGCTGGAGGTGTTTGGTCGGGCACATGTCACTCTCATTTCCCATCACGAAGAAGAATTCACCAGAGGTTCAGCCTGCCACCCCGGATCGACAATAGGGCGTGAAGCCATCCAGCCGTGTTGCGTCCCACTCACAAAAAAGCGACTTGGGAAATGGAGCTCAGGGGCACTGCACTTCCCAAACCTGCAGAGTTCTAAACGATAACTATCGCCCCAAAATATATTGAGGTCAGGCTACGAAGAGGCGCTGAACGCAAGGCAGAACTGCAGGAAACGGATGTCAACGGGTACATCGGAATGGCCCCGATAGCACATGAAAAGCGCCAGAACGTGGACAATGATGCGGTTGGCCAAAAAGGGCGTATGCGTTTTTTCCTGAATATATTCAGGAAAAAACGCATACGCCCTTTTTGGCCAACCAAGCAACCTGGGAGAGCAAATCAGCACTACAAAGAAATCTCTCGCCCCCCCCCGGGGCAAAAGGGCCAGGCGAAAAAAGTCTAAAAACCAGAAAGGCAGGACAGCCCACGGAGTCAAGGGAGCCTTGTTAAGCTGATGGGCGGGATGTCAATGGCCAACAGCCAATCTTCACAAGTGTATCCTCTTTCCCAAACCATGTAAAACACAGAACCACAGAGCATAGGGCACTTCCACACATGGGCGTTGACCTTGGGAAAATGAAAAAATCAACCAGACACAGGGACCCCAAAGTTGAGGGCTGCTGTCTTGACAAGAACCTCCACTCCGGTACACGTTTCATATCCCAGGAAAGAGCCAAGTGGACAAAGACGAGTGGACAAGTGGACAAGTGCAGAAGTGATGCTACGTAGGTCCAATGGAGTGTCACTCAGCCATGAAATCCACGTCATGAGGCTGGTAGCAGCATCCTGAGTGGATTTAGGTACGATCAACCTCAGTGAAATAAGTCCCACAAAAAAGAAACTTACGATATCACTTATCGAGGGAATGTAAAAATCGCTCCCCATGCACTGAATCCCCAAACAGAACAGAGTCACGCTTTTAGAAAACACACTTATGCCTGCTTCAGGGGAAAGGTGTGGTGGGGTGACGCATAAAACTCGAGTTTGAAATGAGCACAGATACGCTTCCGAAAACCGAATATGGAATGGACACGACCTACTCCTTGCTCAATCAACTGGACTCACCAGACCCTCTTCATCGCACAAGTATCTATCCGACTAGTAAGCATCTTAAAAGCTAAGTCTTGATATCTCTGTGTAAGTGCATCAAGTGTGTGTAAAGCGGCCTAAAACCAGCAGGGAAAATCAGCTCAGACCCATTCTGAGGATACATTTCCAACATAAAGAAGAAACAAGCAGGGCAAAACAGAGAGAAATTCTTCCAAAATGCGTTCAGGGACTGGCATGCAACCAGGATTGACCACATCTACAGCCCCAGCGGCAGAAGACATAAGGCTGGACACTCTTGGGGCTGAGACGATTCGTGAGGTTGGGAAAGCAAATGCAGACCCTTGAAAGGAATCCTGCGTGCTCCCCATTCCATGGGTCCCAACTCTCCAGGTTCAACGCAATCTTCCGACAGCGAAAGCACTCATTGGAAACCCAGCGGATGCTACACCGTGGGATCGGGAAAGCTTTCTGAAACTCACCTCAGTTTTCATCTCCTGGTGCTCGTGTTCTCCATTCAGGCCCCCTTACTAACAATCTCCCCACTTGGAGACTCGGCGCCTTTCCATGCCTCTTTCGTACCGTCTGCAATTTGTCCGCAGGATGAACTGCAAGAGGGGGAACCAATGAGAGACTCGCTGGAGGTGTTTGGTCGGGCACATGTCACTCTCATTTCCCATCACGAAGAAGAATTCACCAGAGGTTCAGCCTGCCACCCCGGATCGACAATAGGGCGTGAAGCCATCCAGCCGTGTTGCGTCCCACTCACAAAAAAGCGACTTGGGAAATGGAGCTCAGGGGCACTGCACTTCCCAAACCTGCAGAGTTCTAAACGATAACTATCGCCCCAAAATATATTGAGGTCAGGCTACGAAGAGGCGCTGAACGCAAGGCAGAACTGCAGGAAACGGATGTCAACGGGTACATCGGAATGGCCCCGATAGCACATGAAAAGCGCCAGAATGTGGACAATGATGCGGTTGGCCAAAAAGGGCGTATGCGTTTTTTCCTGAATATATTCAGGAAAAAACGCATACGCCCTTTTTGGCCAACCAAGCAACCTGGGAGAGCAAATCAGCACTACAAAGAAATCTCTCGCCCCCCCCGGGGCAAAAGGGCCAGGCGAAAAAAGTCTAAAAACCAGAAAGGCAGGACAGCCCACGGAGTCAAGGGAGCCTTGTTAAGCTGATGGGCGGGATGTCAATGGCCAACAGCCAATCTTCACAAGTGTATCCTCTTTCCCAAACCATGGAAAACACAGAACCACAGAGCATAGGGCACTTCCACACATGGGCGTTGACCTTGGGAAAATGAAAAAATCAACCAGACACAGGGACCCCAAAGTTGAGGGCTGCTGTCTTGACAAGAACCTCCACTCCGGTACACGTTTCATATCCCAGGAAAGAGCCAAGTGGACAAAGACGAGTGGACAAGTGGACAAAGACAAGTGGACAAGTGGACAAGTGGTGCTACGTAGGTCCAATGGAGTGTCACTCAGCCATGAAATCCACGTCATGAGGCTGGTAGCAGCATCCTGAGTGGATTTAGGTACGATCATCCTCAGTGAAATAAGTCCCACAAAAAAAGAAACTTATGATATCACTTATCGAGGGAATGTAAAAATCGCTCCCCATGCACTGAATCCCCAAACAGAACAGAGTCACGCTTTTAGAAAACACACTTATGCCTGCTTCAGGGGAAAGGTGAGGTGGGGTGACGCATAAAACTCGAGTTTGAAATGAGCACAGATACCCTTCCGAAAACCGAATATGGAATGGACACGACCTACTCCTTGCTCAATCAACTGGACTCACCAGACCCTGTTCATCGCACAAGTATCTATCCGACTAGTAAGCATCTTAAAAGCTAAGTCTTGATATCTCTGTGTAAGTGCATCAAGTGTGTGTAAAGCGGCCTAAAACCAGCAGGGAAAATCAGCTCAGACCCATTCTGAGGATACATTTCCAACATAAAGAAGAAACAAGCAGGGCAAAACAGAGAGAAATTCTTCCAAAATGCGTTCAGGGACTGGCATGCAACCAGGATTGACCACATCTACAGCCCCAGCGGCAGAAGACATAAGGCTGGACACTCTTGGGGCTGAGACGATTGGTGAGGTTGGGAAAGCAAATGCAGACCCTTGAAAGGAATCCTGCGTGCTCCCCATTCCATGGGTCCCAACTCTCCAGGTTCAACGCAATCTTCCGACAGCGAAAGCACTCATTGGAAACCCAGCGGTTGCTACACCGTGGGATCGGGAAAGCTTTCTGAAACTCACCTCAGTTTTCATCTCCTGGTGCTCGTGTTCTCCATTCAGGCCCCCTTACTAACAATCTCCCCACTTGGAGACTCGGCGCCTTTCCATGCCTCTTTCGTACCGTCTGCAATTTGTCCGCAGGATGAACTGCAAGAGGGGGAACCAATGAGAGACTCGCTGGAGGTGTTTGGTCGGGCACATGTCACTCTCATTTCCCATCACGAAGAAGAATTCACCAGAGGTTCAGCCTGCCACCCCGGATCGACAATAGGGCGTGAAGCCATCCAGCCGTGTTGCGTCCCACTCACAAAAAAGCGACTTGGGAAATGGAGCTCAGGGGCACTGCACTTCCCAAACCTGCAGAGTTCTAAACGATAACTATCGCCCCAAAATATATTGAGGTCAGGCTACGAAGAGGCGCTGAACGCAAGGCAGAACTGCAGGAAACGGATGTCAACGGGTACATCGGAATGGCCCCGATAGCACATGAAAAGCGCCAGAACGTGGACAATGATGCGGTTGGCCAAAAAGGGCGTATGCGTTTTTTCCTGAATATATTCAGGAAAAAACGCATACGCCCTTTTTGGCCAACCAAGCAACCTGGGAGAGCAAATCAGCACTACAAAGAAATCTCTCGCCCCCCCCCCCCCGGGGCAAAAGGGCCAGGCGAAAAAAGTCTAAAAACCAGAAAGGCAGGACAGCCCACGGAGTCAAGGGAGCCTTGTTAAGCTGATGGGCGGGATGTCAATGGCCAACAGCCAATCTTCACAAGTGTATCCTCTTTCCCAAACCATGGAAAACACAGAACCACAGAGCATAGGGCACTTCCACACATGGGCGTTGACCTTGGGAAAATGAAAAAATCAACCAGACACAGGGACCCCAAAGTTGAGGGCTGCTGTCTTGACAAGAACCTCCACTCCGGTACACGTTTCATATCCCAGGAAAGAGCCAAGTGGACAAAGACGAGTGGACAAGTGGACAAAGACAAGTGGACAAGTGGACAAGTGGTGCTACGTAGGTCCAATGGAGTGTCACTCAGCCATGAAATCCACGTCATGAGGCTGGTAGCAGCATCCTGAGTGGATTTAGGTACGATCATCCTCAGTGAAATAAGTCCCACAAAAAAAGAAACTTATGATATCACTTATCGAGGGAATGTAAAAATCGCTCCCCATGCACTGAATCCCCAAACAGAACAGAGTCACGCTTTTAGAAAACACACTTATGCCTGCTTCAGGGGAAAGGTGAGGTGGGGTGACGCATAAAACTCGAGTTTGAAATGAGCACAGATACCCTTCCGAAAACCGAATATGGAATGGACACGACCTACTCCTTGCTCAATCAACTGGACTCACCAGACCCTGTTCATCGCACAAGTATCTATCCGACTAGTAAGCATCTTAAAAGCTAAGTCTTGATATCTCTGTGTAAGTGCATCAAGTGTGTGTAAAGCGGCCTAAAACCAGCAGGGAAAATCAGCTCAGACCCATTCTGAGGATACATTTCCAACATAAAGAAGAAACAAGCAGGGCAAAACAGAGAGAAATTCTTCCAAAATGCGTTCAGGGACTGGCATGCAACCAGGATTGACCACATCTACAGCCCCAGCGGCAGAAGACATAAGGCTGGACACTCTTGGGGCTGAGACGATTGGTGAGGTTGGGAAAGCAAATGCAGACCCTTGAAAGGAATCCTGCGTGCTCCCCATTCCATGGGTCCCAACTCTCCAGGTTCAACGCAATCTTCCGACAGCGAAAGCACTCATTGGAAACCCAGCGGTTGCTACACCGTGGGATCGGGAAAGCTTTCTGAAACTCACCTCAGTTTTCATCTCCTGGTGCTCGTGTTCTCCATTCAGGCCCCCTTACTAACAATCTCCCCACTTGGAGACTCGGCGCCTTTCCATGCCTCTTTCGTACCGTCTGCAATTTGTCCGCAGGATGAGCTGCAAGAGGGGGAACCAATGAGAGACTCGCTGGAGGTGTTTGGTCGGGCACATGTCACTCTCATTTCCCATCACGAAGAAGAATTCACCAGAGGTTCAGCCTGCCACCCCGGATCGACAATAGGGCGTGAAGCCATCCAGCCGTGTTGCGTCCCACTCACAAAAAAGCGACTTGGGAAATGGAGCTCAGGGGCACTGCACTTCCCAAACCTGCAGAGTTCTAAACGATAACTATCGCCCCAAAATATATTGAGGTCAGGCTACGAAGAGGCGCTGAACGCAAGGCAGAACTGCAGGAAACGGATGTCAACGGGTACATCGGAATGGCCCCGATAGCACATGAAAAGCGCCAGAACGTGGACAATGATGCGGTTGGCCAAAAAGGGCGTATGCGTTTTTTCCTGAATATATTCAGGAAAAAACGCATACGCCCTTTTTGGCCAACCAAGCAACCTGGGAGAGCAAATCAGCACTACAAAGAAATCTCTCGCCCCCCCCCCCGGGGCAAAAGGGCCAGGCGAAAAAAGTCTAAAAACCAGAAAGGCAGGACAGCCCACGGAGTCAAGGGAGCCTTGTTAAGCTGATGGGCGGGATGTCAATGGCCAACAGCCAATCTTCACAAGTGTATCCTCTTTCCCAAACCATGTAAAACACAGAACCACAGAGCATAGGGCACTTCCACACATGGGCGTTGACCTTGGGAAAATGAAAAAATCAACCAGACACAGGGACCCCAAAGTTGAGGGCTGCTGTCTTGACAAGAACCTCCACTCCGGTACACGTTTCATATCCCAGGAAAGAGCCAAGTGGACAAAGACGAGTGGACAAGTGGACAAGTGCAGAAGTGATGCTACGTAGGTCCAATGGAGTGTCACTCAGCCATGAAATCCACGTCATGAGGCTGGTAGCAGCATCCTGAGTGGATTTAGGTACGATCATCCTCAGTGAAATAAGTCCCACAAAAAAGAATCTTATGATATCACTTATCGAGGGAATGTAAAAATCGCTCCCCATGCACTGAATCCCCAAACAGAACAGAGTCACGCTTTTAGAAAACACACTTATGCCTGCTTCAGGGGAAAGGTGTGGTGGGGTGACGCATAAAACTCGAGTTTGAAATGAGCACAGATACACTTCCGAAAACCGA
The DNA here is from genome assembly GCF_026419965.1 of Kogia breviceps. Taxonomy (NCBI): domain Eukaryota; kingdom Metazoa; phylum Chordata; class Mammalia; order Artiodactyla; family Physeteridae; genus Kogia; species Kogia breviceps. Next base: position 467,844 of record NW_026712105.1, on the reverse strand, counting down.
ATATGGAATGGACACGACCTACTCCTTGCTCAATCAACTGGACTCACCAGACCCTCTTCATCGCACAAGTATCTATCCGACTAGTAAGCATCTTAAAAGCTAAGTCTTGATATCTCTGTGTAAGTGCATCAAGTGTGTGTAAAGCGGCCTAAAACCAGCAGGGAAAATCAGCTCAGACCCATTCTGAGGATACATTTCCAACATAAAGAAGAAACAAGCAGGGCAAAACAGAGAGAAATTCTTCCAAAATGCGTTCAGGGACTGGCATGCAACCAGGATTGACCACATCTACAGCCCCAGCGGCAGAAGACATAAGGCTGGACACTCTTGGGGCTGAGACGATTCGTGAGGTTGGGAAAGCAAATGCAGACCCTTGAAAGGAATCCTGAGTGCTCCCCATTCCATGGGTCCCAACTCTCCAGGTTCAACGCAATCTTCCGACAGCGAAAGCACTCATTGGAAACCCAGCGGATGCTACACCGTGGGATCGGGAAAGCTTTCTGAAACTCACCTCAGTTTTCATCTCCTGCTGCTCGTGTTCTCCATTCAGGCCCCCTTACTAACAATCTCCCCACTTGGAGACTCGGCGCCTTTCCATGCCTCTTTCGTACCGTCTGCAATTTGTCCGCAGGATGAACTGCAAGAGGGGGAACCAATGAGAGACTCGCTGGAGGTGTTTGGTCGGGCACATGTCACTCTCATTTCCCATCACGAAGAAGAATTCACCAGCGGTTCAGCCTGCCACCCCGGATCGACAATAGGGCGTGAAGCCATCCAGCCGTGTTGCGTCCCACTCACAAAAAAGCGCCTTGGGAAATGGAGCTCAGGGGCACTGCACTTCCCAAACCTGCAGAGTTCTAAACGATAACTATCGCCCCAAAATATATTGAGGTCAGGCTACGAAGAGGCGCTGAACGCAAGGCAGAACTGCAGGAAACGGATGTCAACGGGTACATCGGAATGGCCCCGATAGCACATGAAAAGCGCCAGAACGTGGACAATGATGCGGTTGGCCAAAAAGGGCGTATGCGTTTTTTCCTGAATATATTCAGGAAAAAACGCATACGCCCTTTTTGGCCAACCAAGCAACCTGGGAGAGCAAATCAGCACTACAAAGAAATCTCTCGCCCCCCCTCCCCGGGGCAAAAGGGCCAGGCGAAAAAAGTCTAAAAACCAGAAAGGCAGGACAGCCCACGGAGTCAAGGGAGCCTTGTTAAGCTGATGGGCGGGATGTCAATGGCCAACAGCCAATCTTCACAAGTGTATCCTCTTTCCCAAACCATGGAAAACACAGAACCACAGAGCATAGGGCACTTCCACACATGGGCGTTGACCTTGGGAAAATGAAAAAATCAACCAGACACAGGGACCCCAAAGTTGAGGGCTGCTGTCTTGACAAGAACCTCCACTCCGGTACACGTTTCATATCCCAGGAAAGAGCCAAGTGGACAAAGACGAGTGGACAAGTGGACAAAGACAAGTGGACAAGTGGACAAGTGGTGCTACGTAGGTCCAATGGAGTGTCACTCAGCCATGAAATCCACGTCATGAGGCTGGTAGCAGCATCCTGAGTGGATTTAGGTACGATCATCCTCAGTGAAATAAGTCCCACAAAAAAAGAAACTTATGATATCACTTATCGAGGGAATGTAAAAATCGCTCCCCATGCACTGAATCCCCAAACAGAACAGAGTCACGCTTTTAGAAAACACACTTATGCCTGCTTCAGGGGAAAGGTGAGGTGGGGTGACGCATAAAACTCGAGTTTGAAATGAGCACAGATACCCTTCCGAAAACCGAATATGGAATGGACACGACCTACTCCTTGCTCAATCAACTGGACTCACCAGACCCTGTTCATCGCACAAGTATCTATCCGACTAGTAAGCATCTTAAAAGCTAAGTCTTGATATCTCTGTGTAAGTGCATCAAGTGTGTGTAAAGCGGCCTAAAACCAGCAGGGAAAATCAGCTCAGACCCATTCTGAGGATACATTTCCAACATAAAGAAGAAACAAGCAGGGCAAAACAGAGAGAAATTCTTCCAAAATGCGTTCAGGGACTGGCATGCAACCAGGATTGACCACATCTACAGCCCCAGCGGCAGAAGACATAAGGCTGGACACTCTTGGGGCTGAGACGATTGGTGAGGTTGGGAAAGCAAATGCAGACCCTTGAAAGGAATCCTGCGTGCTCCCCATTCCATGGGTCCCAACTCTCCAGGTTCAACGCAATCTTCCGACAGCGAAAGCACTCATTGGAAACCCAGCGGTTGCTACACCGTGGGATCGGGAAAGCTTTCTGAAACTCACCTCAGTTTTCATCTCCTGGTGCTCGTGTTCTCCATTCAGGCCCCCTTACTAACAATCTCCCCACTTGGAGACTCGGCGCCTTTCCATGCCTCTTTCGTACCGTCTGCAATTTGTCCGCAGGATGAACTGCAAGAGGGGGAACCAATGAGAGACTCGCTGGAGGTGTTTGGTCGGGCACATGTCACTCTCATTTCCCATCACGAAGAAGAATTCACCAGAGGTTCAGCCTGCCACCCCGGATCGACAATAGGGCGTGAAGCCATCCAGCCGTGTTGCGTCCCACTCACAGAAAAGCGACTTGGGAAATGGAGCTCAGGGGCACTGCACTTCCCAAACCTGCAGAGTTCTAAACGATAACTATCGCCCCAAAATATATTGAGGTCAGGCTACGAAGAGGCGCTGAACGCAAGGCAGAACTGCAGGAAACGGATGTCAACGGGTACATCGGAATGGCCCCGATAGCACATGAAAAGCGCCAGAACGTGGACAATGATGCGGTTGGCCAAAAAGGGCGTATGCGTTTTTTCCTGAAAAAACGGAAAAAACAGGAAAAAACGCATACGCCCTTTTTGGCCAACCAAGCAACCTGGGAGAGCAAATCAGCACTACAAAGAAATCTCTCGCCCCCCCCCCTGGGCAAAAGGGCCAGGCGAAAAAAGTCTAAAAACCAGAAAGGCAGGACAGCCCACGGAGTCAAGGGAGCCTTGTTAAGCTGATGGGCGGGATGTCAATGGCCAACAGCCAATCTTCACAAGTGTATCCTCTTTCCCAAACCATGTAAAACACAGAACCACAGAGCATAGGGCACTTCCACACATGGGCGTTGACCTTGGGAAAATGAAAAAATCAACCAGACACAGGGACCCCAAAGTTGAGGGCTGCTGTCTTGACAAGAACCTCCACTCCGGTACACGTTTCATATCCCAGGAAAGAGCCAAGTGGACAAAGACGAGTGGACAAGTGGACAAAGACAAGTGGACAAGTGGACAAGTGGTGCTACGTAGGTCCAATGGAGTGTCACTCAGCCATGAAATCCACGTCATGAGGCTGGTAGCAGCATCCTGAGTGGATTTAGGTACGATCATCCTCAGTGAAATAAGTCCCACAAAAAAAGAAACTTATGATATCACTTATCGAGGGAATGTAAAAATCGCTCCCCATGCACTGAATCCCCAAACAGAACAGAGTCACGCTTTTAGAAAACACACTTATGCCTGCTTCAGGGGAAAGCTGAGGTGGGGTGACGCATAAAACTCGAGTTTGAAATGAGCACAGATACCCTTCCGAAAACCGAATATGGAATGGACACGACCTACTCCTTGCTCAATCAACTGGACTCACCAGACCCTGTTCATCGCACAAGTATCTATCCGACTAGTAAGCATCTTAAAAGCTAAGTCTTGATATCTCTGTGTAAGTGCATCAAGTGTGTGTAAAGCGGCCTAAAACCAGCAGGGAAAATCAGCTCAGACCCATTCTGAGGATACATTTCCAACATAAAGAAGAAACAAGCAGGGCAAAACAGAGAGAAATTCTTCCAAAATGCGTTCAGGGACTGGCATGCAACCAGGATTGACCACATCTACAGCCCCAGCGGCAGAAGACATAAGGCTGGACACTCTTGGGGCTGAGACGATTCGTGAGGTTGGGAAAGCAAATGCAGACCCTTGAAAGGAATCCTGCGTGCTCCCCATTCCATGGGTCCCAACTCTCCAGGTTCAACGCAATCTTCCGACAGCGAAAGCACTCATTGGAAACCCAGCGGTTGCTACACCGTGGGATCAGGAAAGCTTTCTGAAACTCACCTCAGTTTTCATCTCCTGGTGCTCGTGTTCTCCATTCAGGCCCCCTTACTAACAATCTCCCCACTTGGAGACTCGGCGCCTTTCCATGCCTCTTTCGTACCGTCTGCAATTTGTCCGCAGGATGAACTGCAAGAGGGGGAACCAATGAGAGACTCGCTGGAGGTGTTTGGTCGGGCACATGTCACTCTCATTTCCCATCACGAAGAAGAATTCACCAGCGGTTCAGCCTGCCACCCCGGATCGACAATAGGGCGTGAAGCCATCCAGCCGTGTTGCGTCCCACTCACAAAAAAGCGACTTGGGAAATGGAGCTCAGGGGCACTGCACTTCCCAAACCTGCAGAGTTCTAAACGATAACTATCGCCCCAAAATATATTGAGGTCAGGCTACGAAGAGGCGCTGAACGCAAGGCAGAACTGCAGGAAACGGATGTCAACGGGTACATCGGAATGGCCCCGATAGCACATGAAAAGCGCCAGAACGTGGACAATGATGCGGTTGGCCAAAAAGGGCGTATGCGTTTTTTCCTGAATATATTCAGGAAAAAACGCATACACCCTTTTTGGCCAACCAAGCAACCTGGGAGAGCAAATCAGCACTACAAAGAAATCTCTCGCCCCCCCCCCCCCCGGGGCAAAAGGGCCAGGCGAAAAAAGTCTAAAAACCAGAAAGGCAGGACAGCCCACGGAGTCAAGGGAGCCTTGTTAAGCTGATCGGCGGGATGTCAATGGCCAACAGCCAATCTTCACAAGTGTATCCTCTTTCCCAAACCATGGAAAACACAGAACCACAGAGCATAGGGCACTTCCACACATGGGCGTTGACCTTGGGAAAATGAAAAAATCAACCAGACACAGGGACCCCAAAGTTGAGGGCTGCTGTCTTGACAAGAACCTCCACTCCGGTACACGTTTCATATCCCAGGAAAGAGCCAAGTGGACAAGTGGACAAAGACAAGTGGACAAGTGGACAAGTGGTGCTACGTAGGTCCAATGGAGTGTCACTCAGCCATGAAATCCACGTCATGAGGCTGGTAGCAGCATCCTGAGTGGATTTAGGTACGATCATCCTCAGTGAAATAAGTCCCACAAAAAAAGAAACTTATGATATCACTTATCGAGGGAATGTAAAAATCGCTCCCCATGCACTGAATCCCCAAACAGAACAGAGTCACGCTTTTAGAAAACACACTTATGCCTGCTTCAGGGGAAAGGTGAGGTGGGGTGACGCATAAAACTCGAGTTTGAAATGAGCACAGATACCCTTCCGAAAACCGAATATGGAATGGACACGACCTACTCCTTGCTCAATCAACTGGACTCACCAGACCCTGTTCATCGCACAAGTATCTATCCGACTAGTAAGCATCTTAAAAGCTAAGTCTTGATATCTCTGTGTAAGTGCATCAAGTGTGTGTAAAGCGGCCTAAAACCAGCAGGGAAAATCAGCTCAGACCCATTCTGAGGATACATTTCCAACATAAAGAAGAAACAAGCAGGGCAAAACAGAGAGAAATTCTTCCAAAATGCGTTCAGGGACTGGCATGCAACCAGGATTGACCACATCTACAGCCCCAGCGGCAGAAGACATAAGGCTGGACACTCTTGGGGCTGAGACGATTGGTGAGGTTGGGAAAGCAAATGCAGACCCTTGAAAGGAATCCTGCGTGCTCCCCATTCCATGGGTCCCAACTCTCCAGGTTCAACGCAATCTTCCGACAGCGAAAGCACTCATTGGAAACCCAGCGGTTGCTACACCGTGGGATCGGGAAAGCTTTCTGAAACTCACCTCAGTTTTCATCTCCTGGTGCTCGTGTTCTCCATTCAGGCCCCCTTACTAACAATCTCCCCACTTGGAGACTCGGCGCCTTTCCATGCCTCTTTCGTACCGTCTGCAATTTGTCCGCAGGATGAGCTGCAAGAGGGGGAACCAATGAGAGACTCGCTGGAGGTGTTTGGTCGGGCACATGTCACTCTCATTTCCCATCACGAAGAAGAATTCACCAGAGGTTCAGCCTGCCACCCCGGATCGACAATAGGGCGTGAAGCCATCCAGCCGTGTTGCGTCCCACTCACAGAAAAGCGCCTTGGGAAATGGAGCTCAGGGGCACTGCACTTCCCAAACCTGCAGAGTTCTAAACGATAACTATCGCCCCAAAATATATTGAGGTCAGGCTACGAAGAGGCGCTGAACGCAAGGCAGAACTGCAGGAAACGGATGTCAACGGGTACATCGGAATGGCCCCGATAGCACATGAAAAGCGCCAGAACGTGGACAATGATGCGGTTGGCCAAAAAGGGCGTATGCGTTTTTTCCTGAATATATTCAGGAAAAAACGCATACGCCCTTTTTGGCCAACCAAGCAACCTGGGAGAGCAAATCAGCACTACAAAGAAATCTCTCGCCCCCCCTCCCCGGGGCAAAAGGGCCAGGCGAAAAAAGTCTAAAAACCAGAAAGGCAGGACAGCCCACGGAGTCAAGGGAGCCTTGTTAAGCTGATGGGCGGGATGTCAATGGCCAACAGCCAATCTTCACAAGTGTATCCTCTTTCCCAAACCATGGAAAACACAGAACCACAGAGCATAGGGCACTTCCACACATGGGCGTTGACCTTGGGAAAATGAAAAAATCAACCAGACACAGGGACCCCAAAGTTGAGGGCTGCTGTCTTGACAAGAACCTCCACTCCGGTACACGTTTCATATCCCAGGAAAGAGCCAAGTGGACAAGTGGACAAAGACAAGTGGACAAGTGGACAAGTGGTGCTACGTAGGTCCAATGGAGTGTCACTCAGCCATGAAATCCACGTCATGAGGCTGGTAGCAGCATCCTGAGTGGATTTAGGTACGATCATCCTCAGTGAAATAAGTCCCACAAAAAAAGAAACTTATGATATCACTTATCGAGGGAATGTAAAAATCGCTCCCCATGCACTGAATCCCCAAACAGAACAGAGTCACGCTTTTAGAAAACACACTTATGCCTGCTTCAGGGGAAAGGTGAGGTGGGGTGACGCATAAAACTCGAGTTTGAAATGAGCACAGATACCCTTCCGAAAACCGAATATGGAATGGACACGACCTACTCCTTGCTCAATCAACTGGACTCACCAGACCCTGTTCATCGCACAAGTATCTATCCGACTAGTAAGCATCTTAAAAGCTAAGTCTTGATATCTCTGTGTAAGTGCATCAAGTGTGTGTAAAGCGGCCTAAAACCAGCAGGGAAAATCAGCTCAGACCCATTCTGAGGATACATTTCCAACATAAAGAAGAAACAAGCAGGGCAAAACAGAGAGAAATTCTTCCAAAATGCGTTCAGGGACTGGCATGCAACCAGGATTGACCACATCTACAGCCCCAGCGGCAGAAGACATAAGGCTGGACACTCTTGGGGCTGAGACGATTGGTGAGGTTGGGAAAGCAAATGCAGACCCTTGAAAGGAATCCTGCGTGCTCCCCATTCCATGGGTCCCAACTCTCCAGGTTCAACGCAATCTTCCGACAGCGAAAGCACTCATTGGAAACCCAGCGGTTGCTACACCGTGGGATCGGGAAAGCTTTCTGAAACTCACCTCAGTTTTCATCTCCTGGTGCTCGTGTTCTCCATTCAGGCCCCCTTACTAACAATCTCCCCACTTGGAGACTCGGCGCCTTTCCATGCCTCTTTCGTACCGTCTGCAATTTGTCCGCAGGATGAACTGCAAGAGGGGGAACCAATGAGAGACTCGCTGGAGGTGTTTGGTCGGGCACATGTCACTCTCATTTCCCATCACGAAGAAGAATTCACCAGAGGTTCAGCCTGCCACCCCGGATCGACAATAGGGCGTGAAGCCATCCAGCCGTGTTGCGTCCCACTCACAGAAAAGCGACTTGGGAAATGGAGCTCAGGGGCACTGCACTTCCCAAACCTGCAGAGTTCTAAACGATAACTATCGCCCCAAAATATATTGAGGTCAGGCTACGAAGAGGCGCTGAACGCAAGGCAGAACTGCAGGAAACGGATGTCAACGGGTACATCGGAATGGCCCCGATAGCACATGAAAAGCGCCAGAACGTGGACAATGATGCGGTTGGCCAAAAAGGGCGTATGCGTTTTTTCCTGAAAAAACGGAAAAAACAGGAAAAAACGCATACGCCCTTTTTGGCCAACCAAGCAACCTGGGAGAGCAAATCAGCACTACAAAGAAATCTCTCGCCCCCCCCCCTGGGCAAAAGGGCCAGGCGAAAAAAGTCTAAAAACCAGAAAGGCAGGACAGCCCACGGAGTCAAGGGAGCCTTGTTAAGCTGATGGGCGGGATGTCAATGGCCAACAGCCAATCTTCACAAGTGTATCCTCTTTCCCAAACCATGTAAAACACAGAACCACAGAGCATAGGGCACTTCCACACATGGGCGTTGACCTTGGGAAAATGAAAAAATCAACCAGACACAGGGACCCCAAAGTTGAGGGCTGCTGTCTTGACAAGAACCTCCACTCCGGTACACGTTTCATATCCCAGGAAAGAGCCAAGTGGACAAAGACGAGTGGACAAGTGGACAAAGACAAGTGGACAAGTGGACAAGTGGTGCTACGTAGGTCCAATGGAGTGTCACTCAGCCATGAAATCCACGTCATGAGGCTGGTAGCAGCATCCTGAGTGGATTTAGGTACGATCATCCTCAGTGAAATAAGTCCCACAAAAAAAGAAACTTATGATATCACTTATCGAGGGAATGTAAAAATCGCTCCCCATGCACTGAATCCCCAAACAGAACAGAGTCACGCTTTTAGAAAACACACTTATGCCTGCTTCAGGGGAAAGCTGAGGTGGGGTGACGCATAAAACTCGAGTTTGAAATGAGCACAGATACCCTTCCGAAAACCGAATATGGAATGGACACGACCTACTCCTTGCTCAATCAACTGGACTCACCAGACCCTGTTCATCGCACAAGTATCTATCCGACTAGTAAGCATCTTAAAAGCTAAGTCTTGATATCTCTGTGTAAGTGCATCAAGTGTGTGTAAAGCGGCCTAAAACCAGCAGGGAAAATCAGCTCAGACCCATTCTGAGGATACATTTCCAACATAAAGAAGAAACAAGCAGGGCAAAACAGAGAGAAATTCTTCCAAAATGCGTTCAGGGACTGGCATGCAACCAGGATTGACCACATCTACAGCCCCAGCGGCAGAAGACATAAGGCTGGACACTCTTGGGGCTGAGACGATTCGTGAGGTTGGGAAAGCAAATGCAGACCCTTGAAAGGAATCCTGCGTGCTCCCCATTCCATGGGTCCCAACTCTCCAGGTTCAACGCAATCTTCCGACAGCGAAAGCACTCATTGGAAACCCAGCGGTTGCTACACCGTGGGATCAGGAAAGCTTTCTGAAACTCACCTCAGTTTTCATCTCCTGGTGCTCGTGTTCTCCATTCAGGCCCCCTTACTAACAATCTCCCCACTTGGAGACTCGGCGCCTTTCCATGCCTCTTTCGTACCGTCTGCAATTTGTCCGCAGGATGAACTGCAAGAGGGGGAACCAATGAGAGACTCGCTGGAGGTGTTTGGTCGGGCACATGTCACTCTCATTTCCCATCACGAAGAAGAATTCACCAGCGGTTCAGCCTGCCACCCCGGATCGACAATAGGGCGTGAAGCCATCCAGCCGTGTTGCGTCCCACTCACAAAAAAGCGACTTGGGAAATGGAGCTCAGGGGCACTGCACTTCCCAAACCTGCAGAGTTCTAAACGATAACTATCGCCCCAAAATATATTGAGGTCAGGCTACGAAGAGGCGCTGAACGCAAGGCAGAACTGCAGGAAACGGATGTCAACGGGTACATCGGAATGGCCCCGATAGCACATGAAAAGCGCCAGAACGTGGACAATGATGCGGTTGGCCAAAAAGGGCGTATGCGTTTTTTCCTGAATATATTCAGGAAAAAACGCATACGCCCTTTTTGGCCAACCAAGCAACCTGGGAGAGCAAATCAGCACTACAAAGAAATCTCTCGCCCCCCCCCCCCCGGGGCAAAAGGGCCAGGCGAAAAAAGTCTAAAAACCAGAAAGGCAGGACAGCCCACGGAGTCAAGGGAGCCTTGTTAAGCTGATCGGCGGGATGTCAATGGCCAACAGCCAATCTTCACAAGTGTATCCTCTTTCCCAAACCATGGAAAACACAGAACCACAGAGCATAGGGCACTTCCACACATGGGCGTTGACCTTGGGAAAATGAAAAAATCAACCAGACACAGGGACCCCAAAGTTGAGGGCTGCTGTCTTGACAAGAACCTCCACTCCGGTACACGTTTCATATCCCAGGAAAGAGCCAAGTGGACAAGTGGACAAAGACAAGTGGACAAGTGGACAAGTGGTGCTACGTAGGTCCAATGGAGTGTCACTCAGCCATGAAATCCACGTCATGAGGCTGGTAGCAGCATCCTGAGTGGATTTAGGTACGATCATCCTCAGTGAAATAAGTCCCACAAAAAAAGAAACTTATGATATCACTTATCGAGGGAATGTAAAAATCGCTCCCCATGCACTGAATCCCCAAACAGAACAGAGTCACGCTTTTAGAAAACACACTTATGCCTGCTTCAGGGGAAAGGTGAGGTGGGGTGACGCATAAAACTCGAGTTTGAAATGAGCACAGATACCCTTCCGAAAACCGAATATGGAATGGACACGACCTACTCCTTGCTCAATCAACTGGACTCACCAGACCCTGTTCATCGCACAAGTATCTATCCGACTAGTAAGCATCTTAAAAGCTAAGTCTTGATATCTCTGTGTAAGTGCATCAAGTGTGTGTAAAGCGGCCTAAAACCAGCAGGGAAAATCAGCTCAGACCCATTCTGAGGATACATTTCCAACATAAAGAAGAAACAAGCAGGGCAAAACAGAGAGAAATTCTTCCAAAATGCGTTCAGGGACTGGCATGCAACCAGGATTGACCACATCTACAGCCCCAGCGGCAGAAGACATAAGGCTGGACACTCTTGGGGCTGAGACGATTGGTGAGGTTGGGAAAGCAAATGCAGACCCTTGAAAGGAATCCTGCGTGCTCCCCATTCCATGGGTCCCAACTCTCCAGGTTCAACGCAATCTTCCGACAGCGAAAGCACTCATTGGAAACCCAGCGGTTGCTACACCGTGGGATCGGGAAAGCTTTCTGAAACTCACCTCAGTTTTCATCTCCTGGTGCTCGTGTTCTCCATTCAGGCCCCCTTACTAACAATCTCCCCACTTGGAGACTCGGCGCCTTTCCATGCCTCTTTCGTACCGTCTGCAATTTGTCCGCAGGATGAGCTGCAAGAGGGGGAACCAATGAGAGACTCGCTGGAGGTGTTTGGTCGGGCACATGTCACTCTCATTTCCCATCACGAAGAAGAATTCACCAGAGGTTCAGCCTGCCACCCCGGATCGACAATAGGGCGTGAAGCCATCCAGCCGTGTTGCGTCCCACTCACAGAAAAGCGACTTGGGAAATGGAGCTCAGGGGCACTGCACTTCCCAAACCTGCAGAGTTCTAAACGATAACTATCGCCCCAAAATATATTGAGGTCAGGCTACGAAGAGGCGCTGAACGCAAGGCAGAACTGCAGGAAACGGATGTCAACGGGTACATCGGAATGGCCCCGATAGCACATGAAAAGCGCCAGAACGTGGACAATGATGCGGTTGGCCAAAAAGGGCGTATGCGTTTTTTCCTGAATATATTCAGGAAAAAACGCATACGCCCTTTTTGGCCAACCAAGCAACCTGGGAGAGCAAATCAGCACTACAAAGAAATCTCTCGCCCCCCCCTGGGGCAAAAGGGCCAGGCGAAAAAAGTCTAAAAACCAGAAAGGCAGGACAGGCCACGGAGTCAAGGGAGCCTTGTTAAGCTGATGGGCGGGATGTCAATGGCCAACAGCCAATCTTCACAAGTGTATCCTCTTTCCCAAACCATGGAAAACACAGAACCACAGAGCATAGGGCACTTCCACACATGGGCGTTGACCTTGGGAAAATGAAAAAATCAACCAGACACAGGGACCCCAAAGTTGAGGGCTGCTGTCTTGACAAGAACCTCCACTCCGGTACACGTTTCATATCCCAGGAAAGAGCCAAGTGGACAAAGACGAGTGGACAAGTGGACAAAGACAAGTGGACAAGTGGACAAGTGGTGCTACGTAGGTCCAATGGAGTGTCACTCAGCCATGAAATCCACGTCATGAGGCTGGTAGCAGCATCCTGAGTGGATTTAGGTACGATCATCCTCAGTGAAATAAGTCCCACAAAAAAAGAAACTTATGATATCACTTATCGAGGGAATGTAAAAATCGCTCCCCATGCACTGAATCCCCAAACAGAACAGAGTCACGCTTTTAGAAAACACACTTATGCCTGCTTCAGGGGAAAGGTGAGGTGGGGTGACGCATAAAACTCGAGTTTGAAATGAGCACAGATACCCTTCCGAAAACCGAATATGGAATGGACACGACCTACTCCTTGCTCAATCAACTGGACTCACCAGACCCTGTTCATCGCACAAGTATCTATCCGACTAGTAAGCATCTTAAAAGCTAAGTCTTGATATCTCTGTGTAAGTGCATCAAGTGTGTGTAAAGCGGCCTAAAACCAGCAGGGAAAATCAGCTCAGACCCATTCTGAGGATACATTTCCAACATAAAGAAGAAACAAGCAGGGCAAAACAGAGAGAAATTCTTCCAAAATGCGTTCAGGGACTGGCATGCAACCAGGATTGACCACATCTACAGCCCCAGCGGCAGAAGACATAAGGCTGGACACTCTTGGGGCTGAGACGATTGGTGAGGTTGGGAAAGCAAATGCAGACCCTTGAAAGGAATCCTGCGTGCTCCCCATTCCATGGGTCCCAACTCTCCAGGTTCAACGCAATCTTCCGACAGCGAAAGCACTCATTGGAAACCCAGCGGATGCTACACCGTGGGATCGGGAAAGCTTTCTGAAACTCACCTCAGTTTTCATCTCCTGGTGCTCGTGTTCTCCATTCAGGCCCCCTTACTAACAATCTCCCCACTTGGAGACTCGGCGCCTTTCCATGCCTCTTTCGTACCGTCTGCAATTTGTCCGCAGGATGAACTGCAAGAGGGGGAACCAATGAGAGACTCGCTGGAGGTGTTTGGTCGGGCACATGTCACTCTCATTTCCCATCACGAAGAAGAATTCACCAGCGGTTCAGCCTGCCACCCCGGATCGACAATAGGGCGTGAAGCCATCCAGCCGTGTTGCGTCCCACTCACAAAAAAGCGACTTGGGAAATGGAGCTCAGGGGCACTGCACTTCCCAAACCTGCAGAGTTCTAAACGATAACTATCGCCCCAAAATATATTGAGGTCAGGCTACGAAGAGGCGCTGAACGCAAGGCAGAACTGCAGGAAACGGATGTCAACGGGTACATCGGAATGGCCCCGATAGCACATGAAAAGCGCCAGAACGTGGACAATGATGCGGTTGGCCAAAAAGGGCGTATGTGTTTTTTCCTGAATATATTCAGGAAAAAACGCATACGCCCTTTTTGGCCAACCAAGCAACCTGGGAGAGCAAATCAGCACTACAAAGAAATCTCTCGCCCCCCCCCCGGGGCAAAAGGGCCAGGCGAAAAAAGTCTAAAAACCAGAAAGGCAGGACAGCCCACGGAGTCAAGGGAGCCTTGTTAAGCTGATGGGCGGGATGTCAATGGCCAACAGCCAATCTTCACAAGTGTATCCTCTTTCCCAAACCATGTAAAACACAGAACCACAGAGCATAGGGCACTTCCACACATGGGCGTTGACCTTGGGAAAATCAAAAAATCAACCAGACACAGGGACCCCAAAGTTGAGGGCTGCTGTCTTGACAAGAACCTCCACTCCGGTACACGTTTCATATCCCAGGAAAGAGCCAAGTGGACAAAGACGAGTGGACAAGTGGACAAAGACAAGTGGACAAGTGGACAAGTGGTGCTACGTAGGTCCAATGGAGTGTCACTCAGCCATGAAATCCACGTCATGAGGCTGGTAGCAGCATCCTGAGTGGATTTAGGTACGATCATCCTCAGTGAAATAAGTCCCACAAAAAAAGAAACTTATGATATCACTTATCGAGGGAATGTAAAAATCGCTCCCCATGCACTGAATCCCCAAACAGAACAGAGTCACGCTTTTAGAAAACACACTTATGCCTGCTTCAGGGGAAAGGTGAGGTGGGGTGACGCATAAAACTCGAGTTTGAAATGAGCACAGATACCCTTCCGAAAACCGAATATGGAATGGACACGACCTACTCCTTGCTCAATCAACTGGACTCACCAGACCCTGTTCATCGCACAAGTATCTATCCGACTAGTAAGCATCTTAAAAGCTAAGTCTTGATATCTCTGTGTAAGTGCATCAAGTGTGTGTAAAGCGGCCTAAAACCAGCAGGGAAAATCAGCTCAGACCCATTCTGAGGATACATTTCCAACATAAAGAAGAAACAAGCAGGGCAAAACAGAGAGAAATTCTTCCAAAATGCGTTCAGGGACTGGCATGCAACTAGGATTGACCACATCTACAGCCCCAGCGGCAGAAGACATAAGGCTGGATACTCTTGGGGCTGAGACGATTGGTGAGGTTGGGAAAGCAAATGCAGACCCTTGAAAGGAATCCTGCGTGCTCCCCATTCCATGGGTCCCAACTCTCCAGGTTCAACGCAATCTTCCGACAGCGAAAGCACTCATTGGAAACCCAGCGGTTGCTACACCGAGGGATCGGGAAAGCTTTCTGAAACTCACCTCAGTTTTCATCTCCTGGTGCTCGTGTTCTCCATTCAGGCCCCCTTACTAACAATCTCCCCACTTGGAGACTCGGCGCCTTTCCATGCCTCTTTCGTACCGTCTGCAATTTGTCCGCAGGATGAACTGCAAGAGGGGGAACCAATGAGAGACTCGCTGGAGGTGTTTGGTCGGGCACATGTCACTCTCATTTCCCATCACGAAGAAGAATTCACCAGAGGTTCAGCCTGCCACCCCGGATCGACAATAGGGCGTGAAGCCATCCAGCCGTGTTGCGTCCCACTCACAAAAAAGCGACTTGGGAAATGGAGCTCAGGGGAACTGCACTTCCCAAACCTGCAGAGTTCTAAACGATAACTATCGCCCCAAAATATATTGAGGTCAGGCTACGAAGAGGCGCTGAACGCAAGGCAGAACTGCAGGAAACGGATGTCAACGGGTACATCGGAATGGCCCCGATAGCACATGAAAAGCGCCAGAACGTGGACAATGATGCGGTTGGCCAAAAAGGGCGTATGCGTTTTTTCCTGAATATATTCAGGAAAAAACGCATACGCCCTTTTTGGCCAACCAAGCAACCTGGGAGAGCAAATCAGCACTACAAAGAAATCTCTCGCCCCCCCCCCCGGGGCAAAAGGGCCAGGCGAAAAAAGTCTAAAAACCAGAAAGGCAGGACAGCCCACGGAGTCAAGGGAGCCTTGTTAAGCTGATGGGCGGGATGTCAATGGCCAACAGCCAATCTTCACAAGTGTATCCTCTTTCCCAAACCATGGAAAACACAGAACCACAGAGCATAGGGCACTTCCACACATGGGCGTTGACCTTGGGAAAATGAAAAAATCAACCAGACACAGGGACCCCAAAGTTGAGGGCTGCTGTCTTGACAAGAACCTCCACTCCGGTACACGTTTCATATCCCAGGAAAGAGCCAAGTGGACAAAGACGAGTGGACAAGTGGACAACGACAAGTGGACAAGTGGACAATTGGTGCTACGTATGTCCAATGGAGTGTCACTCAGCCATGAAATCCACGTCATGAGGCTGGTAGCAGCATCCTGAGTGGATTTAGGTACGATCATCCTCAGTGAAATAAGTCCCACAAAAAAAGAAACTTATGATATCACTTATCGAGGGAATGTAAAAATCGCTCCCCATGCACTGAATCCCCAAACAGAACAGAGTCACGCTTTTAGAAAACACACTTATGCCTGCTTCAGGGGAAAGGTGAGGTGGGGTGACGCATAAAACTCGAGTTTGAAATGAGCACAGATACCCTTCCGAAAACCGAATATGGAATGGACACGACCTACTCCTTGCTCAATCAACTGGACTCACCAGACCCTGTTCATCGCACAAGTATCTATCCGACTAGTAAGCATCTTAAAAGCTAAGTCTTGATATCTCTGTGTAAGTGCATCAAGTGTGTGTAAAGCGGCCTAAAACCAGCAGGGAAAATCAGCTCAGACCCATTCTGAGGATACATTTCCAACATAAAGAAGAAACAAGCAGGGCAAAACAGAGAGAAATTCTTCCAAAATGCGTTCAGGGACTGGCATGCAACCAGGATTGACCACATCTACAGCCCCAGCGGCAGAAGACATAAGGCTGGACACTCTTGGGGCTGAGACGATTGGTGAGGTTGGGAAAGCAAATGCAGACCCTTGAAAGGAATCCTGCGTGCTCCCCATTCCATGGGTCCCAACTCTCCAGGTTCAACGCAATCTTCCGACAGCGAAAGCACTCATTGGAAACCCAGCGGTTGCTACACCGAGGGATCGGGAAAGCTTTCTGAAACTCACCTCAGTTTTCATCTCCTGGTGCTCGTGTTCTCCATTCAGGCCCCCTTACTAACAATCTCCCCACTTGGAGACTCGGCGCCTTTCCATGCCTCTTTCGTACCGTCTGCAATTTGTCCGCAGGATGAACTGCAAGAGGGGGAACCAATGAGAGACTCGCTGGAGGTGTTTGGTCGGGCACATGTCACTCTCATTTCCCATCACGAAGAAGAATTCACCAGCGGTTCAGCCTGCCACCCCGGATCGACAATAGGGCGTGAAGCCATCCAGCCGTGTTGCGTCCCACTCACAAAAAAGCGACTTGGGAAATGGAGCTCAGGGGAACTGCACTTCCCAAACCTGCAGAGTTCTAAACGATAACTATCGCCCCAAAATATATTGAGGTCAGGCTACGAAGAGGCGCTGAACGCAAGGCAGAACTGCAGGAAACGGATGTCAACGGGTACATCGGAATGGCCCCGATAGCACATGAAAAGCGCCAGAACGTGGACAATGATGCGGTTGGCCAAAAAGGGCGTATGCGTTTTTTCCTGAATATATTCAGGAAAAAACGCATACGCCCTTTTTGGCCAACCAAGCAACCTGGGAGAGCAAATCAGCACTACAAAGAAATCTCTCGCCCCCCCCCCCGGGGCAAAAGGGCCAGGCGAAAAAAGTCTAAAAACCAGAAAGGCAGGACAGCCCACGGAGTCAAGGGAGCCTTGTTAAGCTGATGGGCGGGATGTCAATGGCCAACAGCCAATCTTCACAAGTGTATCCTCTTTCCCAAACCATGGAAAACACAGAACCACAGAGCATAGGGCACTTCCACACATGGGCGTTGACCTTGGGAAAATGAAAAAATCAACCAGACACAGGGACCCCAAAGTTGAGGGCTGCTGTCTTGACAAGAACCTCCACTCCGGTACACGTTTCATATCCCAGGAAAGAGCCAAGTGGACAAAGACGAGTGGACAAGTGGACAAAGACAAGTGGACAAGTGGACAAGTGGTGCTACGTAGGTCCAATGGAGTGTCACTCAGCCATGAAATCCACGTCATGAGGCTGGTAGCAGCATCCTGAGTGGATTTAGGTACGATCATCCTCAGTGAAATAAGTCCCACAAAAAAAGAAACTTATGATATCACTTATCGAGGGAATGTAAAAATCGCTCCCCATGCACTGAATCCCCAAACAGAACAGAGTCACGCTTTTAGAAAACACACTTATGCCTGCTTCAGGGGAAAGGTGAGGTGGGGTGACGCATAAAACTCGAGTTTGAAATGAGCACAGATACCCTTCCGAAAACCGAATATGGAATGGACACGACCTACTCCTTGCTCAATCAACTGGACTCACCAGACCCTGTTCATCGCACAAGTATCTATCCGACTAGTAAGCATCTTAAAAGCTAAGTCTTGATATCTCTGTGTAAGTGCATCAAGTGTGTGTAAAGCGGCCTAAAACCAGCAGGGAAAATCAGCTCAGACCCATTCTGAGGATACATTTCCAACATAAAGAAGAAACAAGCAGGGCAAAACAGAGAGAAATTCTTCCAAAATGCGTTCAGGGACTGGCATGCAACTAGGATTGACCACATCTACAGCCCCAGCGGCAGAAGACATAAGGCTGGATACTCTTGGGGCTGAGACGATTGGTGAGGTTGGGAAAGCAAATGCAGACCCTTGAAAGGAATCCTGCGTGCTCCCCATTCCATGGGTCCCAACTCTCCAGGTTCAACGCAATCTTCCGACAGCGAAAGCACTCATTGGAAACCCAGCGGTTGCTACACCGAGGGATCGGGAAAGCTTTCTGAAACTCACCTCAGTTTTCATCTCCTGGTGCTCGTGTTCTCCATTCAGGCCCCCTTACTAACAATCTCCCCACTTGGAGACTCGGCGCCTTTCCATGCCTCTTTCGTACCGTCTGCAATTTGTCCGCAGGATGAACTGCAAGAGGGGGAACCAATGAGAGACTCGCTGGAGGTGTTTGGTCGGGCACATGTCACTCTCATTTCCCATCACGAAGAAGAATTCACCAGAGGTTCAGCCTGCCACCCCGGATCGACAATAGGGCGTGAAGCCATCCAGCCGTGTTGCGTCCCACTCACAAAAAAGCGACTTGGGAAATGGAGCTCAGGGGCACTGCACTTCCCAAACCTGCAGAGTTCTAAACGATAACTATCGCCCCAAAATATATTGAGGTCAGGCTACGAAGAGGCGCTGAACGCAAGGCAGAACTGCAGGAAACGGATGTCAACGGGTACATCGGAATGGCCCCGATAGCACATGAAAAGCGCCAGAACGTGGACAATGATGCGGTTGGCCAAAAAGGGCGTATGCGTTTTTTCCTGAATATATTCAGGAAAAAACGCATACGCCCTTTTTGGCCAACCAAGCAACCTGGGAGAGCAAATCAGCACTACAAAGAAATCTCTCGCCCCCCCCCCGGGGCAAAAGGGCCAGGCGAAAAAAGTCTAAAAACCAGAAAGGCAGGACAGCCCACGGAGTCAAGGGAGCCTTGTTAAGCTGATGGGCGGGATGTCAATGGCCAACAGCCAATCTTCACAAGTGTATCCTCTTTCCCAAACCATGGAAAACACAGAACCACAGAGCATAGGGCACTTCCACACATGGGCGTTGACCTTGGGAAAATGAAAAAATCAACCAGACACAGGGACCCCAAAGTTGAGGGCTGCTGTCTTGACAAGAACCTCCACTCCGGTACACGTTTCATATCCCAGGAAAGAGCCAAGTGGACAAAGACGAGTGGACAAGTGGACAAAGACAAGTGGACAAGTGGACAAGTGGTGCTACGTAGGTCCAATGGAGTGTCACTCAGCCATGAAATCCACGTCATGAGGCTGGTAGCAGCATCCTGAGTGGATTTAGGTACGATCATCCTCAGTGAAATAAGTCCCACAAAAAAAGAAACTTATGATATCACTTATCGAGGGAATGTAAAAATCGCTCCCCATGCACTGAATCCCCAAACAGAACAGAGTCACGCTTTTAGAAAACACACTTATGCCTGCTTCAGGGGAATGGTGAGGTGGGGTGACGCATAAAACTCGAGTTTGAAGTGAGCACAGATACCCTTCCGAAAACCGAATATGGAATGGACACGACCTACTCCTTGCTCAATCAACTGGACTCACCAGACCCTGTTCATCGCACAAGTATCTATCCGACTAGTAAGCATCTTAAAAGCTAAGTCTTGATATCTCTGTGTAAGTGCATCAAGTGTGTGTAAAGCGGCCTAAAACCAGCAGGGAAAATCAGCTCAGACCCATTCTGAGGATACATTTCCAACATAAAGAAGAAACAAGCAGGGCAAAACAGAGAGAAATTCTTCCAAAATGCGTTCAGGGACTGGCATGCAACCAGGATTGACCACATCTACAGCCCCAGCGGCAGAAGACATAAGGCTGGACACTCTTGGGGCTGAGACGATTGGTGAGGTTGGGAAAGCAAATGCAGACCCTTGAAAGGAATCCTGCGTGCTCCCCATTCCATGGGTCCCAACTCTCCAGGTTCAACGCAATCTTCCGACAGCGAAAGCACTCATTGGAAACCCAGCGGTTGCTACACCGAGGGATCGGGAAAGCTTTCTGAAACTCACCTCAGTTTTCATCTCCTGGTGCTCGTGTTCTCCATTCAGGCCCCCTTACTAACAATCTCCCCACTTGGAGACTCGGCGCCTTTCCATGCCTCTTTCGTACCGTCTGCAATTTGTCCGCAGGATGAACTGCAAGAGGGGGAACCAATGAGAGACTCGCTGGAGGTGTTTGGTCGGGCACATGTCACTCTCATTTCCCATCACGAAGAAGAATTCACCAGCGGTTCAGCCTGCCACCCCGGATCGACAATAGGGCGTGAAGCCATCCAGCCGTGTTGCGTCCCACTCACAAAAAAGCGACTTGGGAAATGGAGCTCAGGGGCACTGCACTTCCCAAACCTGCAGAGTTCTAAACGATAACTATCGCCCCAAAATATATTGAGGTCAGGCTACGAAGAGGCGCTGAACGCAAGGCAGAACTGCAGGAAACGGATGTCAACGGGTACATCGGAATGGCCCCGATAGCACATGAAAAGCGCCAGAACGTGGACAATGATGCGGTTGGCCAAAAAGGGCGTATGCGTTTTTTCCTGAATATATTCAGGAAAAAACGCATACGCCCTTTTTGGCCAACCAAGCAACCTGGGAGAGCAAATCAGCACTACAAAGAAATCTCTCGCCCCCCCCCCGGGGCAAAAGGGCCAGGCGAAAAAAGTCTAAAAACCAGAAAGGCAGGACAGCCCACGGAGTCAAGGGAGCCTTGTTAAGCTGATGGGCGGGATGTCAATGGCCAACAGCCAATCTTCACAAGTGTATCCTCTTTCCCAAACCATGGAAAACACAGAACCACAGAGCATAGGGCACTTCCACACATGGGCGTTGACCTTGGGAAAATGAAAAAATCAACCAGACACAGGGACCCCAAAGTTGAGGGCTGCTGTCTTGACAAGAACCTCCACTCCGGTACACGTTTCATATCCCAGGAAAGAGCCAAGTGGACAAAGACGAGTGGACAAGTGGACAAAGACAAGTGGACAAGTGGACAAGTGGTGCTACGTAGGTCCAATGGAGTGTCACTCAGCCATGAAATCCACGTCATGAGGCTGGTAGCAGCATCCTGAGTGGATTTAGGTACGATCATCCTCAGTGAAATAAGTCCCACAAAAAAAGAAACTTATGATATCACTTATCGAGGGAATGTAAAAATCGCTCCCCATGCACTGAATCCCCAAACAGAACAGAGTCACGCTTTTAGAAAACACACTTATGCCTGCTTCAGGGGAAAGGTGAGGTGGGGTGACGCATAAAACTCGAGTTTGAAATGAGCACAGATACCCTTCCGAAAACCGAATATGGAATGGACACGACCTACTCCTTGCTCAATCAACTGGACTCACCAGACCCTGTTCATCGCACAAGTATCTATCCGACTAGTAAGCATCTTAAAAGCTAAGTCTTGATATCTCTGTGTAAGTGCATCAAGTGTGTGTAAAGCGGCCTAAAACCAGCAGGGAAAATCAGCTCAGACCCATTCTGAGGATACATTTCCAACATAAAGAAGAAACAAGCAGGGCAAAACAGAGAGAAATTCTTCCAAAATGCGTTCAGGGACTGGCATGCAACCAGGATTGACCACATCTACAGCCCCAGCGGCAGAAGACATAAGGCTGGACACTCTTGGGGCTGAGACGATTGGTGAGGTTGGGAAAGCAAATGCAGACCCTTGAAAGGAATCCTGCGTGCTCCCCATTCCATGGGTCCCAACTCTCCAGGTTCAACGCAATCTTCCGACAGCGAAAGCACTCATTGGAAACCCAGCGGATGCTACACCGTGGGATCGGGAAAGCTTTCTGAAACTCACCTCAGTTTTCATCTCCTGGTGCTCGTGTTCTCCATTCAGGCCCCCTTACTAACAATCTCCCCACTTGGAGACTCGGCGCCTTTCCATGCCTCTTTCGTACCGTCTGCAATTTGTCCGCAGGATGAACTGCAAGAGGGGGAACCAATGAGAGACTCGCTGGAGGTGTTTGGTCGGGCACATGTCACTCTCATTTCCCATCACGAAGAAGAATTCACCAGCGGTTCAGCCTGCCACCCCGGATCGACAATAGGGCGTGAAGCCATCCAGCCGTGTTGCGTCCCACTCACAAAAAAGCGACTTGGGAAATGGAGCTCAGGGGCACTGCACTTCCCAAACCTGCAGAGTTCTAAACGATAACTATCGCCCCAAAATATATTGAGGTCAGGCTACGAAGAGGCGCTGAACGCAAGGCAGAACTGCAGGAAACGGATGTCAACGGGTACATCGGAATGGCCCCGATAGCACATGAAAAGCGCCAGAACGTGGACAATGATGCGGTTGGCCAAAAAGGGCGTATGCGTTTTTTCCTGAATATATTCAGGAAAAAACGCATACGCCCTTTTTGGCCAACCAAGCAACCTGGGAGAGCAAATCAGCACTACAAAGAAATCTCTCGCCCCCCCCCGGGGCAAAAGGGCCAGGCGAAAAAAGTCTAAAAACCAGAAAGGCAGGACAGCCCACGGAGTCAAGGGAGCCTTGTTAAGCTGATGGGCGGGATGTCAATGGCCAACAGCCAATCTTCACAAGTGTATCCTCTTTCCCAAACCATGGAAAACACAGAACCACAGAGCATAGGGCACTTCCACACATGGGCGTTGACCTTGGGAAAATGAAAAAATCAACCAGA
The DNA here is from genome assembly GCF_026419965.1 of Kogia breviceps. Taxonomy (NCBI): domain Eukaryota; kingdom Metazoa; phylum Chordata; class Mammalia; order Artiodactyla; family Physeteridae; genus Kogia; species Kogia breviceps. Next base: position 444,926 of record NW_026712105.1, on the reverse strand, counting down.
CACAGGGACCCCAAAGTTGAGGGCTGCTGTCTTGACAAGAACCTCCACTCCGGTACACGTTTCATATCCCAGGAAAGAGCCAAGTGGACAAAGACGAGTGGACAAGTGGACAAAGACAAGTGGACAAGTGGACAAGTGGTGCTACGTAGGTCCAATGGAGTGTCACTCAGCCATGAAATCCACGTCATGAGGCTGGTAGCAGCATCCTGAGTGGATTTAGGTACGATCATCCTCAGTGAAATAAGTCCCACAAAAAAAGAAACTTATGATATCACTTATCGAGGGAATGTAAAAATCGCTCCCCATGCACTGAATCCCCAAACAGAACAGAGTCACGCTTTTAGAAAACACACTTATGCCTGCTTCAGGGGAAAGGTGAGGTGGGGTGACGCATAAAACTCGAGTTTGAAATGAGCACAGATACCCTTCCGAAATCCGAATATGGAATGGACACGACCTACTCCTTGCTCAATCAACTGGACTCACCAGACCCTGTTCATCGCACAAGTATCTATCCGACTAGTAAGCATCTTAAAAGCTAAGTCTTGATATCTCTGTGTAAGTGCATCAAGTGTGTGTAAAGCGGCCTAAAACCAGCAGGGAAAATCAGCTCAGACCCATTCTGAGGATACATTTCCAACATAAAGAAGAAACAAGCAGGGCAAAACAGAGAGAAATTCTTCCAAAATGCGTTCAGGGACTGGCATGCAACCAGGATTGACCACATCTACAGCCCCAGCGGCAGAAGACATAAGGCTGGACACTCTTGGGGCTGAGACGATTGGTGAGGTTGGGAAAGCAAATGCAGACCCTTGAAAGGAATCCTGCGTGCTCCCCATTCCATGGGTCCCAACTCTCCAGGTTCAACGCAATCTTCCGACAGCGAAAGCACTCATTGGAAACCCAGCGGATGCTACACCGTGGGATCGGGAAAGCTTTCTGAAACTCACCTCAGTTTTCATCTCCTGGTGCTCGTGTTCTCCATTCAGGCCCCCTTACTAACAATCTCCCCACTTGGAGACTCGGCGCCTTTCCATGCCTCTTTCGTACCGTCTGCAATTTGTCCGCAGGATGAACTGCAAGAGGGGGAACCAATGAGAGACTCGCTGGAGGTGTTTGGTCGGGCACATGTCACTCTCATTTCCCATCACGAAGAAGAATTCACCAGCGGTTCAGCCTGCCACCCCGGATCGACAATAGGGCGTGAAGCCATCCAGCCGTGTTGCGTCCCACTCACAAAAAAGCGACTTGGGAAATGGAGCTCAGGGGCACTGCACTTCCCAAACCTGCAGAGTTCTAAACGATAACTATCGCCCCAAAATATATTGAGGTCAGGCTACGAAGAGGCGCTGAACGCAAGGCAGAACTGCAGGAAACGGATGTCAACGGGTACATCGGAATGGCCCCGATAGCACATGAAAAGCGCCAGAACGTGGACAATGATGCGGTTGGCCAAAAAGGGCGTATGCGTTTTTTCCTGAATATATTCAGGAAAAAACGCATACGCCCTTTTTGGCCAACCAAGCAACCTGGGAGAGCAAATCAGCACTACAAAGAAATCTCTCGCCCCCCCCCCGGGGCAAAAGGGCCAGGCGAAAAAAGTCTAAAAACCAGAAAGGCAGGACAGGCCACGGAGTCAAGGGAGCCTTGTTAAGCTGATGGGCGGGATGTCAATGGCCAACAGCCAATCTTCACAAGTGTATCCTCTTTCCCAAACCATGGAAAACACAGAACCACAGAGCATAGGGCACTTCCACACATGGGCGTTGACCTTGGGAAAATGAAAAAATCAACCAGACACAGGGACCCCAAAGTTGAGGGCTGCTGTCTTGACAAGAACCTCCACTCCGGTACACGTTTCATATCCCAGGAAAGAGCCAAGTGGACAAAGACGAGTGGACAAGTGGACAAGTACAGAAGTGATGCTACGTAGGTCCAATGGAGTGTCACTCAGCCATGAAATCCACGTCATGAGGCTGGTAGCAGCATCCTGAGTGGATTTAGGTACGATCATCCTCAGTGAAATAAGTCCCACAAAAAAGAAACTTATGATATCACTTATCGAGGGAATGTAAAAATCGCTCCCCATGCACTGAATCCCCAAACAGAACAGAGTCACGCTTTTAGAAAACACACTTATGCCTGCTTCAGGGGAAAGGTGTGGTGGGGTGACGCATAAAACTCGAGTTTGAAATGAGCACAGATACGCTTCCGAAAACCGAATATGGAATGGACACGACCTACTCCTTGCTCAATCAACTGGACTCACCAGACCCTCTTCATCGCACAAGTATCTATCCGACTAGTAAGCATCTTAAAAGCTAAGTCTTGATATCTCTGTGTAAGTGCATCAAGTGTGTGTAAAGCGGCCTAAAACCAGCAGGGAAAATCAGCTCAGACCCATTCTGAGGATACATTTCCAACATAAAGAAGAAACAAGCAGGGCAAAACAGAGAGAAATTCTTCCAAAATGCGTTCAGGGACTGGCATGCAACCAGGATTGACCACATCTACAGCCCCAGCGGCAGAAGACATAAGGCTGGACACTCTTGGGGCTGAGACGATTCGTGAGGTTGGGAAAGCAAATGCAGACCCTTGAAAGGAATCCTGCGTGCTCCCCATTCCATGGGTCCCAACTCTCCAGGTTCAACGCAATCTTCCGACAGCGAAAGCACTCATTGGAAACCCAGCGGATGCTACACCGTGGGATCGGGAAAGCTTTCTGAAACTCACCTCAGTTTTCATCTCCTGGTGCTCGTGTTCTCCATTCAGGCCCCCTTACTAACAATCTCCCCACTTGGAGACTCGGCGCCTTTCCATGCCTCTTTCGTACCGTCTGCAATTTGTCCGCAGGATGAACTGCAAGAGGGGGAACCAATGAGAGACTCGCTGGAGGTGTTTGGTCGGGCACATGTCACTCTCATTTCCCATCACGAAGAAGAATTCACCAGAGGTTCAGCCTGCCACCCCGGATCGACAATAGGGCGTGAAGCCATCCAGCCGTGTTGCGTCCCACTCACAAAAAAGCGACTTGGGAAATGGAGCTCAGGGGCACTGCACTTCCCAAACCTGCAGAGTTCTAAACGATAACTATCGCCCCAAAATATATTGAGGTCAGGCTACGAAGAGGCGCTGAACGCAAGGCAGAACTGCAGGAAACGGATGTCAACGGGTACATCGGAATGGCCCCGATAGCACATGAAAAGCGCCAGAACGTGGACAATGATGCGGTTGGCCAAAAAGGGCGTATGCGTTTTTTCCTGAATATATTCAGGAAAAAACGCATACGCCCTTTTTGGCCAACCAAGCAACCTGGGAGAGCAAATCAGCACTACAAAGAAATCTCTCGCCCCCCCCCCCCGGGGCAAAAGGGCCAGGCGAAAAAAGTCTAAAAACCAGAAAGGCAGGACAGCCCACGGAGTCAAGGGAGCCTTGTTAAGCTGATGGGCGGGATGTCAATGGCCAACAGCCAATCTTCACAAGTGTATCCTCTTTCCCAAACCATGGAAAACACAGAACCACAGAGCATAGGGCACTTCCACACATGGGCGTTGACCTTGGGAAAATGAAAAAATCAACCAGACACAGGGACCCCAAAGTTGAGGGCTGCTGTCTTGACAAGAACCTCCACTCCGGTACACGTTTCATATCCCAGGAAAGAGCCAAGTGGACAAAGACGAGTGGACAAGTGGACAAAGACAAGTGGACAAGTGGACAAGTGGTGCTACGTAGGTCCAATGGAGTGTCACTCAGCCATGAAATCCACGTCATGAGGCTGGTAGCAGCATCCTGAGTGGATTTAGGTACGATCATCCTCAGTGAAATAAGTCCCACAAAAAAAGAAACTTATGATATCACTTATCGAGGGAATGTAAAAATCGCTCCCCATGCACTGAATCCCCAAACAGAACAGAGTCACGCTTTTAGAAAACACACTTATGCCTGCTTCAGGGGAAAGGTGAGGTGGGGTGACGCATAAAACTCGAGTTTGAAATGAGCACAGATACCCTTCCGAAAACCGAATATGGAATGGACACGACCTACTCCTTGCTCAATCAACTGGACTCACCAGACCCTGTTCATCGCACAAGTATCTATCCGACTAGTAAGCATCTTAAAAGCTAAGTCTTGATATCTCTGTGTAAGTGCATCAAGTGTGTGTAAAGCGGCCTAAAACCAGCAGGGAAAATCAGCTCAGACCCATTCTGAGGATACATTTCCAACATAAAGAAGAAACAAGCAGGGCAAAACAGAGAGAAATTCTTCCAAAATGCGTTCAGGGACTGGCATGCAACCAGGATTGACCACATCTACAGCCCCAGCGGCAGAAGACATAAGGCTGGACACTCTTGGGGCTGAGACGATTGGTGAGGTTGGGAAAGCAAATGCAGACCCTTGAAAGGAATCCTGCGTGCTCCCCATTCCATGGGTCCCAACTCTCCAGGTTCAACGCAATCTTCCGACAGCGAAAGCACTCATTGGAAACCCAGCGGTTGCTACACCGTGGGATCGGGAAAGCTTTCTGAAACTCACCTCAGTTTTCATCTCCTGGTGCTCGTGTTCTCCATTCAGGCCCCCTTACTAACAATCTCCCCACTTGGAGACTCGGCGCCTTTCCATGCCTCTTTCGTACCGTCTGCAATTTGTCCGCAGGATGAACTGCAAGAGGGGGAACCAATGAGAGACTCGCTGGAGGTGTTTGGTCGGGCACATGTCACTCTCATTTCCCATCACGAAGAAGAATTCACCAGAGGTTCAGCCTGCCACCCCGGATCGACAATAGGGCGTGAAGCCATCCAGCCGTGTTGCGTCCCACTCACAAAAAAGCGACTTGGGAAATGGAGCTCAGGGGCACTGCACTTCCCAAACCTGCAGAGTTCTAAACGATAACTATCGCCCCAAAATATATTGAGGTCAGGCTACGAAGAGGCGCTGAACGCAAGGCAGAACTGCAGGAAACGGATGTCAACGGGTACATCGGAATGGCCCCGATAGCACATGAAAAGCGCCAGAACGTGGACAATGATGCGGTTGGCCAAAAAGGGCGTATGCGTTTTTTCCTGAATATATTCAGGAAAAAACGCATACGCCCTTTTTGGCCAACCAAGCAACCTGGGAGAGCAAATCAGCACTACAAAGAAATCTCTCGCCCCCCCCCCCGGGGCAAAAGGGCCAGGCGAAAAAAGTCTAAAAACCAGAAAGGCAGGACAGGCCACGGAGTCAAGGGAGCCTTGTTAAGCTGATGGGCGGGATGTCAATGGCCAACAGCCAATCTTCACAAGTGTATCCTCTTTCCCAAACCATGGAAAACACAGAACCACAGAGCATAGGGCACTTCCACACATGGGCGTTGACCTTGGGAAAATGAAAAAATCAACCAGACACAGGGACCCCAAAGTTGAGGGCTGCTGTCTTGACAAGAACCTCCACTCCGGTACACGTTTCATATCCCAGGAAAGAGCCAAGTGGACAAAGACGAGTGGACAAGTGGACAAAGACAAGTGGACAAGTGGACAAGTGGTGCTACGTAGGTCCAATGGAGTGTCACTCAGCCATGAAATCCACGTCATGAGGCTGGTAGCAGCATCCTGAGTGGATTTAGGTACGATCATCCTCAGTGAAATAAGTCCCACAAAAAAAGAAACTTATGATATCACTTATCGAGGGAATGTAAAAATCGCTCCCCATGCACTGAATCCCCAAACAGAACAGAGTCACGCTTTTAGAAAACACACTTATGACTGCTTCAGGGGAACGGTGAGGTGGGGTGACGCATAAAACTCGAGTTTGAAATGAGCACAGATACCCTTCCGAAAACCGAATATGGAATGGACACGACCTACTCCTTGCTCAATCAACTGGACTCACCAGACCCTGTTCATCGCACAAGTATCTATCCGACTAGTAAGCATCTTAAAAGCTAAGTCTTGATATCTCTGTGTAAGTGCATCAAGTGTGTGTAAAGCGGCCTAAAACCAGCAGGGAAAATCAGCTCAGACCCATTCTGAGGATACATTTCCAACATAAAGAAGAAACAAGCAGGGCAAAACAGAGAGAAATTCTTCCAAAATGCGTTCAGGGACTGGCATGCAACCAGGATTGACCACATCTACAGCCCCAGCGGCAGAAGACATAAGGCTGGACACTCTTGGGGCTGAGACGATTGGTGAGGTTGGGAAAGCAAATGCAGACCCTTGAAAGGAATCCTGCGTGCTCCCCATTCCATGGGTCCCAACTCTCCAGGTTCAACGCAATCTTCCGACAGCGAAAGCACTCATTGGAAACCCAGCGGTTGCTACACCGTGGGATCGGGAAAGCTTTCTGAAACTCACCTCAGTTTTCATCTCCTGGTGCTCGTGTTCTCCATTCAGGCCCCCTTACTAACAATCTCCCCACTTGGAGACTCGGCGCCTTTCCATGCCTCTTTCGTACCGTCTGCAATTTGTCCGCAGGATGAACTGCAAGAGGGGGAACCAATGAGAGACTCGCTGGAGGTGTTTGGTCGGGCACATGTCACTCTCATTTCCCATCACGAAGAAGAATTCACCAGAGGTTCAGCCTGCCACCCCGGATCGACAATAGGGCGTGAAGCCATCCAGCCGTGTTGCGTCCCACTCACAAAAAAGCGACTTGGGAAATGGAGCTCAGGGGCACTGCACTTCCCAAACCTGCAGAGTTCTAAACGATAACTATCGCCCCAAAATATATTGAGGTCAGGCTACGAAGAGGCGCTGAACGCAAGGCAGAACTGCAGGAAACGGATGTCAACGGGTACATCGGAATGGCCCCGATAGCACATGAAAAGCGCCAGAACGTGGACAATGATGCGGTTGGCCAAAAAGGGCGTATGCGTTTTTTCCTGAATATATTCAGGAAAAAACGCATACGCCCTTTTTGGCCAACCAAGCAACCTGGGAGAGCAAATCAGCACTACAAAGAAATCTCTCGCCCCCCCCCCGGGGCAAAAGGGCCAGGCGAAAAAAGTCTAAAAACCAGAAAGGCAGGACAGCCCACGGAGTCAAGGGAGCCTTGTTAAGCTGATGGGCGGGATGTCAATGGCCAACAGCCAATCTTCACAAGTGTATCCTCTTTCCCAAACCATGTAAAACACAGAACCACAGAGCATAGGGCACTTCCACACATGGGCGTTGACCTTGGGAAAATGAAAAAATCAACCAGACACAGGGACCCCAAAGTTGAGGGCTGCTGTCTTGACAAGAACCTCCACTCCGGTACACGTTTCATATCCCAGGAAAGAGCCAAGTGGACAAAGACGAGTGGACAAGTGGACAAGTACAGAAGTGATGCTACGTAGGTCCAATGGAGTGTCACTCAGCCATGAAATCCACGTCATGAGGCTGGTAGCAGCATCCTGAGTGGATTTAGGTACGATCATCCTCAGTGAAATAAGTCCCACAAAAAAGAAACTTATGATATCACTTATCGAGGGAATGTAAAAATCGCTCCCCATGCACTGAATCCCCAAACAGAACAGAGTCACGCTTTTAGAAAACACACTTATGCCTGCTTCAGGGGAAAGGTGTGGTGGGGTGACGCATAAAACTCGAGTTTGAAATGAGCACAGATACGCTTCCGAAAACCGAATATGGAATGGACACGACCTACTCCTTGCTCAATCAACTGGACTCACCAGACCCTCTTCATCGCACAAGTATCTATCCGACTAGTAAGCATCTTAAAAGCTAAGTCTTGATATCTCTGTGTAAGTGCATCAAGTGTGTGTAAAGCGGCCTAAAACCAGCAGGGAAAATCAGCTCAGACCCATTCTGAGGATACATTTCCAACATAAAGAAGAAACAAGCAGGGCAAAACAGAGAGAAATTCTTCCAAAATGCGTTCAGGGACTGGCATGCAACCAGGATTGACCACATCTACAGCCCCAGCGGCAGAAGACATAAGGCTGGACACTCTTGGGGCTGAGACGATTCGTGAGGTTGGGAAAGCAAATGCAGACCCTTGAAAGGAATCCTGCGTGCTCCCCATTCCATGGGTCCCAACTCTCCAGGTTCAACGCAATCTTCCGACAGCGAAAGCACTCATTGGAAACCCAGCGGATGCTACACCGTGGGATCGGGAAAGCTTTCTGAAACTCACCTCAGTTTTCATCTCCTGGTGCTCGTGTTCTCCATTCAGGCCCCCTTACTAACAATCTCCCCACTTGGAGACTCGGCGCCTTTCCATGCCTCTTTCGTACCGTCTGCAATTTGTCCGCAGGATGAACTGCAAGAGGGGGAACCAATGAGAGACTCGCTGGAGGTGTTTGGTCGGGCACATGTCACTCTCATTTCCCATCACGAAGAAGAATTCACCAGAGGTTCAGCCTGCCACCCCGGATCGACAATAGGGCGTGAAGCCATCCAGCCGTGTTGCGTCCCACTCACAAAAAAGCGACTTGGGAAATGGAGCTCAGGGGCACTGCACTTCCCAAACCTGCAGAGTTCTAAACGATAACTATCGCCCCAAAATATATTGAGGTCAGGCTACGAAGAGGCGCTGAACGCAAGGCAGAACTGCAGGAAACGGATGTCAACGGGTACATCGGAATGGCCCCGATAGCACATGAAAAGCGCCAGAACGTGGACAATGATGCGGTTGGCCAAAAAGGGCGTATGCGTTTTTTCCTGAATATATTCAGGAAAAAACGCATACGCCCTTTTTGGCCAACCAAGCAACCTGGGAGAGCAAATCAGCACTACAAAGAAATCTCTCGCCCCCCCCCCCCGGGGCAAAAGGGCCAGGCGAAAAAAGTCTAAAAACCAGAAAGGCAGGACAGCCCACGGAGTCAAGGGAGCCTTGTTAAGCTGATGGGCGGGATGTCAATGGCCAACAGCCAATCTTCACAAGTGTATCCTCTTTCCCAAACCATGGAAAACACAGAACCACAGAGCATAGGGCACTTCCACACATGGGCGTTGACCTTGGGAAAATGAAAAAATCAACCAGACACAGGGACCCCAAAGTTGAGGGCTGCTGTCTTGACAAGAACCTCCACTCCGGTACACGTTTCATATCCCAGGAAAGAGCCAAGTGGACAAAGACGAGTGGACAAGTGGACAAAGACAAGTGGACAAGTGGACAAGTGGTGCTACGTAGGTCCAATGGAGTGTCACTCAGCCATGAAATCCACGTCATGAGGCTGGTAGCAGCATCCTGAGTGGATTTAGGTACGATCATCCTCAGTGAAATAAGTCCCACAAAAAAAGAAACTTATGATATCACTTATCGAGGGAATGTAAAAATCGCTCCCCATGCACTGAATCCCCAAACAGAACAGAGTCACGCTTTTAGAAAACACACTTATGCCTGCTTCAGGGGAAAGGTGAGGTGGGGTGACGCATAAAACTCGAGTTTGAAATGAGCACAGATACCCTTCCGAAAACCGAATATGGAATGGACACGACCTACTCCTTGCTCAATCAACTGGACTCACCAGACCCTGTTCATCGCACAAGTATCTATCCGACTAGTAAGCATCTTAAAAGCTAAGTCTTGATATCTCTGTGTAAGTGCATCAAGTGTGTGTAAAGCGGCCTAAAACCAGCAGGGAAAATCAGCTCAGACCCATTCTGAGGATACATTTCCAACATAAAGAAGAAACAAGCAGGGCAAAACAGAGAGAAATTCTTCCAAAATGCGTTCAGGGACTGGCATGCAACCAGGATTGACCACATCTACAGCCCCAGCGGCAGAAGACATAAGGCTGGACACTCTTGGGGCTGAGACGATTGGTGAGGTTGGGAAAGCAAATGCAGACCCTTGAAAGGAATCCTGCGTGCTCCCCATTCCATGGGTCCCAACTCTCCAGGTTCAACGCAATCTTCCGACAGCGAAAGCACTCATTGGAAACCCAGCGGTTGCTACACCGTGGGATCGGGAAAGCTTTCTGAAACTCACCTCAGTTTTCATCTCCTGGTGCTCGTGTTCTCCATTCAGGCCCCCTTACTAACAATCTCCCCACTTGGAGACTCGGCGCCTTTCCATGCCTCTTTCGTACCGTCTGCAATTTGTCCGCAGGATGAACTGCAAGAGGGGGAACCAATGAGAGACTCGCTGGAGGTGTTTGGTCGGGCACATGTCACTCTCATTTCCCATCACGAAGAAGAATTCACCAGAGGTTCAGCCTGCCACCCCGGATCGACAATAGGGCGTGAAGCCATCCAGCCGTGTTGCGTCCCACTCACAAAAAAGCGACTTGGGAAATGGAGCTCAGGGGCACTGCACTTCCCAAACCTGCAGAGTTCTAAACGATAACTATCGCCCCAAAATATATTGAGGTCAGGCTACGAAGAGGCGCTGAACGCAAGGCAGAACTGCAGGAAACGGATGTCAACGGGTACATCGGAATGGCCCCGATAGCACATGAAAAGCGCCAGAACGTGGACAATGATGCGGTTGGCCAAAAAGGGCGTATGCGTTTTTTCCTGAATATATTCAGGAAAAAACGCATACGCCCTTTTTGGCCAACCAAGCAACCTGGGAGAGCAAATCAGCACTACAAAGAAATCTCTCGCCCCCCCCCCCGGGGCAAAAGGGCCAGGCGAAAAAAGTCTAAAAACCAGAAAGGCAGGACAGCCCACGGAGTCAAGGGAGCCTTGTTAAGCTGATGGGCGGGATGTCAATGGCCAACAGCCAATCTTCACAAGTGTATCCTCTTTCCCAAACCATGGAAAACACAGAACCACAGAGCATAGGGCACTTCCACACATGGGCGTTGACCTTGGGAAAATGAAAAAATCAACCAGACACAGGGACCCCAAAGTTGAGGGCTGCTGTCTTGACAAGAACCTCCACTCCGGTACACGTTTCATATCCCAGGAAAGAGCCAAGTGGACAAGTGGACAAAGACAAGTGGACAAGTGGACAAGTGGTGCTACGTAGGTCCAATGGAGTGTCACTCAGCCATGAAATCCACGTCATGAGGCTGGTAGCAGCATCCTGAGTGGATTTAGGTACGATCATCCTCAGTGAAATAAGTCCCACAAAAAAAGAAACTTATGATATCACTTATCGAGGGAATGTAAAAATCGCTCCCCATGCACTGAATCCCCAAACAGAACAGAGTCACGCTTTTAGAAAACACACTTATGCCTGCTTCAGGGGAAAGGTGAGGTGGGGTGACGCATAAAACTCGAGTTTGAAATGAGCACAGATACCCTTCCGAAAACCGAATATGGAATGGACACGACCTACTCCTTGCTCAATCAACTGGACTCACCAGACCCTGTTCATCGCACAAGTATCTATCCGACTAGTAAGCATCTTAAAAGCTAAGTCTTGATATCTCTGTGTAAGTGCATCAAGTGTGTGTAAAGCGGCCTAAAACCAGCAGGGAAAATCAGCTCAGACCCATTCTGAGGATACATTTCCAACATAAAGAAGAAACAAGCAGGGCAAAACAGAGAGAAATTCTTCCAAAATGCGTTCAGGGACTGGCATGCAACCAGGATTGACCACATCTACAGCCCCAGCGGCAGAAGACATAAGGCTGGACACTCTTGGGGCTGAGACGATTCGTGAGGTTGGGAAAGCAAATGCAGACCCTTGAAAGGAATCCTGCGTGCTCCCCATTCCATGGGTCCCAACTCTCCAGGTTCAACGCAATCTTCCGACAGCGAAAGCACTCATTGGAAACCCAGCGGTTGCTACACCGTGGGATCGGGAAAGCTTTCTGAAACTCACCTCAGTTTTCATCTCCTGGTGCTCGTGTTCTCCATTCAGGCCCCCTTACTAACAATCTCCCCACTTGGAGACTCGGCGCCTTTCCATGCCTCTTTCGTACCGTCTGCAATTTGTCCGCAGGATGAACTGCAAGAGGGGGAACCAATGAGAGACTCGCTGGAGGTGTTTGGTCGGGCACATGTCACTCTCATTTCCCATCACGAAGAAGAATTCACCAGAGGTTCAGCCTGCCACCCCGGATCGACAATAGGGCGTGAAGCCATCCAGCCGTGTTGCGTCCCACTCACAAAAAAGCGACTTGGGAAATGGAGCTCAGGGGCACTGCACTTCCCAAACCTGCAGAGTTCTAAACGATAACTATCGCCCCAAAATATATTGAGGTCAGGCTACGAAGAGGCGCTGAACGCAAGGCAGAACTGCAGGAAACGGATGTCAACGGGTACATCGGAATGGCCCCGATAGCACATGAAAAGCGCCAGAACGTGGACAATGATGCGGTTGGCCAAAAAGGGCGTATGCGTTTTTTCCTGAATATATTCAGGAAAAAACGCATACGCCCTTTTTGGCCAACCAAGCAACCTGGGAGAGCAAATCAGCACTACAAAGAAATCTCTCGCCCCCCCCCCCGGGGCAAAAGGGCCAGGCGAAAAAAGTCTAAAAACCAGAAAGGCAGGACAGCCCACGGAGTCAAGGGAGCCTTGTTAAGCTGATGGGCGGGATGTCAATGGCCAACAGCCAATCTTCACAAGTGTATCCTCTTTCCCAAACCATGTAAAACACAGAACCACAGAGCATAGGGCACTTCCACACATGGGCGTTGACCTTGGGAAAATGAAAAAATCAACCAGACACAGGGACCCCAAAGTTGAGGGCTGCTGTCTTGACAAGAACCTCCATTCCGGTACACGTTTCATATCCCAGGAAAGAGCCAAGTGGACAAAGACGAGTGGACAAGTGGACAAGTGCAGAAGTGATGCTACGTAGGTCCAATGGAGTGTCACTCAGCCATGAAATCCACGTCATGAGGCTGGTAGCAGCATCCTGAGTGGATTTAGGTACGATCAACCTCAGTGAAATAAGTCCCACAAAAAAGAAACTTACGATATCACTTATCGAGGGAATGTAAAAATCGCTCCCCATGCACTGAATCCCCAAACAGAACAGAGTCACGCTTTTAGAAAACACACTTATGCCTGCTTCAGGGGAAAGGTGTGGTGGGGTGACGCATAAAACTCGAGTTTGAAATGAGCACAGATACGCTTCCGAAAACCGAATATGGAATGGACACGACCTACTCCTTGCTCAATCAACTGGACTCACCAGACCCTCTTCATCGCACAAGTATCTATCCGACTAGTAAGCATCTTAAAAGCTAAGTCTTGATATCTCTGTGTAAGTGCATCAAGTGTGTGTAAAGCGGCCTAAAACCAGCAGGGAAAATCAGCTCAGACCCATTCTGAGGATACATTTCCAACATAAAGAAGAAACAAGCAGGGCAAAACAGAGAGAAATTCTTCCAAAATGCGTTCAGGGACTGGCATGCAACCAGGATTGACCACATCTACAGCCCCAGCGGCAGAAGACATAAGGCTGGACACTCTTGGGGCTGAGACGATTCGTGAGGTTGGGAAAGCAAATGCAGACCCTTGAAAGGAATCCTGCGTGCTCCCCATTCCATGGGTCCCAACTCTCCAGGTTCAACGCAATCTTCCGACAGCGAAAGCACTCATTGGAAACCCAGCGGATGCTACACCGTGGGATCGGGAAAGCTTTCTGAAACTCACCTCAGTTTTCATCTCCTGGTGCTCGTGTTCTCCATTCAGGCCCCCTTACTAACAATCTCCCCACTTGGAGACTCGGCGCCTTTCCATGCCTCTTTCGTACCGTCTGCAATTTGTCCGCAGGATGAACTGCAAGAGGGGGAACCAATGAGAGACTCGCTGGAGGTGTTTGGTCGGGCACATGTCACTCTCATTTCCCATCACGAAGAAGAATTCACCAGAGGTTCAGCCTGCCACCCCGGATCGACAATAGGGCGTGAAGCCATCCAGCCGTGTTGCGTCCCACTCACAAAAAAGCGACTTGGGAAATGGAGCTCAGGGGCACTGCACTTCCCAAACCTGCAGAGTTCTAAATGATAACTATCGCCCCAAAATATATTGAGGTCAGGCTACGAAGAGGCGCTGAACGCAAGGCAGAACTGCAGGAAACGGATGTCAACGGGTACATCGGAATGGCCCCGATAGCACATGAAAAGCGCCAGAACGTGGACAATGATGCGGTTGGCCAAAAAGGGCGTATGCGTTTTTTCCTGAATATATTCAGGAAAAAACGCATACGCCCTTTTTGGCCAACCAAGCAACCTGGGAGAGCAAATCAGCACTACAAAGAAATCTCTCGCCCCCCCCCCCCCCCCCGGGGCAAAAGGGCCAGGCGAAAAAAGTCTAAAAACCAGAAAGGCAGGACAGCCCACGGAGTCAAGGGAGCCTTGTTAAGCTGATGGGCGGGATGTCAATGGCCAACAGCCAATCTTCACAAGTGTATCCTCTTTCCCAAACCATGGAAAACACAGAACCACAGAGCATAGGGCACTTCCACACATGGGCGTTGACCTTGGGAAAATGAAAAAATCAACCAGACACAGGGACCCCAAAGTTGAGGGCTGCTGTCTTGACAAGAACCTCCACTCCGGTACACGTTTCATATCCCAGGAAAGAGCCAAGTGGACAAAGACGAGTGGACAAGTGGACAAAGACAAGTGGACAAGTGGACAAGTGGTGCTACGTAGGTCCAATGGAGTGTCACTCAGCCATGAAATCCACGTCATGAGGCTGGTAGCAGCATCCTGAGTGGATTTAGGTACGATCATCCTCAGTGAAATAAGTCCCACAAAAAAAGAAACTTATGATATCACTTATCGAGGGAATGTAAAAATCGCTCCCCATGCACTGAATCCCCAAACAGAACAGAGTCACGCTTTTAGAAAACACACTTATGCCTGCTTCAGGGGAAAGGTGAGGTGGGGTGACGCATAAAACTCGAGTTTGAAATGAGCACAGATACCCTTCCGAAAACCGAATATGGAATGGACACGACCTACTCCTTGCTCAATCAACTGGACTCACCAGACCCTGTTCATCGCACAAGTATCTATCCGACTAGTAAGCATCTTAAAAGCTAAGTCTTGATATCTCTGTGTAAGTGCATCAAGTGTGTGTAAAGCGGCCTAAAACCAGCAGGGAAAATCAGCTCAGACCCATTCTGAGGATACATTTCCAACATAAAGAAGAAACAAGCAGGGCAAAACAGAGAGAAATTCTTCCAAAATGCGTTCAGGGACTGGCATGCAACCAGGATTGACCACATCTACAGCCCCAGCGGCAGAAGACATAAGGCTGGACACTCTTGGGGCTGAGACGATTGGTGAGGTTGGGAAAGCAAATGCAGACCCTTGAAAGGAATCCTGCGTGCTCCCCATTCCATGGGTCCCAACTCTCCAGGTTCAACGCAATCTTCCGACAGCGAAAGCACTCATTGGAAACCCAGCGGTTGCTACACCGTGGGATCGGGAAAGCTTTCTGAAACTCACCTCAGTTTTCATCTCCTGGTGCTCGTGTTCTCCATTCAGGCCCCCTTACTAACAATCTCCCCACTTGGAGACTCGGCGCCTTTCCATGCCTCTTTCGTACCGTCTGCAATTTGTCCGCAGGATGAACTGCAAGAGGGGGAACCAATGAGAGACTCGCTGGAGGTGTTTGGTCGGGCACATGTCACTCTCATTTCCCATCACGAAGAAGAATTCACCAGAGGTTCAGCCTGCCACCCCGGATCGACAATAGGGCGTGAAGCCATCCAGCCGTGTTGCGTCCCACTCACAATAAAGCGACTTGGGAAATGGAGCTCAGGGGCACTGCACTTCCCAAACCTGCAGAGTTCTAAACGATAACTATCGCCCCAAAATATATTGAGGTCAGGCTACGAAGAGGCGCTGAACGCAAGGCAGAACTGCAGGAAACGGATGTCAACGGGTACATCGGAATGGCCCCGATAGCACATGAAAAGCGCCAGAACGTGGACAATGATGCGGTTGGCCAAAAAGGGCGTATGCGTTTTTTCCTGAAAAAACGGAAAAAACAGGAAAAAACGCATACGCCCTTTTTGGCCAACCAAGCAACCTGGGAGAGCAAATCAGCACTACAAAGAAATCTCTCGCCCCCCCCCCTGGGCAAAAGGGCCAGGCGAAAAAAGTCTAAAAACCAGAAAGGCAGGACAGCCCACGGAGTCAAGGGAGCCTTGTTAAGCTGATGGGCGGGATGTCAATGGCCAACAGCCAATCTTCACAAGTGTATCCTCTTTCCCAAACCATGGAAAACACAGAACCACAGAGCATAGGGCACTTCCACACATGGGCGTTGACCTTGGGAAAATGAAAAAATCAACCAGACACAGGGACCCCAAAGTTGAGGGCTGCTGTCTTGACAAGAACCTCCACTCCGGTACACGTTTCATATCCCAGGAAAGAGCCAAGTGGACAAAGACGAGTGGACAAGTGGACAAAGACAAGTGGACAAGTGGACAAGTGGTGCTACGTAGGTCCAATGGAGTGTCACTCAGCCATGAAATCCACGTCATGAGGCTGGTAGCAGCATCCTGAGTGGATTTAGGTACGATCATCCTCAGTGAAATAAGTCCCACAAAAAAAGAAACTTATGATATCACTTATCGAGGGAATGTAAAAATCGCTCCCCATGCACTGAATCCCCAAACAGAACAGAGTCACGCTTTTAGAAAACACACTTATGCCTGCTTCAGGGGAAAGGTGAGGTGGGGTGACGCATAAAACTCGAGTTTGAAATGAGCACAGATACCCTTCCGAAAACCGAATATGGAATGGACACGACCTACTCCTTGCTCAATCAACTGGACTCACCAGACCCTGTTCATCGCACAAGTATCTATCCGACTAGTAAGCATCTTAAAAGCTAAGTCTTGATATCTCTGTGTAAGTGCATCAAGTGTGTGTAAAGCGGCCTAAAACCAGCAGGGAAAATCAGCTCAGACCCATTCTGAGGATACATTTCCAACATAAAGAAGAAACAAGCAGGGCAAAACAGAGAGAAATTCTTCCAAAATGCGTTCAGGGACTGGCATGCAACCAGGATTGACCACATCTACAGCCCCAGCGGCAGAAGACATAAGGCTGGACACTCTTGGGGCTGAGACGATTCGTGAGGTTGGGAAAGCAAATGCAGACCCTTGAAAGGAATCCTGCGTGCTCCCCATTCCATGGGTCCCAACTCTCCAGGTTCAACGCAATCTTCCGACAGCGAAAGCACTCATTGGAAACCCAGCGGTTGCTACACCGTGGGATCGGGAAAGCTTTCTGAAACTCACCTCAGTTTTCATCTCCTGGTGCTCGTGTTCTCCATTCAGGCCCCCTTACTAACAATCTCCCCACTTGGAGACTCGGCGCCTTTCCATGCCTCTTTCGTACCGTCTGCAATGTGTCCGCAGGATGAGCTGCAAGAGGGGGAACCAATGAGAGACTCGCTGGAGGTGTTTGGTCGGGCACATGTCACTCTCATTTCCCATCACGAAGAAGAATTCACCAGAGGTTCAGCCTGCCACCCCGGATCGACAATAGGGCGTGAAGCCATCCAGCCGTGTTGCGTCCCACTCACAAAAAAGCGACTTGGGAAATGGAGCTCAGGGGCACTGCACTTCCCAAACCTGCAGAGTTCTAAACGATAACTATCGCCCCAAAATATATTGAGGTCAGGCTACGAAGAGGCGCTGAACGCAAGGCAGAACTGCAGGAAACGGATGTCAACGGGTACATCGGAATGGCCCCGATAGCACATGAAAAGCGCCAGAACGTGGACAATGATGCGGTTGGCCAAAAAGGGCGTATGCGTTTTTTCCTGAATATATTCAGGAAAAAACGCATACGCCCTTTTTGGCCAACCAAGCAACCTGGGAGAGCAAATCAGCACTACAAAGAAATCTCTCGCCCCCCCCCCCGGGGCAAAAGGGCCAGGCGAAAAAAGTCTAAAAACCAGAAAGGCAGGACAGCCCACGGAGTCAAGGGAGCCTTGTTAAGCTGATGGGCGGGATGTCAATGGCCAACAGCCAATCTTCACAAGTGTATCCTCTTTCCCAAACCATGTAAAACACAGAACCACAGAGCATAGGGCACTTCCACACATGGGCGTTGACCTTGGGAAAATGAAAAAATCAACCAGACACAGGGACCCCAAAGTTGAGGGCTGCTGTCTTGACAAGAACCTCCACTCCGGTACACGTTTCATATCCCAGGAAAGAGCCAAGTGGACAAAGACGAGTGGACAAGTGGACAAGTGCAGAAGTGATGCTACGTAGGTCCAATGGAGTGTCACTCAGCCATGAAATCCACGTCATGAGGCTGGTAGCAGCATCCTGAGTGGATTTAGGTACGATCATCCTCAGTGAAATAAGTCCCACAAAAAAGAATCTTATGATATCACTTATCGAGGGAATGTAAAAATCGCTCCCCATGCACTGAATCCCCAAACAGAACAGAGTCACGCTTTTAGAAAACACACTTATGCCTGCTTCAGGGGAAAGGTGTGGTGGGGTGACGCATAAAACTCGAGTTTGAAATGAGCACAGATACACTTCCGAAAACCGAATATGGAATGGACACGACCTACTCCTTGCTCAATCAACTGGACTCACCAGACCCTCTTCATCGCACAAGTATCTATCCGACTAGTAAGCATCTTAAAAGCTAAGTCTTGATATCTCTGTGTAAGTGCATCAAGTGTGTGTAAAGCGGCCTAAAACCAGCAGGGAAAATCAGCTCAGACCCATTCTGAGGATACATTTCCAACATAAAGAAGAAACAAGCAGGGCAAAACAGAGAGAAATTCTTCCAAAATGCGTTCAGGGACTGGCATGCAACCAGGATTGACCACATCTACAGCCCCAGCGGCAGAAGACATAAGGCTGGACACTCTTGGGGCTGAGACGATTCGTGAGGTTGGGAAAGCAAATGCAGACCCTTGAAAGGAATCCTGAGTGCTCCCCATTCCATGGGTCCCAACTCTCCAGGTTCAACGCAATCTTCCGACAGCGAAAGCACTCATTGGAAACCCAGCGGATGCTACACCGTGGGATCGGGAAAGCTTTCTGAAACTCACCTCAGTTTTCATCTCCTGCTGCTCGTGTTCTCCATTCAGGCCCCCTTACTAACAATCTCCCCACTTGGAGACTCGGCGCCTTTCCATGCCTCTTTCGTACCGTCTGCAATTTGTCCGCAGGATGAACTGCAAGAGGGGGAACCAATGAGAGACTCGCTGGAGGTGTTTGGTCGGGCACATGTCACTCTCATTTCCCATCACGAAGAAGAATTCACCAGCGGTTCAGCCTGCCACCCCGGATCGACAATAGGGCGTGAAGCCATCCAGCCGTGTTGCGTCCCACTCACAAAAAAGCGACTTGGGAAATGGAGCTCAGGGGCACTGCACTTCCCAAACCTGCAGAGTTCTAAACGATAACTATCGCCCCAAAATATATTGAGGTCAGGCTACGAAGAGGCGCTGAACGCAAGGCAGAACTGCAGGAAACGGATGTCAACGGGTACATCGGAATGGCCCCGATAGCACATGAAAAGCGCCAGAACGTGGACAATGATGCGGTTGGCCAAAAAGGGCGTATGCGTTTTTTCCTGAATATATTCAGGAAAAAACGCATACGCCCTTTTTGGCCAACCAAGCAACCTGGGAGAGCAAATCAGCACTACAAAGAAATCTCTCGCCCCCCCCCCCCGGGGCAAAAGGGCCAGGCGAAAAAAGTCTAAAAACCAGAAAGGCAGGACAGCCCACGGAGTCAAGGGAGCCTTGTTAAGCTGATGGGCGGGATGTCAATGGCCAACAGCCAATCTTCACAAGTGTATCCTCTTTCCCAAACCATGGAAAACACAGAACCACAGAGCATAGGGCACTTCCACACATGGGCGTTGACCTTGGGAAAATGAAAAAATCAACCAGACACAGGGACCCCAAAGTTGAGGGCTGCTGTCTTGACAAGAACCTCCACTCCGGTACACGTTTCATATCCCAGGAAAGAGCCAAGTGGACAAGTGGACAAAGACAAGTGGACAAGTGGACAAGTGGTGCTACGTAGGTCCAATGGAGTGTCACTCAGCCATGAAATCCACGTCATGAGGCTGGTAGCAGCATCCTGAGTGGATTTAGGTACGATCATCCTCAGTGAAATAAGTCCCACAAAAAAAGAAACTTATGATATCACTTATCGAGGGAATGTAAAAATCGCTCCCCATGCACTGAATCCCCAAACAGAACAGAGTCACGCTTTTAGAAAACACACTTATGCCTGCTTCAGGGGAAAGGTGAGGTGGGGTGACGCATAAAACTCGAGTTTGAAATGAGCACAGATACCCTTCCGAAAACCGAATATGGAATGGACACGACCTACTCCTTGCTCAATCAACTGGACTCACCAGACCCTGTTCATCGCACAAGTATCTATCCGACTAGTAAGCATCTTAAAAGCTAAGTCTTGATATCTCTGTGTAAGTGCATCAAGTGTGTGTAAAGCGGCCTAAAACCAGCAGGGAAAATCAGCTCAGACCCATTCTGAGGATACATTTCCAACATAAAGAAGAAACAAGCAGGGCAAAACAGAGAGAAATTCTTCCAAAATGCGTTCAGGGACTGGCATGCAACCAGGATTGACCACATCTACAGCCCCAGCGGCAGAAGACATAAGGCTGGACACTCTTGGGGCTGAGACGATTGGTGAGGTTGGGAAAGCAAATGCAGACCCTTGAAAGGAATCCTGCGTGCTCCCCATTCCATGGGTCCCAACTCTCCAGGTTCAACGCAATCTTCCGACAGCGAAAGCACTCATTGGAAACCCAGCGGTTGCTACACCGTGGGATCGGGAAAGCTTTCTGAAACTCACCTCAGTTTTCATCTCCTGGTGCTCGTGTTCTCCATTCAGGCCCCCTTACTAACAATCTCCCCACTTGGAGACTCGGCGCCTTTCCATGCCTCTTTCGTACCGTCTGCAATTTGTCCGCAGGATGAACTGCAAGAGGGGGAACCAATGAGAGACTCGCTGGAGGTGTTTGGTCGGGCACATGTCACTCTCATTTCCCATCACGAAGAAGAATTCACCAGAGGTTCAGCCTGCCACCCCGGATCGACAATAGGGCGTGAAGCCATCCAGCCGTGTTGCGTCCCACTCACAGAAAAGCGACTTGGGAAATGGAGCTCAGGGGCACTGCACTTCCCAAACCTGCAGAGTTCTAAACGATAACTATCGCCCCAAAATATATTGAGGTCAGGCTACGAAGAGGCGCTGAACGCAAGGCAGAACTGCAGGAAACGGATGTCAACGGGTACATCGGAATGGCCCCGATAGCACATGAAAAGCGCCAGAACGTGGACAATGATGCGGTTGGCCAAAAAGGGCGTATGCGTTTTTTCCTGAAAAAACGGAAAAAACAGGAAAAAACGCATACGCCCTTTTTGGCCAACCAAGCAACCTGGGAGAGCAAATCAGCACTACAAAGAAATCTCTCGGCCCCCCCCCTGGGCAAAAGGGCCAGGCGAAAAAAGTCTAAAAACCAGAAAGGCAGGACAGCCCACGGAGTCAAGGGAGCCTTGTTAAGCTGATGGGCGGGATGTCAATGGCCAACAGCCAATCTTCACAAGTGTATCCTCTTTCCCAAACCATGTAAAACACAGAACCACAGAGCATAGGGCACTTCCACACATGGGCGTTGACCTTGGGAAAATGAAAAAATCAACCAGACACAGGGACCCCAAAGTTGAGGGCTGCTGTCTTGACAAGAACCTCCACTCCGGTACACGTTTCATATCCCAGGAAAGAGCCAAGTGGACAAAGACGAGTGGACAAGTGGACAAAGACAAGTGGACAAGTGGACAAGTGGTGCTACGTAGGTCCAATGGAGTGTCACTCAGCCATGAAATCCACGTCATGAGGCTGGTAGCAGCATCCTGAGTGGATTTAGGTACGATCATCCTCAGTGAAATAAGTCCCACAAAAAAAGAAACTTATGATATCACTTATCGAGGGAATGTAAAAATCGCTCCCCATGCACTGAATCCCCAAACAGAACAGAGTCACGCTTTTAGAAAACACACTTATGCCTGCTTCAGGGGAAAGGTGAGGTGGGGTGACGCATAAAACTCGAGTTTGAAATGAGCACAGATACCCTTCCGAAAACCGAATATGGAATGGACACGACCTACTCCTTGCTCAATCAACTGGACTCACCAGACCCTGTTCATCGCACAAGTATCTATCCGACTAGTAAGCATCTTCAAAGCTAAGTCTTGATATCTCTGTGTAAGTGCATCAAGTGTGTGTAAAGCGGCCTAAAACCAGCAGGGAAAATCAGCTCAGACCCATTCTGAGGATACATTTCCAACATAAAGAAGAAACAAGCAGGGCAAAACAGAGAGAAATTCTTCCAAAATGCGTTCAGGGACTGGCATGCAACCAGGATTGACCACATCTACAGCCCCAGCGGCAGAAGACATAAGGCTGGACACTCTTGGGGCTGAGACGATTCGTGAGGTTGGGAAAGCAAATGCAGACCCTTGAAAGGAATCCTGCGTGCTCCCCATTCCATGGGTCCCAACTCTCCAGGTTCAACGCAATCTTCCGACAGCGAAAGCACTCATTGGAAACCCAGCGGTTGCTACACCGGGGGATCAGGAAAGCTTTCTGAAACTCACCTCAGTTTTCATCTCCTGGTGCTCGTGTTCTCCATTCAGGCCCCCTTACTAACAATCTCCCCACTTGGAGACTCGGCGCCTTTCCATGCCTCTTTCGTACCGTCTGCAATTTGTCCGCAGGATGAACTGCAAGAGGGGGAACCAATGAGAGACTCGCTGGAGGTGTTTGGTCGGGCACATGTCACTCTCATTTCCCATCACGAAGAAGAATTCACCAGCGGTTCAGCCTGCCACCCCGGATCGACAATAGGGCGTGAAGCCATCCAGCCGTGTTGCGTCCCACTCACAAAAAAGCGACTTGGGAAATGGAGCTCAGGGGCACTGCACTTCCCAAACCTGCAGAGTTCTAAACGATAACTATCGCCCCAAAATATATTGAGGTCAGGCTACGAAGAGGCGCTGAACGCAAGGCAGAACTGCAGGAAACGGATGTCAACGGGTACATCGGAATGGCCCCGATAGCACATGAAAAGCGCCAGAACGTGGACAATGATGCGGTTGGCCAAAAAGGGCGTATGCGTTTTTTCCTGAATATATTCAGGAAAAAACGCATACGCCCTTTTTGGCCAACCAAGCAACCTGGGAGAGCAAATCAGCACTACAAAGAAATCTCTCGCCCCCCCCCCCCGGGGCAAAAGGGCCAGGCGAAAAAAGTCTAAAAACCAGAAAGGCAGGACAGCCCACGGAGTCAAGGGAGCCTTGTTAAGCTGATCGGCGGGATGTCAATGGCCAACAGCCAATCTTCACAAGTGTATCCTCTTTCCCAAACCATGGAAAACACAGAACCACAGAGCATAGGGCACTTCCACACATGGGCGTTGACCTTGGGAAAATGAAAAAATCAACCAGACACAGGGACCCCAAAGTTGAGGGCTGCTGTCTTGACAAGAACCTCCACTCCGGTACACGTTTCATATCCCAGGAAAGAGCCAAGTGGACAAGTGGACAAAGACAAGTGGACAAGTGGACAAGTGGTGCTACGTAGGTCCAATGGAGTGTCACTCAGCCATGAAATCCACGTCATGAGGCTGGTAGCAGCATCCTGAGTGGATTTAGGTACGATCATCCTCAGTGAAATAAGTCCCACAAAAAAAGAAACTTATGATATCACTTATCGAGGGAATGTAAAAATCGCTCCCCATGCACTGAATCCCCAAACAGAACAGAGTCACGCTTTTAGAAAACACACTTATGCCTGCTTCAGGGGAAAGCTGAGGTGGGGTGACGCATAAAACTCGAGTTTGAAATGAGCACAGATACCCTTCCGAAAACCGAATATGGAATGGACACGACCTACTCCTTGCTCAATCAACTGGACTCACCAGACCCTGTTCATCGCACAAGTATCTATCCGACTAGTAAGCATCTTCAAAGCTAAGTCTTGATATCTCTGTGTAAGTGCATCAAGTGTGTGTAAAGCGGCCTAAAACCAGCAGGGAAAATCAGCTCAGACCCATTCTGAGGATACATTTCCAACATAAAGAAGAAACAAGCAGGGCAAAACAGAGAGAAATTCTTCCAAAATGCGTTCAGGGACTGGCATGCAACCAGGATTGACCACATCTACAGCCCCAGCGGCAGAAGACATAAGGCTGGACACTCTTGGGGCTGAGACGATTGGTGAGGTTGGGAAAGCAAATGCAGACCCTTGAAAGGAATCCTGCGTGCTCCCCATTCCATGGGTCCCAACTCTCCAGGTTCAACGCAATCTTCCGACAGCGAAAGCACTCATTGGAAACCCAGCGGTTGCTACACCGTGGGATCGGGAAAGCTTTCTGAAACTCACCTCAGTTTTCATCTCCTGGTGCTCGTGTTCTCCATTCAGGCCCCCTTACTAACAATCTCCCCACTTGGAGACTCGGCGCCTTTCCATGCCTCTTTCGTACCGTCTGCAATTTGTCCGCAGGATGAACTGCAAGAGGGGGAACCAATGAGAGACTCGCTGGAGGTGTTTGGTCGGGCACATGTCACTCTCATTTCCCATCACGAAGAAGAATTCACCAGCGGTTCAGCCTGCCACCCCGGATCGACAATAGGGCGTGAAGCCATCCAGCCGTGTTGCGTCCCACTCACAGAAAAGCGACTTGGGAAATGGAGCTCAGGGGCACTGCACTTCCCAAACCTGCAGAGTTCTAAACGATAACTATCGCCCCAAAATATATTGAGGTCAGGCTACGAAGAGGCGCTGAACGCAAGGCAGAACTCCAGGAAACGGATGTCAACGGGTACATCGGAATGGCCCCGATAGCACATGAAAAGCGCCAGAACGTGGACAATGATGCGGTTGGCCAAAAAGGGCGTATGCGTTTTTTCCTGAATATATTCAGGAAAAAACGCATACGCCCTTTTTGGCCAACCAAGCAACCTGGGAGAGCAAATCAGCACTACAAAGAAATCTCTCGCCCCCCCCCGGGGCAAAAGGGCCAGGCGAAAAAAGTCTAAAAACCAGAAAGGCAGGACAGCCCACGGAGTCAAGGGAGCCTTGTTAAGCTGATGGGCGGGATGTCAATGGCCAACAGCCAATCTTCACAAGTGTATCCTCTTTCCCAAACCATGGAAAACACAGAACCACAGAGCATAGGGCACTTCCACACATGGGCGTTGACCTTGGGAAAATGAAAAAATCAACCAGACACAGGGACCCCAAAGTTGAGGGCTGCTGTCTTGACAAGAACCTCCACTCCGGTACACGTTTCATATCCCAGGAAAGAGCCAAGTGGACAAAGACGAGTGGACAAGTGGACAAAGACAAGTGGACAAGTGGACAAGTGGTGCTACGTAGGTCCAATGGAGTGTCACTCAGCCATGAAATCCACGTCATGAGGCTGGTAGCAGCATCCTGAGTGGATTTAGGTACGATCATCCTCAGTGAAATAAGTCCCACAAAAAAAGAAACTTATGATATCACTTATCGAGGGAATGTAAAAATCGCTCCCCATGCACTGAATCCCCAAACAGAACAGAGTCACGCTTTTAGAAAACACACTTATGCCTGCTTCAGGGGAAAGGTGAGGTGGGGTGACGCATAAAACTCGAGTTTGAAATGAGCACAGATACCCTTCCGAAAACCGAATATGGAATGGACACGACCTACTCCTTGCTCAATCAACTGGACTCACCAGACCCTGTTCATCGCACAAGTATCTATCCGACTAGTAAGCATCTTAAAAGCTAAGTCTTGATATCTCTGTGTAAGTGCATCAAGTGTGTGTAAAGCGGCCTAAAACCAGCAGGGAAAATCAGCTCAGACCCATTCTGAGGATACATTTCCAACATAAAGAAGAAACAAGCAGGGCAAAACAGAGAGAAATTCTTCCAAAATGCGTTCAGGGACTGGCATGCAACTAGGATTGACCACATCTACAGCCCCAGCGGCAGAAGACATAAGGTTGGACACTCTTGGGGCTGAGACGATTGGTGAGGTTGGGAAAGCAAATGCAGACCCTTGAAAGGAATCCTGCGTGCTCCCCATTCCATGGGTCCCAACTCTCCAGGTTCAACGCAATCTTCCGACAGCGAAAGCACTCATTGGAAACCCAGCGGTTGCTACACCGAGGGATCGGGAAAGCTTTCTGAAACTCACCTCAGTTTTCATCTCCTGGTGCTCGTGTTCTCCATTCAGGCCCCCTTACTAACAATCTCCCCACTTGGAGACTCGGCGCCTTTCCATGCCTCTTTCGTACCGTCTGCAATTTGTCCGCAGGATGAACTGCAAGAGGGGGAACCAATGAGAGACTCGCTGGAGGTGTTTGGTCGGGCACATGTCACTCTCATTTCCCATCACGAAGAAGAATTCACCAGAGGTTCAGCCTGCCACCCCGGATCGACAATAGGGCGTGAAGCCATCCAGCCGTGTTGCGTCCCACTCACAAAAAAGCGACTTGGGAAATGGAGCTCAGGGGCACTGCACTTCCCAAACCTGCAGAGTTCTAAACGATAACTATCGCCCCAAAATATATTGAGGTCAGGCTACGAAGAGGCGCTGAACGCAAGGCAGAACTGCAGGAAACGGATGTCAACGGGTACATCGGAATGGCCCCGATAGCACATGAAAAGCGCCAGAACGTGGACAATGATGCGGTTGGCCAAAAAGGGCGTATGCGTTTTTTCCTGAATATATTCAGGAAAAAACGCATACGCCCTTTTTGGCCAACCAAGCAACCTGGGAGAGCAAATCAGCACTACAAAGAAATCTCTCGCCCCCCCCCCCGGGGCAAAAGGGCCAGGCGAAAAAAGTCTAAAAACCAGAAAGGCAGGACAGCCCACGGAGTCAAGGGAGCCTTGTTAAGCTGATGGGCGGGATGTCAATGGCCAACAGCCAATCTTCACAAGTGTATCCTCTTTCCCAAACCATGGAAAACACAGAACCACAGAGCATAGGGCACTTCCACACATGGGCGTTGACCTTGGGAAAATGAAAAAATCAACCAGACACAGGGACCCCAAAGTTGAGGGCTGCTGTCTTGACAAGAACCTCCACTCCGGTACACGTTTCATATCCCAGGAAAGAGCCAAGTGGACAAAGACGAGTGGACAAGTGGACAAAGACAAGTGGACAAGTGGACAATTGGTGCTACGTAGGTCCAATGGAGTGTCACTCAGCCATGAAATCCACGTCATGAGGCTGGTAGCAGCATCCTGAGTGGATTTAGGTACGATCATCCTCAGTGAAATAAGTCCCACAAAAAAAGAAACTTATGATATCACTTATCGAGGGAATGTAAAAATCGCTCCCCATGCACTGAATCCCCAAACAGAACAGAGTCACGCTTTTAGAAAACACACTTATGCCTGCTTCAGGGGAAAGGTGAGGTGGGGTGACGCATAAAACTCGAGTTTGAAATGAGCACAGATACCCTTCCGAAAACCGAATATGGAATGGACACGACCTACTCCTTGCTCAATCAACTGGACTCACCAGACCCTGTTCATCGCACAAGTATCTATCCGACTAGTAAGCATCTTAAAAGCTAAGTCTTGATATCTCTGTGTAAGTGCATCAAGTGTGTGTAAAGCGGCCTAAAACCAGCAGGGAAAATCAGCTCAGACCCATTCTGAGGATACATTTCCAACATAAAGAAGAAACAAGCAGGGCAAAACAGAGAGAAATTCTTCCAAAATGCGTTCAGGGACTGGCATGCAACCAGGATTGACCACATCTACAGCCCCAGCGGCAGAAGACATAAGGCTGGACACTCTTGGGGCTGAGACGATTGGTGAGGTTGGGAAAGCAAATGCAGACCCTTGAAAGGAATCCTGCGTGCTCCCCATTCCATGGGTCCCAACTCTCCAGGTTCAACGCAATCTTCCGACAGCGAAAGCACTCATTGGAAACCCAGCGGTTGCTACACCGAGGGATCGGGAAAGCTTTCTGAAACTCACCTCAGTTTTCATCTCCTGGTGCTCGTGTTCTCCATTCAGGCCCCCTTACTAACAATCTCCCCACTTGGAGACTCGGCGCCTTTCCATGCCTCTTTCGTACCGTCTGCAATTTGTCCGCAGGATGAACTGCAAGAGGGGGAACCAATGAGAGACTCGCTGGAGGTGTTTGGTCGGGCACATGTCACTCTCATTTCCCATCACGAAGAAGAATTCACCAGCGGTTCAGCCTGCCACCCCGGATCGACAATAGGGCGTGAAGCCATCCAGCCGTGTTGCGTCCCACTCACAAAAAAGCGACTTGGGAAATGGAGCTCAGGGGCACTGCACTTCCCAAACCTGCAGAGTTCTAAACGATAACTATCGCCCCAAAATATATTGAGGTCAGGCTACGAAGAGGCGCTGAACGCAAGGCAGAACTGCAGGAAACGGATGTCAACGGGTACATCGGAATGGCCCCGATAGCACATGAAAAGCGCCAGAACGTGGACAATGATGCGGTTGGCCAAAAAGGGCGTATGCGTTTTTTCCTGAATATATTCAGGAAAAAACGCATACGCCCTTTTTGGCCAACCAAGCAACCTGGGAGAGCAAATCAGCACTACAAAGAAATCTCTCGCCCCCCACCCCGGGGCAAAAGGGCCAGGCGAAAAAAGTCTAAAAACCAGAAAGGCAGGACAGCCCACGGAGTCAAGGGAGCCTTGTTAAGCTGATGGGCGGGATGTCAATGGCCAACAGCCAATCTTCACAAGTGTATCCTCTTTCCCAAACCATGGAAAACACAGAACCACAGAGCATAGGGCACTTCCACACATGGGCGTTGACCTTGGGAAAATGAAAAAATCAACCAGACACAGGGACCCCAAAGTTGAGGGCTGCTGTCTTGACAAGAACCTCCACTCCGGTACACGTTTCATATCCCAGGAAAGAGCCAAGTGGACAAAGACGAGTGGACAAGTGGACAAAGACAAGTGGACAAGTGGACAATTGGTGCTACGTAGGTCCAATGGAGTGTCACTCAGCCATGAAATCCACGTCATGAGGCTGGTAGCAGCATCCTGAGTGGATTTAGGTACGATCATCCTCAGTGAAATAAGTCCCACAAAAAAAGAAACTTATGATATCACTTATCGAGGGAATGTAAAAATCGCTCCCCATGCACTGAATCCCCAAACAGAACAGAGTCACGCTTTTAGAAAACACACTTATGCCTGCTTCAGGGGAAAGGTGAGGTGGGGTGACGCATAAAACTCGAGTTTGAAATGAGCACAGATACCCTTCCGAAAACCGAATATGGAATGGACACGACCTACTCCTTGCTCAATCAACTGGACTCACCAGACCCTGTTCATCGCACAAGTATCTATCCGACTAGTAAGCATCTTAAAAGCTAAGTCTTGATATCTCTGTGTAAGTGCATCAAGTGTGTGTAAAGCGGCCTAAAACCAGCAGGGAAAATCAGCTCAGACCCATTCTGAGGATACATTTCCAACATAAAGAAGAAACAAGCAGGGCAAAACAGAGAGAAATTCTTCCAAAATGCGTTCAGGGACTGGCATGCAACCAGGATTGACCACATCTACAGCCCCAGCGGCAGAAGACATAAGGCTGGACACTCTTGGGGCTGAGACGATTGGTGAGGTTGGGAAAGCAAATGCAGACCCTTGAAAGGAATCCTGCGTGCTCCCCATTCCATGGGTCCCAACTCTCCAGGTTCAACGCAATCTTCCGACAGCGAAAGCACTCATTGGAAACCCAGCGGTTGCTACACCGAGGGATCGGGAAAGCTTTCTGAAACTCACCTCAGTTTTCATCTCCTGGTGCTCGTGTTCTCCATTCAGGCCCCCTTACTAACAATCTCCCCACTTGGAGACTCGGCGCCTTTCCATGCCTCTTTCGTACCGTCTGCAATTTGTCCGCAGGATGAACTGCAAGAGGGGGAACCAATGAGAGACTCGCTGGAGGTGTTTGGTCGGGCACATGTCACTCTCATTTCCCATCACGAAGAAGAATTCACCAGAGGTTCAGCCTGCCACCCCGGATCGACAATAGGGCGTGAAGCCATCCAGCCGTGTTGCGTCCCACTCACAAAAAAGCGACTTGGGAAATGGAGCTCAGGGGCACTGCACTTCCCAAACCTGCAGAGTTCTAAACGATAACAATCGCCCCAAAATATATTGAGGTCAGGCTACGAAGAGGCGCTGAACGCAAGGCAGAACTGCAGGAAACGGATGTCAACGGGTACATCGGAATGGCCCCGATAGCACATGAAAAGCGCCAGAACGTGGACAATGATGCGGTTGGCCAAAAAGGGCGTATGCGTTTTTTCCTGAATATATTCAGGAAAAAACGCATACGCCCTTTTTGGCCAACCAAGCAACCTGGGAGAGCAAATCAGCACTACAAAGAAATCTCTCGCCCCCCCCCGGGGCAAAAGGGCCAGGCGAAAAAAGTCTAAAAACCAGAAAGGCAGGACAGCCCACGGAGTCAAGGGAGCCTTGTTAAGCTGATGGGCGGGATGTCAATGGCCAACAGCCAATCTTCACAAGTGTATCCTCTTTCCCAAACCATGGAAAACACAGAACCACAGAGCATAGGGCACTTCCACACATGGGCGTTGACCTTGGGAAAATGAAAAAATCAACCAGACACAGGGACCCCAAAGTTGAGGGCTGCTGTCTTGACAAGAACCTCCACTCCGGTACACGTTTCATATCCCAGGAAAGAGCCAAGTGGACAAAGACGAGTGGACAAGTGGACAAAGACAAGTGGACAAGTGGACAAGTGGTGCTACGTAGGTCCAATGGAGTGTCACTCAGCCATGAAATCCACGTCATGAGGCTGGTAGCAGCATCCTGAGTGGATTTAGGTACGATCATCCTCAGTGAAATAAGTCCCACAAAAAAAGAAACTTATGATATCACTTATCGAGGGAATGTAAAAATCGCTCCCCATGCACTGAATCCCCAAACAGAACAGAGTCACGCTTTTAGAAAACACACTTATGCCTGCTTCAGGGGAAAGGTGAGGTGGGGTGACGCATAAAACTCGAGTTTGAAATGAGCACAGATACCCTTCCGAAAACCGAATATGGAATGGACACGACCTACTCCTTGCTCAATCAACTGGACTCACCAGACCCTGTTCATCGCACAAGTATCTATCCGACTAGTAAGCATCTTCAAAGCTAAGTCTTGATATCTCTGTGTAAGTGCATCAAGTGTGTGTAAAGCGGCCTAAAACCAGCAGGGAAAATCAGCTCAGACCCATTCTGAGGATACATTTCCAACATAAAGAAGAAACAAGCAGGGCAAAACAGAGAGAAATTCTTCCAAAATGCGTTCAGGGACTGGCATGCAACCAGGATTGACCACATCTACAGCCCCAGCGGCAGAAGACATAAGGCTGGACACTCTTGGGGCTGAGACGATTGGTGAGGTTGGGAAAGCAAATGCAGACCCTTGAAAGGAATCCTGCGTGCTCCCCATTCCATGGGTCCCAACTCTCCAGGTTCAACGCAATCTTCCGACAGCGAAAGCACTCATTGGAAACCCAGCGGATGCTACACCGTGGGATCGGGAAAGCTTTCTGAAACTCACCTCAGTTTTCATCTCCTGGTGCTCGTGTTCTCCATTCAGGCCCCCTTACTAACAATCTCCCCACTTGGAGACTCGGCGCCTTTCCATGCCTCTTTCGTACCGTCTGCAATTTGTCCGCAGGATGAACTGCAAGAGGGGGAACCAATGAGAGACTCGCTGGAGGTGTTTGGTCGGGCACATGTCACTCTCATTTCCCATCACGAAGAAGAATTCACCAGCGGTTCAGCCTGCCACCCCGGATCGACAATAGGGCGTGAAGCCATCCAGCCGTGTTGCGTCCCACTCACAAAAAAGCGACTTGGGAAATGGAGCTCAGGGGCACTGCACTTCCCAAACCTGCAGAGTTCTAAACGATAACTATCGCCCCAAAATATATTGAGGTCAGGCTACGAAGAGGCGCTGAACGCAAGGCAGAACTGCAGGAAACGGATGTCAACGGGTACATCGGAATGGCCCCGATAGCACATGAAAAGCGCCAGAACGTGGACAATGATGCGGTTGGCCAAAAAGGGCGTATGCGTTTTTTCCTGAATATATTCAGGAAAAAACGCATACGCCCTTTTTGGCCAACCAAGCAACCTGGGAGAGCAAATCAGCACTACAAAGAAATCTCTCGCCCCCCCCCCGGGGCAAAAGGGCCAGGCGAAAAAAGTCTAAAAACCAGAAAGGCAGGACAGCCCACGGAGTCAAGGGAGCCTTGTTAAGCTGATGGGCGGGATGTCAATGGCCAACAGCCAATCTTCACAAGTGTATCCTCTTTCCCAAACCATGGAAAACACAGAACCACAGAGCATAGGGCACTTCCACACATGGGCGTTGACCTTGGGAAAATGAAAAAATCAACCAGACACAGGGACCCCAAAGTTGAGGGCTGCTGTCTTGACAAGAACCTCCACTCCGGTACACGTTTCATATCCCAGGAAAGAGCCAAGTGGACAAAGACGAGTGGACAAGTGGACAAAGACAAGTGGACAAGTGGACAAGTGGTGCTACGTAGGTCCAATGGAGTGTCACTCAGCCATGAAATCCACGTCATGAGGCTGGTAGCAGCATCCTGAGTGGATTTAGGTACGATCATCCTCAGTGAAATAAGTCCCACAAAAAAAGAAACTTATGATATCACTTATCGAGGGAATGTAAAAATCGCTCCCCATGCACTGAATCCCCAAACAGAACAGAGTCACGCTTTTAGAAAACACACTTATGCCTGCTTCAGGGGAAAGGTGAGGTGGGGTGACGCATAAAACTCGAGTTTGAAATGAGCACAGATACCCTTCCGAAAACCGAATATGGAATGGACACGACCTACTCCTTGCTCAATCAACTGGACTCACCAGACCCTGTTCATCGCACAAGTATCTATCCGACTAGTAAGCATCTTAAAAGCTAAGTCTTGATATCTCTGTGTAAGTGCATCAAGTGTGTGTAAAGCGGCCTAAAACCAGCAGGGAAAATCAGCTCAGACCCATTCTGAGGATACATTTCCAACATAAAGAAGAAACAAGCAGGGCAAAACAGAGAGAAATTCTTCCAAAATGCGTTCAGGGACTGGCATGCAACCAGGATTGACCACATCTACAGCCCCAGCGGCAGAAGACATAAGGCTGGACACTCTTGGGGCTGAGACGATTGGTGAGGTTGGGAAAGCAAATGCAGACCCTTGAAAGGAATCCTGCGTGCTCCCCATTCCATGGGTCCCAACTCTCCAGGTTCAACGCAATCTTCCGACAGCGAAAGCACTCATTGGAAACCCAGCGGTTGCTACACCGAGGGATCGGGAAAGCTTTCTGAAACTCACCTCAGTTTTCATCTCCTGGTGCTCGTGTTCTCCATTCAGGCCCCCTTACTAACAATCTCCCCACTTGGAGACTCGGCGCCTTTCCATGCCTCTTTCGTACCGTCTGCAATTTGTCCGCAGGATGAACTGCAAGAGGGGGAACCAATGAGAGACTCGCTGGAGGTGTTTGGTCGGGCACATGTCACTCTCATTTCCCATCACGAAAAAGAATTCACCAGCGGTTCAGCCTGCCACCCCGGATCGACAATAGGGCGTGAAGCCATCCAGCCGTGTTGCGTCCCACTCACAAAAAAGCGACTTGGGAAATGGAGCTCAGGGGCACTGCACTTCCCAAACCTGCAGAGTTCTAAACGATAACTATCGCCCCAAAATATATTGAGGTCAGGCTACGAAGAGGCGCTGAACGCAAGGCAGAACTGCAGGAAACGGATGTCAACGGGTACATCGGAATGGCCCCGATAGCACATGAAAAGCGCCAGAACGTGGACAATGATGCGGTTGGCCAAAAAGGGCGTATGCGTTTTTTCCTGAATATATTCAGGAAAAAACGCATACGCCCTTTTTGGCCAACCAAGCAACCTGGGAGAGCAAATCAGCACTACAAAGAAATCTCTCGCCCCCCCCCCCCGGGGCAAAAGGGCCAGGCGAAAAAAGTCTAAAAACCAGAAAGGCAGGACAGCCCACGGAGTCAAGGGAGCCTTGTTAAGCTGATGGGCGGGATGTCAATGGCCAACAGCCAATCTTCACAAGTGTATCCTCTTTCCCAAACCATGGAAAACACAGAACCACAGAGCATAGGGCACTTCCACACATGGGCGTTGACCTTGGGAAAATGAAAAAATCAACCAGACACAGGGACCCCAAAGTTGAGGGCTGCTGTCTTGACAAGAACCTCCACTCCGGTACACGTTTCATATCCCAGGAAAGAGCCAAGTGGACAAAGACGAGTGGACAAGTGGACAAAGACAAGTGGACAAGTGGACAAGTGGTGCTACGTAGGTCCAATGGAGTGTCACTCAGCCATGAAATCCACGTCATGAGGCTGGTAGCAGCATCCTGAGTGGATTTAGGTACGATCATCCTCAGTGAAATAAGTCCCACAAAAAAAGAAACTTATGATATCACTTATCGAGGGAATGTAAAAATCGCTCCCCATGCACTGAATCCCCAAACAGAACAGAGTCACGCTTTTAGAAAACACACTTATGCCTGCTTCAGGGGAAAGGTGAGGTGGGGTGACGCATAAAACTCGAGTTTGAAATGAGCACAGATACCCTTCCGAAAACCGAATATGGAATGGACACGACCTACTCCTTGCTCAATCAACTGGACTCACCAGACCCTGTTCATCGCACAAGTATCTATCCGACTAGTAAGCATCTTAAAAGCTAAGTCTTGATATCTCTGTGTAAGTGCATCAAGTGTGTGTAAAGCGGCCTAAAACCAGCAGGGAAAATCAGCTCAGACCCATTCTGAGGATACATTTCCAACATAAAGAAGAAACAAGCAGGGCAAAACAGAGAGAAATTCTTCCAAAATGCGTTCAGGGACTGGCATGCAACCAGGATTGACCACATCTACAGCCCCAGCGGCAGAAGACATAAGGCTGGACACTCTTGGGGCTGAGACGATTGGTGAGGTTGGGAAAGCAAATGCAGACCCTTGAAAGGAATCCTGCGTGCTCCCCATTCCATGGGTCCCAACTCTCCAGGTTCAACGCAATCTTCCGACAGCGAAAGCACTCATTGGAAACCCAGCGGTTGCTACACCGAGGGATCGGGAAAGCTTTCTGAAACTCACCTCAGTTTTCATCTCCTGGTGCTCGTGTTCTCCATTCAGGCCCCCTTACTAACAATCTCCCCACTTGGAGACTCGGCGCCTTTCCATGCCTCTTTCGTACCGTCTGCAATTTGTCCGCAGGATGAACTGCAAGAGGGGGAACCAATGAGAGACTCGCTGGAGGTGTTTGGTCGGGCACATGTCACTCTCATTTCCCATCACGAAGAAGAATTCACCAGAGGTTCAGCCTGCCACCCCGGATCGACAATAGGGCGTGAAGCCATCCAGCCGTGTTGCGTCCCACTCACAAAAAAGCGACTTGGGAAATGGAGCTCAGGGGCACTGCACTTCCCAAACCTGCAGAGTTCTAAACGATAACTATCGCCCCAAAATATATTGAGGTCAGGCTACGAAGAGGCGCTGAACGCAAGGCAGAACTGCAGGAAACGGATGTCAACGGGTACATCGGAATGGCCCCGATAGCACATGAAAAGCGCCAGAACGTGGACAATGATGCGGTTGGCCAAAAAGGGCGTATGCGTTTTTTCCTGAATATATTCAGGAAAAAACGCATACGCCCTTTTTGGCCAACCAAGCAACCTGGGAGAGCAAATCAGCACTACAAAGAAATCTCTCGCCCCCCCCCCGGGGCAAAAGGGCCAGGCGAAAAAAGTCTAAAAACCAGAAAGGCAGGACAGCCCACGGAGTCAAGGGAGCCTTGTTAAGCTGATGGGCGGGATGTCAATGGCCAACAGCCAATCTTCACAAGTGTATCCTCTTTCCCAAACCATGGAAAACACAGAACCACAGAGCATAGGGCACTTCCACACATGGGCGTTGACCTTGGGAAAATGAAAAAATCAACCAGACACAGGGACCCCAAAGTTGAGGGCTGCTGTCTTGACAAGAACCTCCACTCCGGTACACGTTTCATATCCCAGGAAAGAGCCAAGTGGACAAAGACGAGTGGACAAGTGGACAAAGACAAGTGGACAAGTGGACAAGTGGTGCTACGTAGGTCCAATGGAGTGTCACTCAGCCATGAAATCCACGTCATGAGGCTGGTAGCAGCATCCTGAGTGGATTTAGGTACGATCATCCTCAGTGAAATAAGTCCCACAAAAAAAGAAACTTATGATATCACTTATCGAGGGAATGTAAAAATCGCTCCCCATGCACTGAATCCCCAAACAGAACAGAGTCACGCTTTTAGAAAACACACTTATGCCTGCTTCAGGGGAAAGGTGAGGTGGGGTGACGCATAAAACTCGAGTTTGAAATGAGCACAGATACCCTTCCGAAAACCGAATATGGAATGGACACGACCTACTCCTTGCTCAATCAACTGGACTCACCAGACCCTGTTCATCACACAAGTATCTATCCGACTAGTAAGCATCTTCAAAGCTAAGTCTTGATATCTCTGTGTAAGTGCATCAAGTGTGTGTAAAGCGGCCTAAAACCAGCAGGGAAAATCAGCTCAGACCCATTCTGAGGATACATTTCCAACATAAAGAAGAAACAAGCAGGGCAAAACAGAGAGAAATTCTTCCAAAATGCGTTCAGGGACTGGCATGCAACCAGGATTGACCACATCTACAGCCCCAGCGGCAGAAGACATAAGGCTGGACACTCTTGGGGCTGAGACGATTGGTGAGGTTGGGAAAGCAAATGCAGACCCTTGAAAGGAATCCTGCGTGCTCCCCATTCCATGGGTCCCAACTCTCCAGGTTCAACGCAATCTTCCGACAGCGAAAGCACTCATTGGAAACCCAGCGGATGCTACACCGTGGGATCGGGAAAGCTTTCTGAAACTCACCTCAGTTTTCATCTCCTGGTGCTCGTGTTCTCCATTCAGGCCCCCTTACTAACAATCTCCCCACTTGGAGACTCGGCGCCTTTCCATGCCTCTTTCGTACCGTCTGCAATTTGTCCGCAGGATGAACTGCAAGAGGGGGAACCAATGAGAGACTCGCTGGAGGTGTTTGGTCGGGCACATGTCACTCTCATTTCCCATCACGAAGAAGAATTCACCAGCGGTTCAGCCTGCCACCCCGGATCGACAATAGGGCGTGAAGCCATCCAGCCGTGTTGCGTCCCACTCACAAAAAAGCGACTTGGGAAATGGAGCTCAGGGGCACTGCACTTCCCAAACCTGCAGAGTTCTAAACGATAACTATCGCCCCAAAATATATTGAGGTCAGGCTACGAAGAGGCGCTGAACGCAAGGCAGAACTGCAGGAAACGGATGTCAACGGGTACATCGGAATGGCCCCGATAGCACATGAAAAGCGCCAGAACGTGGACAATGATGCGGTTGGCCAAAAAGGGCGTATGCGTTTTTTCCTGAATATATTCAGGAAAAAACGCATACGCCCTTTTTGGCCAACCAAGCAACCTGGGAGAGCAAATCAGCACTACAAAGAAATCTCTCGCCCCCCCCCGGGGCAAAAGGGCCAGGCGAAAAAAGTCTAAAAACCAGAAAGGCAGGACAGCCCACGGAGTCAAGGGAGCCTTGTTAAGCTGATGGGCGGGATGTCAATGGCCAACAGCCAATCTTCACAAGTGTATCCTCTTTCCCAAACCATGGAAAACACAGAACCACAGAGCATAGGGCACTTCCACACATGGGCGTTGACCTTGGGAAAATGAAAAAATCAACCAGACACAGGGACCCCAAAGTTGAGGGCTGCTGTCTTGACAAGAACCTCCACTCCGGTACACGTTTCATATCCCAGGAAAGAGCCAAGTGGACAAAGACGAGTGGACAAGTGGACAAAGACAAGTGGACAAGTGGACAAGTGGTGCTACGTAGGTCCAATGGAGTGTCACTCAGCCATGAAATCCACGTCATGAGGCTGGTAGCAGCATCCTGAGTGGATTTAGGTACGATCATCCTCAGTGAAATAAGTCCCACAAAAAAAGAAACTTATGATATCACTTATCGAGGGAATGTAAAAATCGCTCCCCATGCACTGAATCCCCAAACAGAACAGAGTCACGCTTTTAGAAAACACACTTATGCCTGCTTCAGGGGAAAGGTGAG
Organism: Kogia breviceps; assembly: GCF_026419965.1. Taxonomy (NCBI): domain Eukaryota; kingdom Metazoa; phylum Chordata; class Mammalia; order Artiodactyla; family Physeteridae; genus Kogia; species Kogia breviceps. The sequence continues at coordinate 406,856 of NW_026712105.1, read as the reverse complement.
GTGGGGTGACGCATAAAACTCGAGTTTGAAATGAGCACAGATACCCTTCCGAAAACCGAATATGGAATGGACACGACCTACTCCTTGCTCAATCAACTGGACTCACCAGACCCTGTTCATCGCACAAGTATCTATCCGACTAGTAAGCATCTTAAAAGCTAAGTCTTGATATCTCTGTGTAAGTGCATCAAGTGTGTGTAAAGCGGCCTAAAACCAGCAGGGAAAATCAGCTCAGACCCATTCTGAGGATACATTTCCAACATAAAGAAGAAACAAGCAGGGCAAAACAGAGAGAAATTCTTCCAAAATGCGTTCAGGGACTGGCATGCAACCAGGATTGACCACATCTACAGCCCCAGCGGCAGAAGACATAAGGCTGGACACTCTTGGGGCTGAGACGATTGGTGAGGTTGGGAAAGCAAATGCAGACCCTTGAAAGGAATCCTGCGTGCTCCCCATTCCATGGGTCCCAACTCTCCAGGTTCAACGCAATCTTCCGACAGCGAAAGCACTCATTGGAAACCCAGCGGTTGCTACACCGAGGGATCGGGAAAGCTTTCTGAAACTCACCTCAGTTTTCATCTCCTGGTGCTCGTGTTCTCCATTCAGGCCCCCTTACTAACAATCTCCCCACTTGGAGACTCGGCGCCTTTCCATGCCTCTTTCGTACCGTCTGCAATTTGTCCGCAGGATGAACTGCAAGAGGGGGAACCAATGAGAGACTCGCTGGAGGTGTTTGGTCGGGCACATGTCACTCTCATTTCCCATCACGAAAAAGAATTCACCAGCGGTTCAGCCTGCCACCCCGGATCGACAATAGGGCGTGAAGCCATCCAGCCGTGTTGCGTCCCACTCACAAAAAAGCGACTTGGGAAATGGAGCTCAGGGGCACTGCACTTCCCAAACCTGCAGAGTTCTAAACGATAACTATCGCCCCAAAATATATTGAGGTCAGGCTACGAAGAGGCGCTGAACGCAAGGCAGAACTGCAGGAAACGGATGTCAACGGGTACATCGGAATGGCCCCGATAGCACATGAAAAGCGCCAGAACGTGGACAATGATGCGGTTGGCCAAAAAGGGCGTATGCGTTTTTTCCTGAATATATTCAGGAAAAAACGCATACGCCCTTTTTGGCCAACCAAGCAACCTGGGAGAGCAAATCAGCACTACAAAGAAATCTCTCGCCCCCCCCCCCCCCGGGGCAAAAGGGCCAGGCGAAAAAAGTCTAAAAACCAGAAAGGCAGGACAGCCCACGGAGTCAAGGGAGCCTTGTTAAGCTGATGGGCGGGATGTCAATGGCCAACAGCCAATCTTCACAAGTGTATCCTCTTTCCCAAACCATGGAAAACACAGAACCACAGAGCATAGGGCACTTCCACACATGGGCGTTGACCTTGGGAAAATGAAAAAATCAACCAGACACAGGGACCCCAAAGTTGAGGGCTGCTGTCTTGACAAGAACCTCCACTCCGGTACACGTTTCATATCCCAGGAAAGAGCCAAGTGGACAAAGACGAGTGGACAAGTGGACAAAGACAAGTGGACAAGTGGACAATTGGTGCTACGTAGGTCCAATGGAGTGTCACTCAGCCATGAAATCCACGTCATGAGGCTGGTAGCAGCATCCTGAGTGGATTTAGGTACGATCATCCTCAGTGAAATAAGTCCCACAAAAAAAGAAACTTATGATATCACTTATCGAGGGAATGTAAAAATCGCTCCCCATGCACTGAATCCCCAAACAGAACAGAGTCACGCTTTTAGAAAACACACTTATGCCTGCTTCAGGGGAAAGGTGAGGTGGGGTGACGCATAAAACTCGAGTTTGAAATGAGCACAGATACCCTTCCGAAAACCGAATATGGAATGGACACGACCTACTCCTTGCTCAATCAACTGGACTCACCAGACCCTGTTCATCGCACAAGTATCTATCCGACTAGTAAGCATCTTAAAAGCTAAGTCTTGATATCTCTGTGTAAGTGCATCAAGTGTGTGTAAAGCGGCCTAAAACCAGCAGGGAAAATCAGCTCAGACCCATTCTGAGGATACATTTCCAACATAAAGAAGAAACAAGCAGGGCAAAACAGAGAGAAATTCTTCCAAAATGCGTTCAGGGACTGGCATGCAACCAGGATTGACCACATCTACAGCCCCAGCGGCAGAAGACATAAGGCTGGACACTCTTGGGGCTGAGACGATTGGTGAGGTTGGGAAAGCAAATGCAGACCCTTGAAAGGAATCCTGCGTGCTCCCCATTCCATGGGTCCCAACTCTCCAGGTTCAACGCAATCTTCCGACAGCGAAAGCACTCATTGGAAACCCAGCGGTTGCTACACCGAGGGATCGGGAAAGCTTTCTGAAACTCACCTCAGTTTTCATCTCCTGGTGCTCGTGTTCTCCATTCAGGCCCCCTTACTAACAATCTCCCCACTTGGAGACTCGGCGCCTTTCCATGCCTCTTTCGTACCGTCTGCAATTTGTCCGCAGGATGAACTGCAAGAGGGGGAACCAATGAGAGACTCGCTGGAGGTGTTTGGTCGGGCACATGTCACTCTCATTTCCCATCACGAAGAAGAATTCACCAGCGGTTCAGCCTGCCACCCCGGATCGACAATAGGGCGTGAAGCCATCCAGCCGTGTTGCGTCCCACTCACAAAAAAGCGACTTGGGAAATGGAGCTCAGGGGCACTGCACTTCCCAAACCTGCAGAGTTCTAAACGATAACTATCGCCCCAAAATATATTGAGGGCAGGCTACGAAGAGGCGCTGAACGCAAGGCAGAACTGCAGGAAACGGATGTCAACGGGTACATCGGAATGGCCCCGATAGCACATGAAAAGCGCCAGAACGTGGACAATGATGCGGTTGGCCAAAAAGGGCGTATGCGTTTTTTCCTGAATATATTCAGGAAAAAACGCATACGCCCTTTTTGGCCAACCAAGCAACCTGGGAGAGCAAATCAGCACTACAAAGAAATCTCTCGCCCCCCCCCGGGGCAAAAGGGCCAGGCGAAAAAAGTCTAAAAACCAGAAAGGCAGGACAGGCCACGGAGTCAAGGGAGCCTTGTTAAGCTGATGGGCGGGATGTCAATGGCCAACAGCCAATCTTCACAAGTGTATCCTCTTTCCCAAACCATGGAAAACACAGAACCACAGAGCATAGGGCACTTCCACACATGGGCGTTGACCTTGGGAAAATGAAAAAATCAACCAGACACAGGGACCCCAAAGTTGAGGGCTGCTGTCTTGACAAGAACCTCCACTCCGGTACACGTTTCATATCCCAGGAAAGAGCCAAGTGGACAAAGACGAGTGGACAAGTGGACAAAGACAAGTGGACAAGTGGACAAGTGGTGCTACGTAGGTCCAATGGAGTGTCACTCAGCCATGAAATCCACGTCATGAGGCTGGTAGCAGCATCCTGAGTGGATTTAGGTACGATCATCCTCAGTGAAATAAGTCCCACAAAAAAAGAAACTTATGATATCACTTATCGAGGGAATGTAAAAATCGCTCCCCATGCACTGAATCCCCAAACAGAACAGAGTCACGCTTTTAGAAAACACACTTATGCCTGCTTCAGGGGAAAGGTGAGGTGGGGTGACGCATAAAACTCGAGTTTGAAATGAGCACAGATACCCTTCCGAAAACCGAATATGGAATGGACACGACCTACTCCTTGCTCAATCAACTGGACTCACCAGACCCTGTTCATCGCACAAGTATCTATCCGACTAGTAAGCATCTTAAAAGCTAAGTCTTGATATCTCTGTGTAAGTGCATCAAGTGTGTGTAAAGCGGCCTAAAACCAGCAGGGAAAATCAGCTCAGACCCATTCTGAGGATACATTTCCAACATAAAGAAGAAACAAGCAGGGCAAAACAGAGAGAAATTCTTCCAAAATGCGTTCAGGGACTGGCATGCAACCAGGATTGACCACATCTACAGCCCCAGCGGCAGAAGACATAAGGCTAGACACTCTTGGGGCTGAGACGATTGGTGAGGTTGGGAAAGCAAATGCAGACCCTTGAAAGGAATCCTGCGTGCTCCCCATTCCATGGGTCCCAACTCTCCAGGTTCAACGCAATCTTCCGACAGCGAAAGCACTCATTGGAAACCCAGCGGATGCTACACCGTGGGATCGGGAAAGCTTTCTGAAACTCACCTCAGTTTTCATCTCCTGGTGCTCGTGTTCTCCATTCAGGCCCCCTTACTAACAATCTCCCCACTTGGAGACTCGGCGCCTTTCCATGCCTCTTTCGTACCGTCTGCAATTTGTCCGCAGGATGAACTGCAAGAGGGGGAACCAATGAGAGACTCGCTGGAGGTGTTTGGTCGGGCACATGTCACTCTCATGTCCCATCACGAAGAAGAATTCACCAGCGGTTCAGCCTGCCACCCCGGATCGACAATAGGGCGTGAAGCCATCCAGCCGTGTTGCGTCCCACTCACAAAAAAGCGACTTGGGAAATGGAGCTCAGGGGCACTGCACTTCCCAAACCTGCAGAGTTCTAAACGATAACTATCGCCCCAAAATATATTGAGGTCAGGCTACGAAGAGGCGCTGAACGCAAGGCAGAACTGCAGGAAACGGATGTCAACGGGTACATCGGAATGGCCCCGATAGCACATGAAAAGCGCCAGAACGTGGACAATGATGCGGTTGGCCAAAAAGGGCGTATGCGTTTTTTCCTGAATATATTCAGGAAAAAACGCATACGCCCTTTTTGGCCAACCAAGCAACCTGGGAGAGCAAATCAGCACTACAAAGAAATCTCTCGCCCCCCCCCGGGGCAAAAGGGCCAGGCGAAAAAAGTCTAAAAACCAGAAAGGCAGGACAGGCCACGGAGTCAAGGGAGCCTTGTTAAGCTGATGGGCGGGATGTCAATGGCCAACAGCCAATCTTCACAAGTGTATCCTCTTTCCCAAACCATGGAAAACACAGAACCACAGAGCATAGGGCACTTCCACACATGGGCGTTGACCTTGGGAAAATGAAAAAATCAACCAGACACAGGGACCCCAAAGTTGAGGGCTGCTGTCTTGACAAGAACCTCCACTCCGGTACACGTTTCATATCCCAGGAAAGAGCCAAGTGGACAAAGACGAGTGGACAAGTGGACAAAGACAAGTGGACAAGTGGACAAGTGGTGCTACGTAGGTCCAATGGAGTGTCACTCAGCCATGAAATCCACGTCATGAGGCTGGTAGCAGCATCCTGAGTGGATTTAGGTACGATCATCCTCAGTGAAATAAGTCCCACAAAAAAAGAAACTTATGATATCACTTATCGAGGGAATGTAAAAATGGCTCCCCATGCACTGAATCCCCAAACAGAACAGAGTCACGCTTTTAGAAAACACACTTATGCCTGCTTCAGGGGAAAGGTGAGGTGGGGTGACGCATAAAACTCGAGTTTGAAATGAGCACAGATACCCTTCCGAAAACCGAATATGGAATGGACACGACCTACTCCTTGCTCAATCAACTGGACTCACCAGACCCTGTTCATCGCACAAGTATCTATCCGACTAGTAAGCATCTTAAAAGCTAAGTCTTGATATCTCTGTGTAAGTGCATCAAGTGTGTGTAAAGCGGCCTAAAACCAGCAGGGAAAATCAGCTCAGACCCATTCTGAGGATACATTTCCAACATAAAGAAGAAACAAGCAGGGCAAAACAGAGAGAAATTCTTCCAAAATGCGTTCAGGGACTGGCATGCAACCAGGATTGACCACATCTACAGCCCCAGCGGCAGAAGACATAAGGCTGGACACTCTTGGGGCTGAGACGATTGGTGAGGTTGGGAAAGCAAATGCAGACCCTTGAAAGGAATCCTGCGTGCTCCCCATTCCATGGGTCCCAACTCTCCAGGTTCAACGCAATCTTCCGACAGCGAAAGCACTCATTGGAAACCCAGCGGATGCTACACCGTGGGATCGGGAAAGCTTTCTGAAACTCACCTCAGTTTTCATCTCCTGGTGCTCGTGTTCTCCATTCAGGCCCCCTTACTAACAATCTCCCCACTTGGAGACTCGGCGCCTTTCCATGCCTCTTTCGTACCGTCTGCAATTTGTCCGCAGGATGAACTGCAAGAGGGGGAACCAATGAGAGACTCGCTGGAGGTGTTTGGTCGGGCACATGTCACTCTCATTTCCCATCACGAAGAAGAATTCACCAGCGGTTCAGCCTGCCACCCCGGATCGACAATAGGGCGTGAAGCCATCCAGCAGTGTTGCGTCCCACTCACAAAAAAGCGACTTGGGAAATGGAGCTCAGGGGCACTGCACTTCCCAAACCTGCAGAGTTCTAAACGATAACTATCGCCCCAAAATATATTGAGGGCAGGCTACGAAGAGGCGCTGAACGCAAGGCAGAACTGCAGGAAACGGATGTCAACGGGTACATCGGAATGGCCCCGATAGCACATGAAAAGCGCCAGAACGTGGACAATGATGCGGTTGGCCAAAAAGGGCGTATGCGTTTTTTCCTGAATATATTCAGGAAAAAACGCATACGCCCTTTTTGGCCAACCAAGCAACCTGGGAGAGCAAATCAGCACTACAAAGAAATCTCTCGCCCCCCCCCGGGGCAAAAGGGCCAGGCGAAAAAAGTCTAAAAACCAGAAAGGCAGGACAGGCCACGGAGTCAAGGGAGCCTTGTTAAGCTGATGGGCGGGATGTCAATGGCCAACAGCCAATCTTCACAAGTGTATCCTCTTTCCCAAACCATGGAAAACACAGAACCACAGAGCATAGGGCACTTCCACACATGGGCGTTGACCTTGGGAAAATGAAAAAATCAACCAGACACAGGGACCCCAAAGTTGAGGGCTGCTGTCTTGACAAGAACCTCCACTCCGGTACACGTTTCATATCCCAGGAAAGAGCCAAGTGGACAAAGACGAGTGGACAAGTGGACAAAGACAAGTGGACAAGTGGACAAGTGGTGCTACGTAGGTCCAATGGAGTGTCACTCAGCCATGAAATCCACGTCATGAGGCTGGTAGCAGCATCCTGAGTGGATTTAGGTACGATCATCCTCAGTGAAATAAGTCCCACAAAAAAAGAAACTTATGATATCACTTATCGAGGGAATGTAAAAATCGCTCCCCATGCACTGAATCCCCAAACAGAACAGAGTCACGCTTTTAGAAAACACACTTATGCCTGCTTCAGGGGAAAGGTGAGGTGGGGTGACGCATAAAACTCGAGTTTGAAATGAGCACAGATACCCTTCCGAAAACCGAATATGGAATGGACACGACCTACTCCTTGCTCAATCAACTGGACTCACCAGACCCTGTTCATCGCACAAGTATCTATCCGACTAGTAAGCATCTTAAAAGCTAAGTCTTGATATCTCTGTGTAAGTGCATCAAGTGTGTGTAAAGCGGCCTAAAACCAGCAGGGAAAATCAGCTCAGACCCATTCTGAGGATACATTTCCAACATAAAGAAGAAACAAGCAGGGCAAAACAGAGAGAAATTCTTCCAAAATGCGTTCAGGGACTGGCATGCAACCAGGATTGACCACATCTACAGCCCCAGCGGCAGAAGACATAAGGCTAGACACTCTTGGGGCTGAGACGATTGGTGAGGTTGGGAAAGCAAATGCAGACCCTTGAAAGGAATCCTGCGTGCTCCCCATTCCATGGGTCCCAACTCTCCAGGTTCAACGCAATCTTCCGACAGCGAAAGCACTCATTGGAAACCCAGCGGATGCTACACCGTGGGATCGGGAAAGCTTTCTGAAACTCACCTCAGTTTTCATCTCCTGCTGCTCGTGTTCTCCATTCAGGCCCCCTTACTAACAATCTCCCCACTTGGAGACTCGGCGCCTTTCCATGCCTCTTTCGTACCGTCTGCAATTTGTCCGCAGGATGAACTGCAAGAGGGGGAACCAATGAGAGACTCGCTGGAGGTGTTTGGTCGGGCACATGTCACTCTCATTTCCCATCACGAAGAAGAATTCACCAGCGGTTCAGCCTGCCACCCCGGATCGACAATAGGGCGTGAAGCCATCCAGCCGTGTTGCGTCCCACTCACAAAAAAGCGACTTGGGAAATGGAGCTCAGGGGCACTGCACTTCCCAAACCTGCAGAGTTCTAAACGATAACTATCGCCCCAAAATATATTGAGGTCAGGCTACGAAGAGGCGCTGAACGCAAGGCAGAACTGCAGGAAACGGATGTCAACGGGTACATCGGAATGGCCCCGATAGCACATGAAAAGCGCCAGAACGTGGACAATGATGCGGTTGGCCAAAAAGGGCGTATGCGTTTTTTCCTGAATATATTCAGGAAAAAACGCATACGCCCTTTTTGGCCAACCAAGCAACCTGGGAGAGCAAATCAGCACTACAAAGAAATCTCTCGCCCCCCACCCCGGGGCAAAAGGGCCAGGCGAAAAAAGTCTAAAAACCAGAAAGGCAGGACAGGCCACGGAGTCAAGGGAGCCTTGTTAAGCTGATGGGCGGGATGTCAATGGCCAACAGCCAATCTTCACAAGTGTATCCTCTTTCCCAAACCATGGAAAACACAGAACCACAGAGCATAGGGCACTTCCACACATGGGCGTTGACCTTGGGAAAATGAAAAAATCAACCAGACACAGGGACCCCAAAGTTGAGGGCTGCTGTCTTGACAAGAACCTCCACTCCGGTACACGTTTCATATCCCAGGAAAGAGCCAAGTGGACAAGTGGACAAAGACAAGTGGACAAGTGGACAAGTGGTGCTACGTAGGTCCAATGGAGTGTCACTCAGCCATGAAATCCACGTCATGAGGCTGGTAGCAGCATCCTGAGTGGATTTAGGTACGATCATCCTCAGTGAAATAAGTCCCACAAAAAAAGAAACTTATGATATCACTTATCGAGGGAATGTAAAAATCGCTCCCCATGCACTGAATCCCCAAACAGAACAGAGTCACGCTTTTAGAAAACACACTTATGCCTGCTTCAGGGGAAAGGTGAGGTGGGGTGACGCATAAAACTCGAGTTTGAAATGAGCACAGATACCCTTCCGAAAACCGAATATGGAATGGACACGACCTACTCCTTGCTCAATCAACTGGACTCACCAGACCCTGTTCATCGCACAAGTATCTATCCGACTAGTAAGCATCTTAAAAGCTAAGTCTTGATATCTCTGTGTAAGTGCATCAAGTGTGTGTCAAGCGGCCTAAAACCAGCAGGGAAAATCAGCTCAGACCCATTCTGAGGATACATTTCCAACATAAAGAAGAAACAAGCAGGGCAAAACAGAGAGAAATTCTTCCAAAATGCGTTCAGGGACTGGCATGCAACCAGGATTGACCACATCTACAGCCCCAGCGGCAGAAGACATAAGGCTGGACACTCTTGGGGCTGAGACGATTGGTGAGGTTGGGAAAGCAAATGCAGACCCTTGAAAGGAATCCTGCGTGCTCCCCATTCCATGGGTCCCAACTCTCCAGGTTCAACGCAATCTTCCGACAGCGAAAGCACTCATTGGAAACCCAGCGGATGCTACACCGTGGGATCGGGAAAGCTTTCTGAAACTCACCTCAGTTTTCATCTCCTGGTGCTCGTGTTCTCCATTCAGGCCCCCTTACTAACAATCTCCCCACTTGGAGACTCGGCGCCTTTCCATGCCTCTTTCGTACCGTCTGCAATTTGTCCGCAGGATGAACTGCAAGAGGGGGAACCAATGAGAGACTCGCTGGAGGTGTTTGGTCGGGCACATGTCACTCTCATTTCCCATCACGAAGAAGAATTCACCAGCGGTTCAGCCTGCCACCCCGGATCGACAATAGGGCGTGAAGCCATCCAGCCGTGTTGCGTCCCACTCACAAAAAAGCGACTTGGGAAATGGAGCTCAGGGGCACTGCACTTCCCAAACCTGCAGAGTTCTAAACGATAACTATCGCCCCAAAATATATTGAGGGCAGGCTACGAAGAGGCGCTGAACGCAAGGCAGAACTGCAGGAAACGGATGTCAACGGGTACATCGGAATGGCCCCGATAGCACATGAAAAGCGCCAGAACGTGGACAATGATGCGGTTGGCCAAAAAGGGCGTATGCGTTTTTTCCTGAATATATTCAGGAAAAAACGCATACGCCCTTTTTGGCCAACCAAGCAACCTGGGAGAGCAAATCAGCACTACAAAGAAATCTCTCGCCCCCCCCCGGGGCAAAAGGGCCAGGCGAAAAAAGTCTAAAAACCAGAAAGGCAGGACAGCCCACGGAGTCAAGGGAGCCTTGTTAAGCTGATGGGCGGGATGTCAATGGCCAACAGCCAATCTTCACAAGTGTATCCTCTTTCCCAAACCATGGAAAACACAGAACCACAGAGCATAGGGCACTTCCACACATGGGCGTTGACCTTGGGAAAATGAAAAAATCAACCAGACACAGGGACCCCAAAGTTGAGGGCTGCTGTCTTGACAAGAACCTCCACTCCGGTACACGTTTCATATCCCAGGAAAGAGCCAAGTGGACAAAGACGAGTGGACAAGTGGACAAAGACAAGTGGACAAGTGGACAAGTGGTGCTACGTAGGTCCAATGGAGTGTCACTCAGCCATGAAATCCACGTCATGAGGCTGGTAGCAGCATCCTGAGTGGATTTAGGTACGATCATCCTCAGTGAAATAAGTCCCACAAAAAAAGAAACTTATGATATCACTTATCGAGGGAATGTAAAAATCGCTCCCCATGCACTGAATCCCCAAACAGAACAGAGTCACGCTTTTAGAAAACACACTTATGCCTGCTTCAGGGGAAAGGTGAGGTGGGGTGACGCATAAAACTCGAGTTTGAAATGAGCACAGATACCCTTCCGAAAACCGAATATGGAATGGACACGACCTACTCCTTGCTCAATCAACTGGACTCACCAGACCCTGTTCATCGCACAAGTATCTATCCGACTAGTAAGCATCTTAAAAGCTAAGTCTTGATATCTCTGTGTAAGTGCATCAAGTGTGTGTAAAGCGGCCTAAAACCAGCAGGGAAAATCAGCTCAGACCCATTCTGAGGATACATTTCCAACATAAAGAAGAAACAAGCAGGGCAAAACAGAGAGAAATTCTTCCAAAATGCGTTCAGGGACTGGCATGCAACCAGGATTGACCACATCTACAGCCCCAGCGGCAGAAGACATAAGGCTAGACACTCTTGGGGCTGAGACGATTGGTGAGGTTGGGAAAGCAAATGCAGACCCTTGAAAGGAATCCTGCGTGCTCCCCATTCCATGGGTCCCAACTCTCCAGGTTCAACGCAATCTTCCGACATCGAAAGCACTCATTGGAAACCCAGCGGATGCTACACCGTGGGATCGGGAAAGCTTTCTGAAACTCACCTCAGTTTTCATCTCCTGCTGCTCGTGTTCTCCATTCAGGCCCCCTTACTAACAATCTCCCCACTTGGAGACTCGGCGCCTTTCCATGCCTCTTTCGTACCGTCTGCAATTTGTCCGCAGGATGAACTGCAAGAGGGGGAACCAATGAGAGACTCGCTGGAGGTGTTTGGTCGGGCACATGTCACTCTCATTTCCCATCACGAAGAAGAATTCACCAGCGGTTCAGCCTGCCACCCCGGATCGACAATAGGGCGTGAAGCCATCCAGCCGTGTTGCGTCCCACTCACAAAAAAGCGACTTGGGAAATGGAGCTCAGGGGCACTGCACTTCCCAAACCTGCAGAGTTCTAAACGATAACTATCGCCCCAAAATATATTGAGGGCAGGCTACGAAGAGGCGCTGAACGCAAGGCAGAACTGCAGGAAACGGATGTCAACGGGTACATCGGAATGGCCCCGATAGCACATGAAAAGCGCGAGAACGTGGACAATGATGCGGTTGGCCAAAAAGGGCGTATGCGTTTTTTCCTGAATATATTCAGGAAAAAACGCATACGCCCTTTTTGGCCAACCAAGCAACCTGGGAGAGCAAATCAGCACTACAAAGAAATCTCTCGCCCCCCCCGGGGCAAAAGGGCCAGGCGAAAAAAGTCTAAAAACCAGAAAGGCAGGACAGGCCACGGAGTCAAGGGAGCCTTGTTAAGCTGATGGGCGGGATGTCAATGGCCAACAGCCAATCTTCACAAGTGTATCCTCTTTCCCAAACCATGGAAAACACAGAACCACAGAGCATAGGGCACTTCCACACATGGGCGTTGACCTTGGGAAAATGAAAAAATCAACCAGACACAGGGACCCAAAGTTGAGGGCTGCTGTCTTGACAAGAACCTCCACTCCGGTACACGTTTCATATCCCAGGAAAGAGCCAAGTGGACAAAGACGAGTGGACAAGTGGACAAAGACAAGTGGACAAGTGGACAAGTGGTGCTACGTAGGTCCAATGGAGTGTCACTCAGCCATGAAATCCACGTCATGAGGCTGGTAGCAGCATCCTGAGTGGATTTAGGTACGATCATCCTCAGTGAAATAAGTCCCACAAAAAAAGAAACTTATGATATCACTTATCGAGGGAATGTAAAAATCGCTCCCCATGCACTGAATCCCCAAACAGAACAGAGTCACGCTTTTAGAAAACACACTTATGCCTGCTTCAGGGGAAAGGTGAGGTGGGGTGACGCATAAAACTCGAGTTTGAAATGAGCACAGATACCCTTCCGAAAACCGAATATGGAATGGACATGACCTACTCCTTGCTCAATCAACTGGACTCACCAGACCCTGTTCATCGCACAAGTATCTATCCGACTAGTAAGCATCTTAAAAGCTAAGTCTTGATATCTCTGTGTAAGTGCATCAAGTGTGTGTCAAGCGGCCTAAAACCAGCAGGGAAAATCAGCTCAGACCCATTCTGAGGATACATTTCCAACATAAAGAAGAAACAAGCAGGGCAAAACAGAGAGAAATTCTTCCAAAATGCGTTCAGGGACTGGCATGCAACCAGGATTGACCACATCTACAGCCCCAGCGGCAGAAGACATAAGGCTGGACACTCTTGGGGCTGAGACGATTGGTGAGGTTGGGAAAGCAAATGCAGACCCTTGAAAGGAATCCTGCGTGCTCCCCATTCCATGGGTCCCAACTCTCCAGGTTCAACGCAATCTTCCGACAGCGAAAGCACTCATTGGAAACCCAGCGGATGCTACACCGTGGGATCGGGAAAGCTTTCTGAAACTCACCTCAGTTTTCATCTCCTGGTGCTCGTGTTCTCCATTCAGGCCCCCTTACTAACAATCTCCCCACTTGGAGACTCGGCGCCTTTCCATGCCTCTTTCGTACCGTCTGCAATTTGTCCGCAGGATGAACTGCAAGAGGGGGAACCAATGAGAGACTCGCTGGAGGTGTTTGGTCGGGCACATGTCACTCTCATTTCCCATCACGAAGAAGAATTCACCAGCGGTTCAGCCTGCCACCCCGGATCGACAATAGGGCGTGAAGCCATCCAGCCGTGTTGCGTCCCACTCACAAAAAAGCGACTTGGGAAATGGAGCTCAGGGGCACTGCACTTCCCAAACCTGCAGAGTTCTAAACGATAACTATCGCCCCAAAATATATTGAGGTCAGGCTACGAAGAGGCGCTGAACGCAAGGCAGAACTGCAGGAAACGGATGTCAACGGGTACATCGGAATGGCCCCGATAGCACATGAAAAGCGCCAGAACGTGGACAATGATGCGGTTGGCCAAAAAGGGCGTATGCGTTTTTTCCTGAATATATTCAGGAAAAAACGCATACGCCCTTTTTGGCCAACCAAGCAACCTGGGAGAGCAAATCAGCACTACAAAGAAATCTCTCGCCCCCCCCTGGGGCAAAAGGGCCAGGCGAAAAAAGTCTAAAAACCAGAAAGGCAGGACAGCCCACGGAGTCAAGGGAGCCTTGTTAAGCTGATGGGTGGGATGTCAATGGCCAACAGCCAATCTTCACAAGTGTATCCTCTTTCCCAAACCATGTAAAACACAGAACCACAGAGCAAAGGGCACTTCCACACATGGGCGTTGACCTTGGGAAAATGAAAAAATCAACCAGACACAGGGACCCAAAGTTGAGGGCTGCTGTCTTGACAAGAACCTCCACTCCGGTACACGTTTCATATCCCAGGAAAGAGCCAAGTGGACAAAGACGAGTGGACAAGTGGACAAAGACAAGTGGACAAGTGGACAAGTGGTGCTACGTAGGTCCAATGGAGTGTCACTCAGCCATGAAATCCACGTCATGAGGCTGGTAGCAGCATCCTGAGTGGATTTAGGTACGATCATCCTCAGTGAAATAAGTCCCACAAAAAAAGAAACTTATGATATCACTTATCGAGGGAATGTAAAAATCGCTCCCCATGCACTGAATCCCCAAACAGAACAGAGTCACGCTTTTAGAAAACACACTTATGCCTGCTTCAGGGGAAAGGTGAGGTGGGGTGACGCATAAAACTCGAGTTTGAAATGAGCACAGATACCCTTCCGAAAACCGAATATGGAATGGACACGACCTACTCCTTGCTCAATCAACTGGACTCACCAGACCCTGTTCATCGCACAAGTATCTATCCGACTAGTAAGCATCTTAAAAGCTAAGTCTTGATATCTCTGTGTAAGTGCATCAAGTGTGTGTAAAGCGGCCTAAAACCAGCAGGGAAAATCAGCTCAGACCCATTCTGAGGATACATTTCCAACATAAAGAAGAAACAAGCAGGGCAAAACAGAGAGAAATTCTTCCAAAATGCGTTCAGGGACTGGCATGCAACCAGGATTGACCACATCTACAGCCCCAGCGGCAGAAGACATAAGGCTGGACACTCTTGGGGCTGAGACGATTGGTGAGGTTGGGAAAGCAAATGCAGACCCTTGAAAGGAATCCTGCGTGCTCCCCATTCCATGGGTCCCAACTCTCCAGGTTCAACGCAATCTTCCGACAGCGAAAGCACTCATTGGAAACCCAGCGGATGCTACACCGTGGGATCGGGAAAGCTTTCTGAAACTCACCTCAGTTTTCATCTCCTGGTGCTCGTGTTCTCCATTCAGGCCCCCTTACTAACAATCTCCCCACTTGGAGACTCGGCGCCTTTCCATGCCTCTTTCGTACCGTCTGCAATTTGTCCGCAGGATGAACTGCAAGAGGGGGAACCAATGAGAGACTCGCTGGAGGTGTTTGGTCGGGCACATGTCACTCTCATTTCCCATCACGAAGAAGAATTCACCAGCGGTTCAGCCTGCCACCCCGGATCGACAATAGGGCGTGAAGCCATCCAGCCGTGTTGCGTCCCACTCACAAAAAAGCGACTTGGGAAATGGAGCTCAGGGGCACTGCACTTCCCAAACCTGCAGAGTTCTAAACGATAACTATCGCCCCAAAATATATTGAGGTCAGGCTACGAAGAGGCGCTGAACGCAAGGCAGAACTGCAGGAAACGGATGTCAACGGGTACATCGGAATGGCCCCGATAGCACATGAAAAGCGCCAGAACGTGGACAATGATGCGGTTGGCCAAAAAGGGCGTATGCGTTTTTTCCTGAATATATTCAGGAAAAAACGCATACGCCCTTTTTGGCCAACCAAGCAACCTGGGAGAGCAAATCAGCACTACAAAGAAATCTCTCGCCCCCCCCGGGGCAAAAGGGCCAGGCGAAAAAAGTCTAAAAACCAGAAAGGCAGGACAGGCCACGGAGTCAAGGGAGCCTTGTTAAGCTGATGGGCGGGATGTCAATGGCCAACAGCCAATCTTCACAAGTGTATCCTCTTTCCCAAACCATGTAAAACACAGAACCACAGAGCATAGGGCACTTCCACACATGGGCGTTGACCTTGGGAAAATGAAAAAATCAACCAGACACAGGGACCCAAAGTTGAGGGCTGCTGTCTTGACAAGAACCTCCACTCCGGTACACGTTTCATATCCCAGGAAAGAGCCAAGTGGACAAAGACGAGTGGACAAGTGGACAAAGACAAGTGGACAAGTGGACAAGTGGTGCTACGTAGGTCCAATGGAGTGTCACTCAGCCATGAAATCCACGTCATGAGGCTGGTAGCAGCATCCTGAGTGGATTTAGGTACGATCATCCTCAGTGAAATAAGTCCCACAAAAAAAGAAACTTATGATATCACTTATCGAGGGAATGTAAAAATCGCTCCCCATGCACTGAATCCCCAAACAGAACAGAGTCACGCTTTTAGAAAACACACTTATGCCTGCTTCAGGGGAAAGGTGAGGTGGGGTGACGCATAAAACTCGAGTTTGAAATGAGCACAGATACCCTTCCGAAAACCGAATATGGAATGGACACGACCTACTCCTTGCTCAATCAACTGGACTCACCAGACCCTGTTCATCGCACAAGTATCTATCCGACTAGTAAGCATCTTAAAAGCTAAGTCTTGATATCTCTGTGTAAGTGCATCAAGTGTGTGTAAAGCGGCCTAAAACCAGCAGGGAAAATCAGCTCAGACCCATTCTGAGGATACATTTCCAACATAAAGAAGAAACAAGCAGGGCAAAGCAGAGAGAAATTCTTCCAAAATGCGTTCAGGGACTGGCATGCAACCAGGATTGACCACATCTACAGCCCCAGCGGCAGAAGACATAAGGCTGGACACTCTTGGGGCTGAGACGATTGGTGAGGTTGGGAAAGCAAATGCAGACCCTTGAAAGGAATCCTGCGTGCTCCCCATTCCATGGGTCCCAACTCTCCAGGTTCAACGCAATCTTCCGACAGCGAAAGCACTCATTGGAAACCCAGCGGATGCTACACCGTGGGATCGGGAAAGCTTTCTGAAACTCACCTCAGTTTTCATCTCCTGGTGCTCGTGTTCTCCATTCAGGCCCCCTTACTAACAATCTCCCCACTTGGAGACTCGGCGCCTTTCCATGCCTCTTTCGTACCGTCTGCAATTTGTCCGCAGGATGAACTGCAAGAGGGGGAACCAATGAGAGACTCGCTGGAGGTGTTTGGTCGGGCACATGTCACTCTCATTTCCCATCACGAAGAAGAATTCACCAGCGGTTCAGCCTGCCACCCCGGATCGACAATAGGGCGTGAAGCCATCCAGCCGTGTTGCGTCCCACTCACAAAAAAGCGACTTGGGAAATGGAGCTCAGGGGCACTGCACTTCCCAAACCTGCAGAGTTCTAAACGATAACTATCGCCCCAAAATATATTGAGGGCAGGCTACGAAGAGGCGCTGAACGCAAGGCAGAACTGCAGGAAACGGATGTCAACGGGTACATCGGAATGGCCCCGATAGCACATGAAAAGCGCCAGAACGTGGACAATGATGCGGTTGGCCAAAAAGGGCGTATGCGTTTTTTCCTGAATATATTCAGGAAAAAACGCATACGCCCTTTTTGGCCAACCAAGCAACCTGGGAGAGCAAATCAGCACTACAAAGAAATCTCTCGCCCCCCCCCCCCGGGGCAAAAGGGCCAGGCGAAAAAAGTCTAAAAACCAGAAAGGCAGGACAGGCCACGGAGTCAAGGGAGCCTTGTTAAGCTGATGGGCGGGATGTCAATGGCCAACAGCCAATCTTCACAAGTGTATCCTCTTTCCCAAACCATGGAAAACACAGAACCACAGAGCATAGGGCACTTCCACACATGGGCGTTGACCTTGGGAAAATGAAAAAATCAACCAGACACAGGGACCCCAAAGTTGAGGGCTGCTGTCTTGACAAGAACCTCCACTCCGGTACACGTTTCATATCCCAGGAAAGAGCCAAGTGGACAAAGACGAGTGGACAAGTGGACAAAGACAAGTGGACAAGTGGACAAGTGGTGCTACGTAGGTCCAATGGAGTGTCACTCAGCCATGAAATCCACGTCATGAGGCTGGTAGCAGCATCCTGAGTGGATTTAGGTACGATCATCCTCAGTGAAATAAGTCCCACAAAAAAAGAAACTTATGATATCACTTATCGAGGGAATGTAAAAATGGCTCCCCATGCACTGAATCCCCAAACAGAACAGAGTCACGCTTTTAGAAAACACACTTATGCCTGCTTCAGGGGAAAGGTGAGGTGGGGTGACGCATAAAACTCGAGTTTGAAATGAGCACAGATACCCTTCCGAAAACCGAATATGGAATGGACACGACCTACTCCTTGCTCAATCAACTGGACTCACCAGACCCTGTTCATCGCACAAGTATCTATCCGACTAGTAAGCATCTTAAAAGCTAAGTCTTGATATCTCTGTGTAAGTGCATCAAGTGTGTGTAAAGCGGCCTAAAACCAGCAGGGAAAATCAGCTCAGACCCATTCTGAGGATACATTTCCAACATAAAGAAGAAACAAGCAGGGCAAAACAGAGAGAAATTCTTCCAAAATGCGTTCAGGGACTGGCATGCAACCAGGATTGACCACATCTACAGCCCCAGCGGCAGAAGACATAAGGCTAGACACTCTTGGGGCTGAGACGATTGGTGAGGTTGGGAAAGCAAATGCAGACCCTTGAAAGGAATCCTGCGTGCTCCCCATTCCATGGGTCCCAACTCTCCAGGTTCAACGCAATCTTCCGACAGCGAAAGCACTCATTGGAAACCCAGCGGATGCTACACCGTGGGATCGGGAAAGCTTTCTGAAACTCACCTCAGTTTTCATCTCCTGGTGCTCGTGTTCTCCATTCAGGCCCCCTTACTAACAATCTCCCCACTTGGAGACTCGGCGCCTTTCCATGCCTCTTTCGTACCGTCTGCAATTTGTCCGCAGGATGAACTGCAAGAGGGGGAACCAATGAGAGACTCGCTGGAGGTGTTTGGTCGGGCACATGTCACTCTCATGTCCCATCACGAAGAAGAATTCACCAGCGGTTCAGCCTGCCACCCCGGATCGACAATAGGGCGTGAAGCCATCCAGCCGTGTTGCGTCCCACTCACAAAAAAGCGACTTGGGAAATGGAGCTCAGGGGCACTGCACTTCCCAAACCTGCAGAGTTCTAAACGATAACTATCGCCCCAAAATATATTGAGGTCAGGCTACGAAGAGGCGCTGAACGCAAGGCAGAACTGCAGGAAACGGATGTCAACGGGTACATCGGAATGGCCCCGATAGCACATGAAAAGCGCCAGAACGTGGACAATGATGCGGTTGGCCAAAAAGGGCGTATGCGTTTTTTCCTGAATATATTCAGGAAAAAACGCATACGCCCTTTTTGGCCAACCAAGCAACCTGGGAGAGCAAATCAGCACTACAAAGAAATCTCTCGCCCCCCACCCCGGGGCAAAAGGGCCAGGCGAAAAAAGTCTAAAAACCAGAAAGGCAGGACAGGCCACGGAGTCAAGGGAGCCTTGTTAAGCTGATGGGCGGGATGTCAATGGCCAACAGCCAATCTTCACAAGTGTATCCTCTTTCCCAAACCATGGAAAACACAGAACCACAGAGCATAGGGCACTTCCACACATGGGCGTTGACCTTGGGAAAATGAAAAAATCAACCAGACACAGGGACCCCAAAGTTGAGGGCTGCTGTCTTGACAAGAACCTCCACTCCGGTACACGTTTCATATCCCAGGAAAGAGCCAAGTGGACAAGTGGACAAAGACAAGTGGACAAGTGGACAAGTGGTGCTACGTAGGTCCAATGGAGTGTCACTCAGCCATGAAATCCACGTCATGAGGCTGGTAGCAGCATCCTGAGTGGATTTAGGTACGATCATCCTCAGTGAAATAAGTCCCACAAAAAAAGAAACTTATGATATCACTTATCGAGGGAATGTAAAAATCGCTCCCCATGCACTGAATCCCCAAACAGAACAGAGTCACGCTTTTAGAAAACACACTTATGCCTGCTTCAGGGGAAAGGTGAGGTGGGGTGACGCATAAAACTCGAGTTTGAAATGAGCACAGATACCCTTCCGAAAACCGAATATGGAATGGACACGACCTACTCCTTGCTCAATCAACTGGACTCACCAGACCCTGTTCATCGCACAAGTATCTATCCGACTAGTAAGCATCTTAAAAGCTAAGTCTTGATATCTCTGTGTAAGTGCATCAAGTGTGTGTCAAGCGGCCTAAAACCAGCAGGGAAAATCAGCTCAGACCCATTCTGAGGATACATTTCCAACATAAAGAAGAAACAAGCAGGGCAAAACAGAGAGAAATTCTTCCAAAATGCGTTCAGGGACTGGCATGCAACCAGGATTGACCACATCTACAGCCCCAGCGGCAGAAGACATAAGGCTGGACACTCTTGGGGCTGAGACGATTGGTGAGGTTGGGAAAGCAAATGCAGACCCTTGAAAGGAATCCTGCGTGCTCCCCATTCCATGGGTCCCAACTCTCCAGGTTCAACGCAATCTTCCGACAGCGAAAGCACTCATTGGAAACCCAGCGGATGCTACACCGTGGGATCGGGAAAGCTTTCTGAAACTCACCTCAGTTTTCATCTCCTGGTGCTCGTGTTCTCCATTCAGGCCCCCTTACTAACAATCTCCCCACTTGGAGACTCGGCGCCTTTCCATGCCTCTTTCGTACCGTCTGCAATTTGTCCGCAGGATGAACTGCAAGAGGGGGAACCAATGAGAGACTCGCTGGAGGTGTTTGGTCGGGCACATGTCACTCTCATTTCCCATCACGAAGAAGAATTCACCAGCGGTTCAGCCTGCCACCCCGGATCGACAATAGGGCGTGAAGCCATCCAGCCGTGTTGCGTCCCACTCACAAAAAAGCGACTTGGGAAATGGAGCTCAGGGGCACTGCACTTCCCAAACCTGCAGAGTTCTAAACGATAACTATCGCCCCAAAATATATTGAGGGCAGGCTACGAAGAGGCGCTGAACGCAAGGCAGAACTGCAGGAAACGGATGTCAACGGGTACATCGGAATGGCCCCGATAGCACATGAAAAGCGCCAGAACGTGGACAATGATGCGGTTGGCCAAAAAGGGCGTATGCGTTTTTTCCTGAATATATTCAGGAAAAAACGCATACGCCCTTTTTGGCCAACCAAGCAACCTGGGAGAGCAAATCAGCACTACAAAGAAATCTCTCGCCCCCCCCCGGGGCAAAAGGGCCAGGCGAAAAAAGTCTAAAAACCAGAAAGGCAGGACAGCCCACGGAGTCAAGGGAGCCTTGTTAAGCTGATGGGCGGGATGTCAATGGCCAACAGCCAATCTTCACAAGTGTATCCTCTTTCCCAAACCATGGAAAACACAGAACCACAGAGCATAGGGCACTTCCACACATGGGCGTTGACCTTGGGAAAATGAAAAAATCAACCAGACACAGGGACCCCAAAGTTGAGGGCTGCTGTCTTGACAAGAACCTCCACTCCGGTACACGTTTCATATCCCAGGAAAGAGCCAAGTGGACAAAGACGAGTGGACAAGTGGACAAAGACAAGTGGACAAGTGGACAAGTGGTGCTACGTAGGTCCAATGGAGTGTCACTCAGCCATGAAATCCACGTCATGAGGCTGGTAGCAGCATCCTGAGTGGATTTAGGTACGATCATCCTCAGTGAAATAAGTCCCACAAAAAAAGAAACTTATGATATCACTTATCGAGGGAATGTAAAAATCGCTCCCCATGCACTGAATCCCCAAACAGAACAGAGTCACGCTTTTAGAAAACACACTTATGCCTGCTTCAGGGGAAAGGTGAGGTGGGGTGACGCATAAAACTCGAGTTTGAAATGAGCACAGATACCCTTCCGAAAACCGAATATGGAATGGACACGACCTACTCCTTGCTCAATCAACTGGACTCACCAGACCCTGTTCATCGCACAAGTATCTATCCGACTAGTAAGCATCTTAAAAGCTAAGTCTTGATATCTCTGTGTAAGTGCATCAAGTGTGTGTAAAGCGGCCTAAAACCAGCAGGGAAAATCAGCTCAGACCCATTCTGAGGATACATTTCCAACATAAAGAAGAAACAAGCAGGGCAAAACAGAGAGAAATTCTTCCAAAATGCGTTCAGGGACTGGCATGCAACCAGGATTGACCACATCTACAGCCCCAGCGGCAGAAGACATAAGGCTAGACACTCTTGGGGCTGAGACGATTGGTGAGGTTGGGAAAGCAAATGCAGACCCTTGAAAGGAATCCTGCGTGCTCCCCATTCCATGGGTCCCAACTCTCCAGGTTCAACGCAATCTTCCGACAGCGAAAGCACTCATTGGAAACCCAGCGGATGCTACACCGTGGGATCGGGAAAGCTTTCTGAAACTCACCTCAGTTTTCATCTCCTGGTGCTCGTGTTCTCCATTCAGGCCCCCTTACTAACAATCTCCCCACTTGGAGACTCGGCGCCTTTCCATGCCTCTTTCGTACCGTCTGCAATTTGTCCGCAGGATGAACTGCAAGAGGGGGAACCAATGAGAGACTCGCTGGAGGTGTTTGGTCGGGCACATGTCACTCTCATGTCCCATCACGAAGAAGAATTCACCAGCGGTTCAGCCTGCCACCCCGGATCGACAATAGGGCGTGAAGCCATCCAGCCGTGTTGCGTCCCACTCACAAAAAAGCGACTTGGGAAATGGAGCTCAGGGGCACTGCACTTCCCAAACCTGCAGAGTTCTAAACGATAACTATCGCCCCAAAATATATTGAGGTCAGGCTACGAAGAGGCGCTGAACGCAAGGCAGAACTGCAGGAAACGGATGTCAACGGGTACATCGGAATGGCCCCGATAGCACATGAAAAGCGCCAGAACGTGGACAATGATGCGGTTGGCCAAAAAGGGCGTATGCGTTTTTTCCTGAATATATTCAGGAAAAAACGCATACGCCCTTTTTGGCCAACCAAGCAACCTGGGAGAGCAAATCAGCACTACAAAGAAATCTCTCGCCCCCCCCGGGGCAAAAGGGCCAGGCGAAAAAAGTCTAAAAACCAGAAAGGCAGGACAGGCCACGGAGTCAAGGGAGCCTTGTTAAGCTGATGGGCGGGATGTCAATGGCCAACAGCCAATCTTCACAAGTGTATCCTCTTTCCCAAACCATGTAAAACACAGAACCACAGAGCATAGGGCACTTCCACACATGGGCGTTGACCTTGGGAAAATGAAAAAATCAACCAGACACAGGGACCCCAAAGTTGAGGGCTGCTGTCTTGACAAGAACCTCCACTCCGGTACACGTTTCATATCCCAGGAAAGAGCCAAGTGGACAAAGACGAGTGGACAAGTGGACAAAGACAAGTGGACAAGTGGACAAGTGGTGCTACGTAGGTCCAATGGAGTGTCACTCAGCCATGAAATCCACGTCATGAGGCTGGTAGCAGCATCCTGAGTGGATTTAGGTACGATCATCCTCAGTGAAATAAGTCCCACAAAAAAAGAAACTTATGATATCACTTATCGAGGGAATGTAAAAATCGCTCCCCATGCACTGAATCCCCAAACAGAACAGAGTCACGCTTTTAGAAAACACACTTATGCCTGCTTCAGGGGAAAGGTGAGGTGGGGTGACGCATAAAACTCGAGTTTGAAATGAGCACAGATACCCTTCCGAAAACCGAATATGGAATGGACACGACCTACTCCTTGCTCAATCAACTGGACTCACCAGACCCTGTTCATCGCACAAGTATCTATCCGACTAGTAAGCATCTTAAAAGCTAAGTCTTGATATCTCTGTGTAAGTGCATCAAGTGTGTGTAAGGCGGCCTAAAACCAGCAGGGAAAATCAGCTCAGACCCATTCTGAGGATACATTTCCAACATAAAGAAGAAACAAGCAGGGCAAAACAGAGAGAAATTCTTCCAAAATGCGTTCAGGGACTGGCATGCAACCAGGATTGACCACATCTACAGCCCCAGCGGCAGAAGACATAAGGCTGGACACTCTTGGGGCTGAGACGATTGGTGAGGTTGGGAAAGCAAATGCAGACCCTTGAAAGGAATCCTGCGTGCTCCCCATTCCATGGGTCCCAACTCTCCAGGTTCAACGCAATCTTCCGACAGCAAAAGCACTCATTGGAAACCCAGCGGATGCTACACCGTGGGATCGGGAAAGCTTTCTGAAACTCACCTCAGTTTTCATCTCCTGGTGCTCGTGTTCTCCATTCAGGCCCCCTTACTAACAATCTCCCCACTTGGAGACTCGGCGCCTTTCCATGCCTCTTTCGTACCGTCTGCAATTTGTCCGCAGGATGAACTGCAAGAGGGGGAACCAATGAGAGACTCGCTGGAGGTGTTTGGTCGGGCACATGTCACTCTCATTTCCCATCACGAAGAAGAATTCACCAGCGGTTCAGCCTGCCACCCCGGATCGACAATAGGGCGTGAAGCCATCCAGCCGTGTTGCGTCCCACTCACAAAAAAGCGACTTGGGAAATGGAGCTCAGGGGCACTGCACTTCCCAAACCTGCAGAGTTCTAAACGATAACTATCGCCCCAAAATATATTGAGGTCAGGCTACGAAGAGGCGCTGAACGCAAGGCAGAACTGCAGGAAACGGATGTCAACGGGTACATCGGAATGGCCCCGATAGCACATGAAAAGCGCCAGAACGTGGACAATGATGCGGTTGGCCAAAAAGGGCGTATGCGTTTTTTCCTGAATATATTCAGGAAAAAACGCATACGCCCTTTTTGGCCAACCAAGCAACCTGGGAGAGCAAATCAGCACTACAAAGAAATCTCTCGCCCCCCCCGGGGCAAAAGGGCCAGGCGAAAAAAGTCTAAAAACCAGAAAGGCAGGACAGGCCACGGAGTCAAGGGAGCCTTGTTAAGCTGATGGGCGGGATGTCAATGGCCAACAGCCAATCTTCACAAGTGTATCCTCTTTCCCAAACCATGGAAAACACAGAACCACAGAGCATAGGGCACTTCCACACATGGGCGTTGACCTTGGGAAAATGAAAAAATCAACCAGACACAGGGACCCAAAGTTGAGGGCTGCTGTCTTGACAAGAACCTCCACTCCGGTACACGTTTCATATCCCAGGAAAGAGCCAAGTGGACAAAGACGAGTGGACAAGTGGACAAAGACAAGTGGACAAGTGGACAAGTGGTGCTACGTAGGTCCAATGGAGTGTCACTCAGCCATGAAATCCACGTCATGTGGCTGGTAGCAGCATCCTGAGTGGATTTAGGTACGATCATCCTCAGTGAAATAAGTCCCACAAAAAAAGAAACTTATGATATCACTTATCGAGGGAATGTAAAAATCGCTCCCCATGCACTGAATCCCCAAACAGAACAGAGTCACGCTTTTAGAAAACACACTTATGCCTGCTTCAGGGGAAAGGTGAGGTGGGGTGACGCATAAAACTCGAGTTTGAAATGAGCACAGATACCCTTCCGAAAACCGAATATGGAATGGACATGACCTACTCCTTGCTCAATCAACTGGACTCACCAGACCCTGTTCATCGCACAAGTATCTATCCGACTAGTAAGCATCTTAAAAGCTAAGTCTTGATATCTCTGTGTAAGTGCATCAAGTGTGTGTAAAGCGGCCTAAAACCAGCAGGGAAAATCAGCTCAGACCCATTCTGAGGATACATTTCCAACATAAAGAAGAAACAAGCAGGGCAACACAGAGAGAAATTCTTCCAAAATGCGTTCAGGGACTGGCATGCAACCAGGATTGACCACATCTACAGCCCCAGCGGCAGAAGACATAAGGCTGGACACTCTTGGGGCTGAGACGATTGGTGAGGTTGGGAAAGCAAATGCAGACCCTTGAAAGGAATCCTGCGTGCTCCCCATTCCATGGGTCCCAACTCTCCAGGTTCAACGCAATCTTCCGACAGCGAAAGCACTCATTGGAAACCCAGCGGATGCTACACCGTGGGATCGGGAAAGCTTTCTGAAACTCACCTCAGTTTTCATCTCCTGGTGCTCGTGTTCTCCATTCAGGCCCCCTTACTAACAATCTCCCCACTTGGAGACTCGGCGCCTTTCCATGCCTCTTTCGTACCGTCTGCAATTTGTCCGCAGGATGAACTGCAAGAGGGGGAACCAATGAGAGACTCGCTGGAGGTGTTTGGTCGGGCACATGTCACTCTCATTTCCCATCACGAAGAAGAATTCACCAGCGGTTCAGCCTGCCACCCCGGATCGACAATAGGGCGTGAAGCCATCCAGCCGTGTTGCGTCCCACTCACAAAAAAGCGACTTGGGAAATGGAGCTCAGGGGCACTGCACTTCCCAAACCTGCAGAGTTCTAAACGATAACTATCGCCCCAAAATATATTGAGGTCAGGCTACGAAGAGGCGCTGAACGCAAGGCAGAACTGCAGGAAACGGATGTCAACGGGTACATCGGAATGGCCCCGATAGCACATGAAAAGCGCCAGAACGTGGACAATGATGCGGTTGGCCAAAAAGGGCGTATGCGTTTTTTCCTGAATATATTCAGGAAAAAACGCATACGCCCTTTTTGGCCAACCAAGCAACCTGGGAGAGCAAATCAGCACTACAAAGAAATCTCTCGCCCCCCCCTGGGGCAAAAGGGCCAGGCGAAAAAAGTCTAAAAACCAGAAAGGCAGGACAGCCCACGGAGTCAAGGGAGCCTTGTTAAGCTGATGGGTGGGATGTCAATGGCCAACAGCCAATCTTCACAAGTGTATCCTCTTTCCCAAACCATGTAAAACACAGAACCACAGAGCAAAGGGCACTTCCACACATGGGCGTTGACCTTGGGAAAATGAAAAAATCAACCAGACACAGGGACCCAAAGTTGAGGGCTGCTGTCTTGACAAGAACCTCCACTCCGGTACACGTTTCATATCCCAGGAAAGAGCCAAGTGGACAAAGACGAGTGGACAAGTGGACAAAGACAAGTGGACAAGTGGACAAGTGGTGCTACGTAGGTCCAATGGAGTGTCACTCAGCCATGAAATCCACGTCATGAGGCTGGTAGCAGCATCCTGAGTGGATTTAGGTACGATCATCCTCAGTGAAATAAGTCCCACAAAAAAAGAAACTTATGATATCACTTATCGAGGGAATGTAAAAATCGCTCCCCATGCACTGAATCCCCAAACAGAACAGAGTCACGCTTTTAGAAAACACACTTATGCCTGCTTCAGGGGAAAGGTGAGGTGGGGTGACGCATAAAACTCGAGTTTGAAATGAGCACAGATACCCTTCCGAAAACCGAATATGGAATGGACACGACCTACTCCTTGCTCAATCAACTGGACTCACCAGACCCTGTTCATCGCACAAGTATCTATCCGACTAGTAAGCATCTTAAAAGCTAAGTCTTGATATCTCTGTGTAAGTGCATCAAGTGTGTGTAAAGCGGCCTAAAACCAGCAGGGAAAATCAGCTCAGACCCATTCTGAGGATACATTTCCAACATAAAGAAGAAACAAGCAGGGCAAAACAGAGAGAAATTCTTCCAAAATGCGTTCAGGGACTGGCATGCAACCAGGATTGACCACATCTACAGCCCCAGCGGCAGAAGACATAAGGCTGGACACTCTTGGGGCTGAGACGATTGGTGAGGTTGGGAAAGCAAATGCAGACCCTTGAAAGGAATCCTGCGTGCTCCCCATTCCATGGGTCCCAACTCTCCAGGTTCAACGCAATCTTCCGACAGCGAAAGCACTCATTGGAAACCCAGCGGATGCTACACCGTGGGATCGGGAAAGCTTTCTGAAACTCACCTCAGTTTTCATCTCCTGGTGCTCGTGTTCTCCATTCAGGCCCCCTTACTAACAATCTCCCCACTTGGAGACTCGGCGCCTTTCCATGCCTCTTTCGTACCGTCTGCAATTTGTCCGCAGGATGAACTGCAAGAGGGGGAACCAATGAGAGACTCGCTGGAGGTGTTTGGTCGGGCACATGTCACTCTCATTTCCCATCACGAAGAAGAATTCACCAGCGGTTCAGCCTGCCACCCCGGATCGACAATAGGGCGTGAAGCCATCCAGCCGTGTTGCGTCCCACTCACAAAAAAGCGACTTGGGAAATGGAGCTCAGGGGCACTGCACTTCCCAAACCTGCAGAGTTCTAAACGATAACTATCGCCCCAAAATATATTGAGGTCAGGCTACGAAGAGGCGCTGAACGCAAGGCAGAACTGCAGGAAACGGATGTCAACGGGTACATCGGAATGGCCCCGATAGCACATGAAAAGCGCCAGAACGTGGACAATGATGCGGTTGGCCAAAAAGGGCGTATGCGTTTTTTCCTGAATATATTCAGGAAAAAACGCATACGCCCTTTTTGGCCAACCAAGCAACCTGGGAGAGCAAATCAGCACTACAAAGAAATCTCTCGCCCCCCCCGGGGCAAAAGGGCCAGGCGAAAAAAGTCTAAAAACCAGAAAGGCAGGACAGGCCACGGAGTCAAGGGAGCCTTGTTAAGCTGATGGGCGGGATGTCAATGGCCAACAGCCAATCTTCACAAGTGTATCCTCTTTCCCAAACCATGTAAAACACAGAACCACAGAGCATAGGGCACTTCCACACATGGGCGTTGACCTTGGGAAAATGAAAAAATCAACCAGACACAGGGACCCCAAAGTTGAGGGCTGCTGTCTTGACAAGAACCTCCACTCCGGTACACGTTTCATATCCCAGGAAAGAGCCAAGTGGACAAAGACGAGTGGACAAGTGGACAAAGACAAGTGGACAAGTGGACAAGTGGTGCTACGTAGGTCCAATGGAGTGTCACTCAGCCATGAAATCCACGTCATGAGGCTGGTAGCAGCATCCTGAGTGGATTTAGGTACGATCATCCTCAGTGAAATAAGTCCCACAAAAAAAGAAACTTATGATATCACTTATCGAGGGAATGTAAAAATCGCTCCCCATGCACTGAATCCCCAAACAGAACAGAGTCACGCTTTTAGAAAACACACTTATGCCTGCTTCAGGGGAAAGGTGAGGTGGGGTGACGCATAAAACTCGAGTTTGAAATGAGCACAGATACCCTTCCGAAAACCGAATATGGAATGGACATGACCTACTCCTTGCTCAATCAACTGGACTCACCAGACCCTGTTCATCGCACAAGTATCTATCCGACTAGTAAGCATCTTAAAAGCTAAGTCTTGATATCTCTGTGTAAGTGCATCAAGTGTGTGTAAAGCGGCCTAAAACCAGCAGGGAAAATCAGCTCAGACCCATTCTGAGGATACATTTCCAACATAAAGAAGAAACAAGCAGGGCAAAACAGAGAGAAATTCTTCCAAAATGCGTTCAGGGACTGGCATGCAACCAGGATTGACCACATCTACAGCCCCAGCGGCAGAAGACATAAGGCTGGACACTCTTGGGGCTGAGACGATTGGTGAGGTTGGGAAAGCAAATGCAGACCCTTGAAAGGAATCCTGCGTGCTCCCCATTCCATGGGTCCCAACTCTCCAGGTTCAACGCAATCTTCCGACAGCGAAAGCACTCATTGGAAACCCAGCGGATGCTACACCGTGGGATCGGGAAAGCTTTCTGAAACTCACCTCAGTTTTCATCTCCTGGTGCTCGTGTTCTCCATTCAGGCCCCCTTACTAACAATCTCCCCACTTGGAGACTCGGCGCCTTTCCATGCCTCTTTCGTACCGTCTGCAATTTGTCCGCAGGATGAACTGCAAGAGGGGGAACCAATGAGAGACTCGCTGGAGGTGTTTGGTCGGGCACATGTCACTCTCATTTCCCATCACGAAGAAGAATTCACCAGCGGTTCAGCCTGCCACCCCGGATCGACAATAGGGCGTGAAGCCATCCAGCCGTGTTGCGTCCCACTCACAAAAAAGCGACTTGGGAAATGGAGCTCAGGGGCACTGCACTTCCCAAACCTGCAGAGTTCTAAACGATAACTATCGCCCCAAAATATATTGAGGTCAGGCTACGAAGAGGCGCTGAACGCAAGGCAGAACTGCAGGAAACGGATGTCAACGGGTACATCGGAATGGCCCCGATAGCACATGAAAAGCGCCAGAACGTGGACAATGATGCGGTTGGCCAAAAAGGGCGTATGCGTTTTTTCCTGAATATATTCAGGAAAAAACGCATACGCCCTTTTTGGCCAACCAAGCAACCTGGGAGAGCAAATCAGCACTACAAAGAAATCTCTCGCCCCCCCCTGGGGCAAAAGGGCCAGGCGAAAAAAGTCTAAAAACCAGAAAGGCAGGACAGCCCACGGAGTCAAGGGAGCCTTGTTAAGCTGATGGGCGGGATGTCAATGGCCAACAGCCAATCTTCACAAGTGTATCCTCTTTCCCAAACCATGTAAAACACAGAACCACAGAGCATAGGGCACTTCCACACATGGGCGTTGACCTTGGGAAAATGAAAAAATCAACCAGACACAGGGACCCCAAAGTTGAGGGCTGCTGTCTTGACAAGAACCTCCACTCCGGTACACGTTTCATATCCCAGGAAAGAGCCAAGTGGACAAAGACGAGTGGACAAGTGGACAAAGACAAGTGGACAAGTGGACAAGTGGTGCTACGTAGGTCCAATGGAGTGTCACTCAGCCATGAAATCCACGTCATGAGGCTGGTAGCAGCATCCTGAGTGGATTTAGGTACGATCATCCTCAGTGAAATAAGTCCCACAAAAAAAGAAACTTATGATATCACTTATCGAGGGAATGTAAAAATCGCTCCCCATGCACTGAATCCCCAAACAGAACAGAGTCACGCTTTTAGAAAACACACTTATGCCTGCTTCAGGGGAAAGGTGAGGTGGGGTGACGCATAAAACTCGAGTTTGAAATGAGCACAGATACCCTTCCGAAAACCGAATATGGAATGGACACGACCTACTCCTTGCTCAATCAACTGGACTCACCAGACCCTGTTCATCGCACAAGTATCTATCCGACTAGTAAGCATCTTAAAAGCTAAGTCTTGATATCTCTGTGTAAGTGCATCAAGTGTGTGTAAAGCGGCCTAAAACCAGCAGGGAAAATCAGCTCAGACCCATTCTGAGGATACATTTCCAACATAAAGAAGAAACAAGCAGGGCAAAACAGAGAGAAATTCTTCCAAAATGCGTTCAGGGACTGGCATGCAACCAGGATTGACCACATCTACAGCCCCAGCGGCAGAAGACATAAGGCTGGACACTCTTGGGGCTGAGACGATTGGTGAGGTTGGGAAAGCAAATGCAGACCCTTGAAAGGAATCCTGCGTGCTCCCCATTCCATGGGTCCCAACTCTCCAGGTTCAACGCAATCTTCCGACAGCGAAAGCACTCATTGGAAACCCAGCGGATGCTACACCGTGGGATCGGGAAAGCTTTCTGAAACTCACCTCAGTTTTCATCTCCTGGTGCTCGTGTTCTCCATTCAGGCCCCCTTACTAACAATCTCCCCACTTGGAGACTCGGCGCCTTTCCATGCCTCTTTCGTACCGTCTGCAATTTGTCCGCAGGATGAACTGCAAGAGGGGGAACCAATGAGAGACTCGCTGGAGGTGTTTGGTCGGGCACATGTCACTCTCATTTCCCATCACGAAGAAGAATTCACCAGCGGTTCAGCCTGCCACCCCGGATCGACAATAGGGCGTGAAGCCATCCAGCTGTGTTGCGTCCCACTCACAAAAAAGCGACTTGGGAAATGGAGCTCAGGGGCACTGCACTTCCCAAACCTGCAGAGTTCTAAACGATAACTATCGCCCCAAAATATATTGAGGTCAGGCTACGAAGAGGCGCTGAACGCAAGGCAGAACTGCAGGAAACGGATGTCAACGGGTACATCGGAATGGCCCCGATAGCACATGAAAAGCGCCAGAACGTGGACAATGATGCGGTTGGCCAAAAAGGGCGTATGCGTTTTTTCCTGAATATATTCAGGAAAAAACGCATACGCCCTTTTTGGCCAACCAAGCAACCTGGGAGAGCAAATCAGCACTACAAAGAAATCTCTCGCCCCCCCCTGGGGCAAAAGGGCCAGGCGAAAAAAGTCTAAAAACCAGAAAGGCAGGACAGGCCACGGAGTCAAGGGAGCCTTGTTAAGCTGATGGGTGGGATGTCAATGGCCAACAGCCAATCTTCACAAGTGTATCCTCTTTCCCAAACCATGTAAAACACAGAACCACAGAGCAAAGGGCACTTCCACACATGGGCGTTGACCTTGGGAAAATGAAAAAATCAACCAGACACAGGGACCCAAAGTTGAGGGCTGCTGTCTTGACAAGAACCTCCACTCCGGTACACGTTTCATATCCCAGGAAAGAGCCAAGTGGACAAAGACGAGTGGACAAGTGGACAAAGACAAGTGGACAAGTGGACAAGTGGTGCTACGTAGGTCCAATGGAGTGTCACTCAGCCATGAAATCCACGTCATGAGGCTGGTAGCAGCATCCTGAGTGGATTTAGGTACGATCATCCTCAGTGAAATAAGTCCCACAAAAAAAGAAACTTATGATATCACTTATCGAGGGAATGTAAAAATCGCTCCCCATGCACTGAATCCCCAAACAGAACAGAGTCACGCTTTTAGAAAACACACTTATGCCTGCTTCAGGGGAAAGGTGAGGTGGGGTGACGCATAAAACTCGAGTTTGAAATGAGCACAGATACCCTTCCGAAAACCGAATATGGAATGGACACGACCTACTCCTTGCTCAATCAACTGGACTCACCAGACCCTGTTCATCGCACAAGTATCTATCCGACTAGTAAGCATCTTAAAAGCTAAGTCTTGATATCTCTGTGTAAGTGCATCAAGTGTGTGTAAAGCGGCCTAAAACCAGCAGGGAAAATCAGCTCAGACCCATTCTGAGGATACATTTCCAACATAAAGAAGAAACAAGCAGGGCAAAACAGAGAGAAATTCTTCCAAAATGCGTTCAGGGACTGGCATGCAACCAGGATTGACCACATCTACAGCCCCAGCGGCAGAAGACATAAGGCTGGACACTCTTGGGGCTGAGACGATTGGTGAGGTTGGGAAAGCAAATGCAGACCCTTGAAAGGAATCCTGCGTGCTCCCCATTCCATGGGTCCCAACTCTCCAGGTTCAACGCAATCTTCCGACAGCGAAAGCACTCATTGGAAACCCAGCGGATGCTACACCGTGGGATCGGGAAAGCTTTCTGAAACTCACCTCAGTTTTCATCTCCTGGTGCTCGTGTTCTCCATTCAGGCCCCCTTACTAACAATCTCCCCACTTGGAGACTCGGCGCCTTTCCATGCCTCTTTCGTACCGTCTGCAATTTGTCCGCAGGATGAACTGCAAGAGGGGGAACCAATGAGAGACTCGCTGGAGGTGTTTGGTCGGGCACATGTCACTCTCATTTCCCATCACGAAGAAGAATTCACCAGCGGTTCAGCCTGCCACCCCGGATCGACAATAGGGCGTGAAGCCATCCAGCCGTGTTGCGTCCCACTCACAAAAAAGCGACTTGGGAAATGGAGCTCAGGGGCACTGCACTTCCCAAACCTGCAGAGTTCTAAACG
This sequence comes from Kogia breviceps, assembly GCF_026419965.1. Taxonomy (NCBI): domain Eukaryota; kingdom Metazoa; phylum Chordata; class Mammalia; order Artiodactyla; family Physeteridae; genus Kogia; species Kogia breviceps. The sequence goes on along the minus strand of NW_026712105.1, from coordinate 373,614 downwards.
ATAACTATCGCCCCAAAATATATTGAGGTCAGGCTACGAAGAGGCGCTGAACGCAAGGCAGAACTGCAGGAAACGGATGTCAACGGGTACATCGGAATGGCCCCGATAGCACATGAAAAGCGCCAGAACGTGGACAATGATGCGGTTGGCCAAAAAGGGCGTATGCGTTTTTTCCTGAATATATTCAGGAAAAAACGCATACGCCCTTTTTGGCCAACCAAGCAACCTGGGAGAGCAAATCAGCACTACAAAGAAATCTCTCGCCCCCCCCGGGGCAAAAGGGCCAGGCGAAAAAAGTCTAAAAACCAGAAAGGCAGGACAGCCCACGGAGTCAAGGGAGCCTTGTTAAGCTGATGGGCGGGATGTCAATGGCCAACAGCCAATCTTCACAAGTGTATCCTCTTTCCCAAACCATGTAAAACACAGAACCACAGAGCAAAGGGCACTTCCACACATGGGCGTTGACCTTGGGAAAATGAAAAAATCAACCAGACACAGGGACCCAAAGTTGAGGGCTGCTGTCTTGACAAGAACCTCCACTCCGGTACACGTTTCATATCCCAGGAAAGAGCCAAGTGGACAAAGACGAGTGGCCAAGTGGACAAAGACAAGTGGACAAGTGGACAAGTGGTGCTACGTAGGTCCAATGGAGTGTCACTCAGCCATGAAATCCACGTCATGAGGCTGGTAGCAGCATCCTGAGTGGATTTAGGTACGATCATCCTCAGTGAAATAAGTCCCACAAAAAAAGAAACTTATGATATCACTTATCGAGGGAATGTAAAAATCGCTCCCCATGCACTGAATCCCCAAACAGAACAGAGTCACGCTTTTAGAAAACACACTTATGCCTGCTTCAGGGGAAAGGTGAGGTGGGGTGACGCATAAAACTCGAGTTTGAAATGAGCACAGATACCCTTCCGAAAACCGAATATGGAATGGACATGACCTACTCCTTGCTCAATCAACTGGACTCACCAGACCCTGTTCATCGCACAAGTATCTATCCGACTAGTAAGCATCTTCAAAGCTAAGTCTTGATATCTCTGTGTAAGTGCATCAAGTGTGTGTAAAGCGGCCTAAAACCAGCAGGGAAAATCAGCTCAGACCCATTCTGAGGATACATTTCCAACATAAAGAAGAAACAAGCAGGGCAAAACAGAGAGAAATTCTTCCAAAATGCGTTCAGGGACTGGCATGCAACCAGGATTGACCACATCTACAGCCCCAGCGGCAGAAGACATAAGGCTGGACACTCTTGGGGCTGAGACGATTGGTGAGGTTGGGAAAGCAAATGCAGACCCTTGAAAGGAATCCTGCGTGCTCCCCATTCCATGGGTCCCAACTCTCCAGGTTCAACGCAATCTTCCGACAGCGAAAGCACTCATTGGAAACCCAGCGGATGCTACACCGTGGGATCGGGAAAGCTTTCTGAAACTCACCTCAGTTTTCATCTCCTGGTGCTCGTGTTCTCCATTCAGGCCCCCTTACTAACAATCTCCCCACTTGGAGACTCGGCGCCTTTCCATGCCTCTTTCGTACCGTCTGCAATTTGTCCGCAGGATGAACTGCAAGAGGGGGAACCAATGAGAGACTCGCTGGAGGTGTTTGGTCGGGCACATGTCACTCTCATTTCCCATCACGAAGAAGAATTCACCAGCGGTTCAGCCTGCCACCCCGGATCGACAATAGGGCGTGAAGCCATCCAGCCGTGTTGCGTCCCACTCACAAAAAAGCGACTTGGGAAATGGAGCTCAGGGGCACTGCACTTCCCAAACCTGCAGAGTTCTAAACGATAACTATCGCCCCAAAATATATTGAGGTCAGGCTACGAAGAGGCGCTGAACGCAAGGCAGAACTGCAGGAAACGGATGTCAACGGGTACATCGGAATGGCCCCGATAGCACATGAAAAGCGCCAGAACGTGGACAATGATGCGGTTGGCCAAAAAGGGCGTATGCGTTTTTTCCTGAATATATTCAGGAAAAAACGCATACGCCCTTTTTGGCCAACCAAGCAACCTGGGAGAGCAAATCAGCACTACAAAGAAATCTCTCGCCCCCCCCGGGGCAAAAGGGCCAGGCGAAAAAAGTCTAAAAACCAGAAAGGCAGGACAGCCCACGGAGTCAAGGGAGCCTTGTTAAGCTGATGGGCGGGATGTCAATGGCCAACAGCCAATCTTCACAAGTGTATCCTCTTTCCCAAACCATGTAAAATACAGAACCACAGAGCATAGGGCACTTCCACACATGGGCGTTGACCTTGGGAAAATGAAAAAATCAACCAGACACAGGGACCCCAAAGTTGAGGGCTGCTGTCTTGACAAGAACCTCCACTCCGGTACACGTTTCATATCCCAGGAAAGAGCCAAGTGGACAAAGACGAGTGGACAAGTGGACAAAGACAAGTGGACAAGTGGACAAGTGGTGCTACGTAGGTCCAATGGAGTGTCACTCAGCCATGAAATCCACGTCATGAGGCTGGTAGCAGCATCCTGAGTGGATTTAGGTACGATCATCCTCAGTGAAATAAGTCCCACAAAAAAAGAAACTTATGATATCACTTATCGAGGGAATGTAAAAATCGCTCCCCATGCACTGAATCCCCAAACAGAACAGAGTCACGCTTTTAGAAAACACACTTATGCCTGCTTCAGGGGAAAGGTGAGGTGGGGTGACGCATAAAACTCGAGTTTGAAATGAGCACAGATACCCTTCCGAAAACCGAATATGGAATGGACACGACCTACTCCTTGCTCAATCAACTGGACTCACCAGACCCTGTTCATCGCACAAGTATCTATCCGACTAGTAAGCATCTTAAAAGCTAAGTCTTGATATCTCTGTGTAAGTGCATCAAGTGTGTGTAAAGCGGCCTAAAACCAGCAGGGAAAATCAGCTCAGACCCATTCTGAGGATACATTTCCAACATAAAGAAGAAACAAGCAGGGCAAAACAGAGAGAAATTCTTCCAAAATGCGTTCAGGGACTGGCATGCAACCAGGATTGACCACATCTACAGCCCCAGCGGCAGAAGACATAAGGCTGGACACTCTTGGGGCTGAGACGATTGGTGAGGTTGGGAAAGCAAATGCAGACCCTTGAAAGGAATCCTGCGTGCTCCCCATTCCATGGGTCCCAACTCTCCAGGTTCAACGCAATCTTCCGACAGCGAAAGCACTCATTGGAAACCCAGCGGATGCTACACCGTGGGATCGGGAAAGCTTTCTGAAACTCACCTCAGTTTTCATCTCCTGGTGCTCGTGTTCTCCATTCAGGCCCCCTTACTAACAATCTCCCCACTTGGAGACTCGGCGCCTTTCCATGCCTCTTTCGTACCGTCTGCAATTTGTCCGCAGGATGAACTGCAAGAGGGGGAACCAATGAGAGACTCGCTGGAGGTGTTTGGTCGGGCACATGTCACTCTCATTTCCCATCACGAAGAAGAATTCACCAGCGGTTCAGCCTGCCACCCCGGATCGACAATAGGGCGTGAAGCCATCCAGCCGTGTTGCGTCCCACTCACAAAAAAGCGACTTGGGAAATGGAGCTCAGGGGCACTGCACTTCCCAAACCTGCAGAGTTCTAAACGATAACTATCGCCCCAAAATATATTGAGGTCAGGCTACGAAGAGGCGCTGAACGCAAGGCAGAACTGCAGGAAACGGATGTCAACGGGTACATCGGAATGGCCCCGATAGCACATGAAAAGCGCCAGAACGTGGACAATGATGCGGTTGGCCAAAAAGGGCGTATGCGTTTTTTCCTGAATATATTCAGGAAAAAACGCATACGCCCTTTTTGGCCAACCAAGCAACCTGGGAGAGCAAATCAGCACTACAAAGAAATCTCTCGCCCCCCCCGGGGCAAAAGGGCCAGGCGAAAAAAGTCTAAAAACCAGAAAGGCAGGACAGCCCACGGAGTCAAGGGAGCCTTGTTAAGCTGATGGGCGGGATGTCAATGGCCAACAGCCAATCTTCACAAGTGTATCCTCTTTCCCAAACCATGTAAAACACAGAACCACAGAGCAAAGGGCACTTCCACACATGGGCGTTGACCTTGGGAAAATGAAAAAATCAACCAGACACAGGGACCCAAAGTTGAGGGCTGCTGTCTTGACAAGAACCTCCACTCCGGTACACGTTTCATATCCCAGGAAAGAGCCAAGTGGACAAAGACGAGTGGCCAAGTGGACAAAGACAAGTGGACAAGTGGACAAGTGGTGCTACGTAGGTCCAATGGAGTGTCACTCAGCCATGAAATCCACGTCATGAGGCTGGTAGCAGCATCCTGAGTGGATTTAGGTACGATCATCCTCAGTGAAATAAGTCCCACAAAAAAAGAAACTTATGATATCACTTATCGAGGGAATGTAAAAATCGCTCCCCATGCACTGAATCCCCAAACAGAACAGAGTCACGCTTTTAGAAAACACACTTATGCCTGCTTCAGGGGAAAGGTGAGGTGGGGTGACGCATAAAACTCGAGTTTGAAATGAGCACAGATACCCTTCCGAAAACCGAATATGGAATGGACATGACCTACTCCTTGCTCAATCAACTGGACTCACCAGACCCTGTTCATCGCACAAGTATCTATCCGACTAGTAAGCATCTTCAAAGCTAAGTCTTGATATCTCTGTGTAAGTGCATCAAGTGTGTGTAAAGCGGCCTAAAACCAGCAGGGAAAATCAGCTCAGACCCATTCTGAGGATACATTTCCAACATAAAGAAGAAACAAGCAGGGCAAAACAGAGAGAAATTCTTCCAAAATGCGTTCAGGGACTGGCATGCAACCAGGATTGACCACATCTACAGCCCCAGCGGCAGAAGACATAAGGCTGGACACTCTTGGGGCTGAGACGATTGGTGAGGTTGGGAAAGCAAATGCAGACCCTTGAAAGGAATCCTGCGTGCTCCCCATTCCATGGGTCCCAACTCTCCAGGTTCAACGCAATCTTCCGACAGCGAAAGCACTCATTGGAAACCCAGCGGATGCTACACCGTGGGATCGGGAAAGCTTTCTGAAACTCACCTCAGTTTTCATCTCCTGGTGCTCGTGTTCTCCATTCAGGCCCCCTTACTAACAATCTCCCCACTTGGAGACTCGGCGCCTTTCCATGCCTCTTTCGTACCGTCTGCAATTTGTCCGCAGGATGAACTGCAAGAGGGGGAACCAATGAGAGACTCGCTGGAGGTGTTTGGTCGGGCACATGTCACTCTCATTTCCCATCACGAAGAAGAATTCACCAGCGGTTCAGCCTGCCACCCCGGATCGACAATAGGGCGTGAAGCCATCCAGCCGTGTTGCGTCCCACTCACAAAAAAGCGACTTGGGAAATGGAGCTCAGGGGCACTGCACTTCCCAAACCTGCAGAGTTCTAAACGATAACTATCGCCCCAAAATATATTGAGGTCAGGCTACGAAGAGGCGCTGAACGCAAGGCAGAACTGCAGGAAACGGATGTCAACGGGTACATCGGAATGGCCCCGATAGCACATGAAAAGCGCCAGAACGTGGACAATGATGCGGTTGGCCAAAAAGGGCGTATGCGTTTTTTCCTGAATATATTCAGGAAAAAACGCATACGCCCTTTTTGGCCAACCAAGCAACCTGGGAGAGCAAATCAGCACTACAAAGAAATCTCTCGCCCCCCCCGGGGCAAAAGGGCCAGGCGAAAAAAGTCTAAAAACCAGAAAGGCAGGACAGCCCACGGAGTCAAGGGAGCCTTGTTAAGCTGATGGGCGGGATGTCAATGGCCAACAGCCAATCTTCACAAGTGTATCCTCTTTCCCAAACCATGTAAAATACAGAACCACAGAGCATAGGGCACTTCCACACATGGGCGTTGACCTTGGGAAAATGAAAAAATCAACCAGACACAGGGACCCCAAAGTTGAGGGCTGCTGTCTTGACAAGAACCTCCACTCCGGTACACGTTTCATATCCCAGGAAAGAGCCAAGTGGACAAAGACGAGTGGACAAGTGGACAAAGACAAGTGGACAAGTGGACAAGTGGTGCTACGTAGGTCCAATGGAGTGTCACTCAGCCATGAAATCCACGTCATGAGGCTGGTAGCAGCATCCTGAGTGGATTTAGGTACGATCATCCTCAGTGAAATAAGTCCCACAAAAAAAGAAACTTATGATATCACTTATCGAGGGAATGTAAAAATCGCTCCCCATGCACTGAATCCCCAAACAGAACAGAGTCACGCTTTTAGAAAACACACTTATGCCTGCTTCAGGGGAAAGGTGAGGTGGGGTGACGCATAAAACTCGAGTTTGAAATGAGCACAGATACCCTTCCGAAAACCGAATATGGAATGGACACGACCTACTCCTTGCTCAATCAACTGGACTCACCAGACCCTGTTCATCGCACAAGTATCTATCCGACTAGTAAGCATCTTAAAAGCTAAGTCTTGATATCTCTGTGTAAGTGCATCAAGTGTGTGTAAAGCGGCCTAAAACCAGCAGGGAAAATCAGCTCAGACCCATTCTGAGGATACATTTCCAACATAAAGAAGAAACAAGCAGGGCAAAACAGAGAGAAATTCTTCCAAAATGCGTTCAGGGACTGGCATGCAACCAGGATTGACCACATCTACAGCCCCAGCGGCAGAAGACATAAGGCTGGACACTCTTGGGGCTGAGACGATTGGTGAGGTTGGGAAAGCAAATGCAGACCCTTGAAAGGAATCCTGCGTGCTCCCCATTCCATGGGTCCCAACTCTCCAGGTTCAACGCAATCTTCCGACAGCGAAAGCACTCATTGGAAACCCAGCGGTTGCTACACCGAGGGATCGGGAAAGCTTTCTGAAACTCACCTCAGTTTTCATCTCCTGGTGCTCGTGTTCTCCATTCAGGCCCCCTTACTAACAATCTCCCCACTTGGAGACTCGGCGCCTTTCCATGCCTCTTTCGTACCGTCGGCAATTTGTCCGCAGGATGAACTGCAAGAGGGGGAACCAATGAGAGACTCGCTGGAGGTGTTTGGTCGGGCACATGTCACTCTCATTTCCCATCACGAAGAAGAATTCACCAGCGGTTCAGCCTGCCACCCCGGATCGACAATAGGGCGTGAAGCCATCCAGCCGTGTTGCGTCCCACTCACAAAAAAGCGACTTGGGAAATGGAGCTCAGGGGCACTGCACTTCCCAAACCTGCAGAGTTCTAAACGATAACTATCGCCCCAAAATATATTGAGGTCAGGCTACGAAGAGGCGCTGAACGCAAGGCAGAACTGCAGGAAACGGATGTCAACGGGTACATCGGAATGGCCCCGATAGCACATGAAAAGCGCCAGAACATGGACAATGATGCGGTTGGCCAAAAAGGGCGTATGCGTTTTTTCCTGAATATATTCAGGAAAAAACGCATACGCCCTTTTTGGCCAACCAAGCAACCTGGGAGAGCAAATCAGCACTACAAAGAAATCTCTCGCCCCCCCCGGGGCAAAAGGGCCAGGCGAAAAAAGTCTAAAAACCAGAAAGGCAGGACAGCCCACGGAGTCAAGGGAGCCTTGTTAAGCTGATGGGCGGGATGTCAATGGCCAACAGCCAATCTTCACAAGTGTATCCTCTTTCCCAAACCATGTAAAACACAGAACCACAGAGCAAAGGGCACTTCCACACATGGGCGTTGACCTTGGGAAAATGAAAAAATCAACCAGACACAGGGACCCAAAGTTGAGGGCTGCTGTCTTGACAAGAACCTCCACTCCGGTACACGTTTCATATCCCAGGAAAGAGCCAAGTGGACAAAGACGAGTGGACAAGTGGACAAAGACAAGTGGACAAGTGGACAAGTGGTGCTACGTAGGTCCAATGGAGTGTCACTCAGCCATGAAATCCACGTCATGAGGCTGGTAGCAGCATCCTGAGTGGATTTAGGTACGATCATCCTCAGTGAAATAAGTCCCACAAAAAAAGAAACTTATGATATCACTTATCGAGGGAATGTAAAAATCGCTCCCCATGCACTGAATCCCCAAACAGAACAGAGTCACGCTTTTAGAAAACACACTTATGCCTGCTTCAGGGGAAAGGTGAGGTGGGGTGACGCATAAAACTCGAGTTTGAAATGAGCACAGATACCCTTCCGAAAACCGAATATGGAATGGACATGACCTACTCCTTGCTCAATCAACTGGACTCACCAGACCCTGTTCATCGCACAAGTATCTATCCGACTAGTAAGCATCTTCAAAGCTAAGTCTTGATATCTCTGTGTAAGTGCATCAAGTGTGTGTAAAGCGGCCTAAAACCAGCAGGGAAAATCAGCTCAGACCCATTCTGAGGATACATTTCCAACATAAAGAAGAAACAAGCAGGGCAAAACAGAGAGAAATTCTTCCAAAATGCGTTCAGGGACTGGCATGCAACCAGGATTGACCACATCTACAGCCCCAGCGGCAGAAGACATAAGGCTGGACACTCTTGGGGCTGAGACGATTGGTGAGGTTGGGAAAGCAAATGCAGACCCTTGAAAGGAATCCTGCGTGCTCCCCATTCCATGGGTCCCAACTCTCCAGGTTCAACGCAATCTTCCGACAGCGAAAGCACTCATTGGAAACCCAGCGGATGCTACACCGTGGGATCGGGAAAGCTTTCTGAAACTCACCTCAGTTTTCATCTCCTGGTGCTCGTGTTCTCCATTCAGGCCCCCTTACTAACAATCTCCCCACTTGGAGACTCGGCGCCTTTCCATGCCTCTTTCGTACCGTCTGCAATTTGTCCGCAGGATGAACTGCAAGAGGGGGAACCAATGAGAGACTCGCTGGAGGTGTTTGGTCGGGCACATGTCACTCTCATTTCCCATCACGAAGAAGAATTCACCAGCGGTTCAGCCTGCCACCCCGGATCGACAATAGGGCGTGAAGCCATCCAGCCGTGTTGCGTCCCACTCACAAAAAAGCGACTTGGGAAATGGAGCTCAGGGGCACTGCACTTCCCAAACCTGCAGAGTTCTAAACGATAACTATCGCCCCAAAATATATTGAGGTCAGGCTACGAAGAGGCGCTGAACGCAAGGCAGAACTGCAGGAAACGGATGTCAACGGGTACATCGGAATGGCCCCGATAGCACATGAAAAGCGCCAGAACGTGGACAATGATGCGGTTGGCCAAAAAGGGCGTATGCGTTTTTTCCTGAATATATTCAGGAAAAAACGCATACGCCCTTTTTGGCCAACCAAGCAACCTGGGAGAGCAAATCAGCACTACAAAGAAATCTCTCGCCCCCCCCCGGGGCAAAAGGGCCAGGCGAAAAAAGTCTAAAAACCAGAAAGGCAGGACAGCCCACGGAGTCAAGGGAGCCTTGTTAAGCTGATGGGCGGGATGTCAATGGCCAACAGCCAATCTTCACAAGTGTATCCTCTTTCCCAAACCATGTAAAACACAGAACCACAGAGCATAGGGCACTTCCACACATGGGCGTTGACCTTGGGAAAATGAAAAAATCAACCAGACACAGGGACCCCAAAGTTGAGGGCTGCTGTCTTGACAAGAACCTCCACTCCGGTACACGTTTCATATCCCAGGAAAGAGCCAAGTGGACAAAGACGAGTGGACAAGTGGACAAAGACAAGTGGACAAGTGGACAAGTGGTGCTACGTAGGTCCAATGGAGTGTCACTCAGCCATGAAATCCACGTCATGAGGCTGGTAGCAGCATCCTGAGTGGATTTAGGTACGATCATCCTCAGTGAAATAAGTCCCACAAAAAAAGAAACTTATGATATCACTTATCGAGGGAATGTAAAAATCGCTCCCCATGCACTGAATCCCCAAACAGAACAGAGTCACGCTTTTAGAAAACACACTTATGCCTGCTTCAGGGGAAAGGTGAGGTGGGGTGACGCATAAAACTCGAGTTTGAAATGAGCACAGATACCCTTCCGAAAACCGAATATGGAATGGACACGACCTACTCCTTGCTCAATCAACTGGACTCACCAGACCCTGTTCATCGCACAAGTATCTATCCGACTAGTAAGCATCTTAAAAGCTAAGTCTTGATATCTCTGTGTAAGTGCATCAAGTGTGTGTAAAGCGGCCTAAAACCAGCAGGGAAAATCAGCTCAGACCCATTCTGAGGATACATTTCCAACATAAAGAAGAAACAAGCAGGGCAAAACAGAGAGAAATTCTTCCAAAATGCGTTCAGGGACTGGCATGCAACCAGGATTGACCACATCTACAGCCCCAGCGGCAGAAGACATAAGGCTGGACACTCTTGGGGCTGAGACGATTGGTGAGGTTGGGAAAGCAAATGCAGACCCTTGAAAGGAATCCTGCGTGCTCCCCATTCCATGGGTCCCAACTCTCCAGGTTCAACGCAATCTTCCGACAGCGAAAGCACTCATTGGAAACCCAGCGGATGCTACACCGTGGGATCGGGAAAGCTTTCTGAAACTCACCTCAGTTTTCATCTCCTGGTGCTCGTGTTCTCCATTCAGGCCCCCTTACTAACAATCTCCCCACTTGGAGACTCGGCGCCTTTCCATGCCTCTTTCGTACCGTCTGCAATTTGTCCGCAGGATGAACTGCAAGAGGGGGAACCAATGAGAGACTCGCTGGAGGTGTTTGGTCGGGCACATGTCACTCTCATTTCCCATCACGAAGAAGAATTCACCAGCGGTTCAGCCTGCCACCCCGGATCGACAATAGGGCGTGAAGCCATCCAGCCGTGTTGCGTCCCACTCACAAAAAAGCGACTTGGGAAATGGAGCTCAGGGGCACTGCACTTCCCAAACCTACAGAGTTCTAAACGATAACTATCGCCCCAAAATATATTGAGTCAGGCTACGAAGAGGCGCTGAACGCAAGGCAGAACTGCAGGAAACGGATGTCAACGGGTACATCGGAATGGCCCCGATAGCACATGAAAAGCGCCAGAACGTGGACAATGATGCGGTTGGCCAAAAAGGGCGTATGCGTTTTTTCCTGAATATATTCAGGAAAAAACGCATACGCCCTTTTTGGCCAACCAAGCAACCTGGGAGAGCAAATCAGCACTACAAAGAAATCTCTCGCCACCCCCCCCGGGGCAAAAGGGCCAGGCGAAAAAAGTCTAAAAACCAGAAAGGCAGGACAGCCCACGGAGTCAAGGGAGCCTTGTTAAGCTGATGGGCGGGATGTCAATGGCCAACAGCCAATCTTCACAAGTGTATCCTCTTTCCCAAACCATGTAAAACACAGAACCACAGAGCAAAGGGCACTTCCACACATGGGCGATGACCTTGGGAAAATGAAAAAATCAACCAGACACAGGGACCCAAAGTTGAGGGCTGCTGTCTTGACAAGAACCTCCACTCCGGTACACGTTTCATATCCCAGGAAAGAGCCAAGTGGACAAAGACGAGTGGACAAGTGGACAAAGACAAGTGGACAAGTGGACAAGTGGTGCTACGTAGGTCCAATGGAGTGTCACTCAGCCATGAAATCCACGTCATGAGGCTGGTAGCAGCATCCTGAGTGGATTTAGGTACGATCATCCTCAGTGAAATAAGTCCCACAAAAAAAGAAACTTATGATATCACTTATCGAGGGAATGTAAAAATCGCTCCCCATGCACTGAATCCCCAAACAGAACAGAGTCACGCTTTTAGAAAACACACTTATGCCTGCTTCAGGGGAAAGGTGAGGTGGGGTGACGCATAAAACTCGAGTTTGAAATGAGCACAGATACCCTTCCGAAAACCGAATATGGAATGGACACGACCTACTCCTTGCTCAATCAACTGGACTCACCAGACCCTGTTCATCGCACAAGTATCTATCCGACTAGTAAGCATCTTAAAAGCTAAGTCTTGATATCTCTGTGTAAGTGCATCAAGTGTGTGTAAAGCGGCCTAAAACCAGCAGGGAAAATCAGCTCAGACCCATTCTGAGGATACATTTCCAACATAAAGAAGAAACAAGCAGGGCAAAACAGAGAGAAATTCTTCCAAAATGCGTTCAGGGACTGGCATGCAACCAGGATTGACCACATCTACAGCCCCAGCGGCAGAAGACATAAGGCTGGACACTCTTGGGGCTGAGACGATTGGTGAGGTTGGGAAAGCAAATGCAGACCCTTGAAAGGAATCCTGCGTGCTCCCCATTCCATGGGTCCCAACTCTCCAGGTTCAACGCAATCTTCCGACAGCGAAAGCACTCATTGGAAACCCAGCGGATGCTACACCGTGGGATCGGGAAAGCTTTCTGAAACTCACCTCAGTTTTCATCTCCTGGTGCTCGTGTTCTCCATTCAGGCCCCCTTACTAACAATCTCCCCACTTGGAGACTCGGCGCCTTTCCATGCCTCTTTCGTACCGTCTGCAATTTGTCCGCAGGATGAACTGCAAGAGGGGGAACCAATGAGAGACTCGCTGGAGGTGTTTGGTCGGGCACATGTCACTCTCATTTCCCATCACGAAGAAGAATTCACCAGCGGTTCAGCCTGCCACCCCGGATCGACAATAGGGCGTGAAGCCATCCAGCCGTGTTGCGTCCCACTCACAAAAAAGCGACTTGGGAAATGGAGCTCAGGGGCACTGCACTTCCCAAACCTGCAGAGTTCTAAACGATAACTATCGCCCCAAAATATATTGAGTCAGGCTACGAAGAGGCGCTGAACGCAAGGCAGAACTGCAGGAAACGGATGTCAACGGGTACATCGGAATGGCCCCGATAGCACATGAAAAGCGCCAGAACGTGGACAATGATGCGGTTGGCCAAAAAGGGCGTATGCGTTTTTTCCTGAATATATTCAGGAAAAAACGCATACGCCCTTTTTGGCCAACCAAGCAACCTGGGAGAGCAAATCAGCACTACAAAGAAATCTCTCGCCACCCCCCCCGGGGCAAAAGGGCCAGGCGAAAAAAGTCTAAAAACCAGAAAGGCAGGACAGCCCACGGAGTCAAGGGAGCCTTGTTAAGCTGATGGGCGGGATGTCAATGGCCAACAGCCAATCTTCACAAGTGTATCCTCTTTCCCAAACCATGTAAAACACAGAACCACAGAGCAAAGGGCACTTCCACACATGGGCGATGACCTTGGGAAAATGAAAAAATCAACCAGACACAGGGACCCAAAGTTGAGGGCTGCTGTCTTGACAAGAACCTCCACTCCGGTACACGTTTCATATCCCAGGAAAGAGCCAAGTGGACAAAGACGAGTGGACAAGTGGACAAAGACAAGTGGACAAGTGGACAAGTGGTGCTACGTAGGTCCAATGGAGTGTCACTCAGCCATGAAATCCACGTCATGAGGCTGGTAGCAGCATCCTGAGTGGATTTAGGTACGATCATCCTCAGTGAAATAAGTCCCACAAAAAAAGAAACTTATGATATCACTTATCGAGGGAATGTAAAAATCGCTCCCCATGCACTGAATCCCCAAACAGAACAGAGTCACGCTTTTAGAAAACACACTTATGCCTGCTTCAGGGGAAAGGTGAGGTGGGGTGACGCATAAAACTCGAGTTTGAAATGAGCACAGATACCCTTCCGAAAACCGAATATGGAATGGACACGACCTACTCCTTGCTCAATCAACTGGACTCACCAGACCCTGTTCATCGCACAAGTATCTATCCGACTAGTAAGCATCTTAAAAGCTAAGTCTTGATATCTCTGTGAAAGTGCATCAAGTGTGTGTAAAGCGGCCTAAAACCAGCAGGGAAAATCAGCTCAGACCCATTCTGAGGATACATTTCCAACATAAAGAAGAAACAAGCAGGGCAAAACAGAGAGAAATTCTTCCAAAATGCGTTCAGGGACTGGCATGCAACCAGGATTGACCACATCTACAGCCCCAGCGGCAGAAGACATAAGGCTGGACACTCTTGGGGCTGAGACGATTGGTGAGGTTGGGAAAGCAAATGCAGACCCTTGAAAGGAATCCTGCGTGCTCCCCATTCCATGGGTCCCAACTCTCCAGGTTCAACGCAATCTTCCGACAGCGAAAGCACTCATTGGAAACCCAGCGGATGCTACACCGTGGGATCGGGAAAGCTTTCTGAAACTCACCTCAGTTTTCATCTCCTGGTGCTCGTGTTCTCCATTCAGGCCCCCTTACTAACAATCTCCCCACTTGGAGACTCGGCGCCTTTCCATGCCTCTTTCGTACCGTCTGCAATTTGTCCGCAGGATGAACTGCAAGAGGGGGAACCAATGAGAGACTCGCTGGAGGTGTTTGGTCGGGCACATGTCACTCTCATTTCCCATCACGAAGAAGAATTCACCAGCGGTTCAGCCTGCCACCCCGGATCGACAATAGGGCGTGAAGCCATCCAGCCGTGTTGCGTCCCACTCACAAAAAAGCGACTTGGGAAATGGAGCTCAGGGGCACTGCACTTCCCAAACCTGCAGAGTTCTAAACGATAACTATCGCCCCAAAATATATTGAGGTCAGGCTACGAAGAGGCGCTGAACGCAAGGCAGAACTGCAGGAAACGGATGTCAACGGGTACATCGGAATGGCCCCGATAGCACATGAAAAGCGCCAGAACGTGGACAATGATGCGGTTGGCCAAAAAGGGCGTATGCGTTTTTTCCTGAATATATTCAGGAAAAAACGCATACGCCCTTTTTGGCCAACCAAGCAACCTGGGAGAGCAAATCAGCACTACAAAGAAATCTCTCGCCACCCCCCCCGGGGCAAAAGGGCCAGGCGAAAAAAGTCTAAAAACCAGAAAGGCAGGACAGCCCACGGAGTCAAGGGAGCCTTGTTAAGCTGATGGGCGGGATGTCAATGGCCAACAGCCAATCTTCACAAGTGTATCCTCTTTCCCAAACCATGGAAAACACAGAACCACAGAGCAAAGGGCACTTCCACACATGGGCGATGACCTTGGGAAAATGAAAAAATCAACCAGACACAGGGACCCAAAGTTGAGGGCTGCTGTCTTGACAAGAACCTCCACTCCGGTACACGTTTCATATCCCAGGAAAGAGCCAAGTGGACAAAGACGAGTGGACAAGTGGACAAAGACAAGTGGACAAGTGGACAAGTGGTGCTACGTAGGTCCAATGGAGTGTCACTCAGCCATGAAATCCACGTCATGAGGCTGGTAGCAGCATCCTGAGTGGATTTAGGTACGATCATCCTCAGTGAAATAAGTCCCACAAAAAAAGAAACTTATGATATCACTTATCGAGGGAATGTAAAAATCGCTCCCCATGCACTGAATCCCCAAACAGAACAGAGTCACGCTTTTAGAAAACACACTTATGCCTGCTTCAGGGGAAAGGTGAGGTGGGGTGACGCATAAAACTCGAGTTTGAAATGAGCACAGATACCCTTCCGAAAACCGAATATGGAATGGACATGACCTACTCCTTGCTCAATCAACTGGACTCACCAGACCCTGTTCATCGCACAAGTATCTATCCGACTAGTAAGCATCTTAAAAGCTAAGTCTTGATATCTCTGTGTAAGTGCATCAAGTGTGTGTAAAGCGGCCTAAAACCAGCAGGGAAAATCAGCTCAGACCCATTCTGAGGATACATTTCCAACATAAAGAAGAAACAAGCAGGGCAAAACAGAGAGAAATTCTTCCAAAATGCGTTCAGGGACTGGCATGCAACCAGGATTGACCACATCTACAGCCCCAGCGGCAGAAGACATAAGGCTGGACACTCTTGGGGCTGAGACGATTGGTGAGGTTGGGAAAGCAAATGCAGACCCTTGAAAGGAATCCTGCGTGCTCCCCATTCCATGGGTCCCAACTCTCCAGGTTCAACGCAATCTTCCGACAGCGAAAGCACTCATTGGAAACCCAGCGGTTGCTACACCGTGGGATCGGGAAAGCTTTCTGAAACTCACCTCAGTTTTCATCTCCTGGTGCTCGTGTTCTCCATTCAGGCCCCCTTACTAACAATCTCCCCACTTGGAGACTCGGCGCCTTTCCATGCCTCTTTCGTACCGTCTGCAATTTGTCCGCAGGATGAACTGCAAGAGGGGGAACCAATGAGAGACTCGCTGGAGGTGTTTGGTCGGGCACATGTCACTCTCATTTCCCATCACGAAGAAGAATTCACCAGCGGTTCAGCCTGCCACCCCGGATCGACAATAGGGCGTGAAGCCATCCAGCCGTGTTGCGTCCCACTCACAAAAAAGCGACTTGGGAAATGGAGCTCAGGGGCACTGCACTTCCCAAACCTGCAGAGTTCTAAACGATAACTATCGCCCCAAAATATATTGAGGTCAGGCTACGAAGAGGCGCTGAACGCAAGGCAGAACTGCAGGAAACGGATGTCAACGGGTACATCGGAATGGCCCCGATAGCACATGAAAAGCGCCAGAACGTGGACAATGATGCGGTTGGCCAAAAAGGGCGTATGCGTTTTTTCCTGAATATATTCAGGAAAAAACGCATACGCCCTTTTTGGCCAACCAAGCAACCTGGGAGAGCAAATCAGCACTACAAAGAAATCTCTCGCCCCCCCCCGCCCCGGGGCAAAACGGCCAGGCGAAAAAAGTCTAAAAACCAGAAAGGCAGGACAGCCCACGGAGTCAAGGGAGCCTTGTTAAGCTGATGGGCGGGATGTCAATGGCCAACAGCCAATCTTCACAAGTGTATCCTCTTTCCCAAACCATGGAAAACACAGAACCACAGAGCATAGGGCACTTCCACACATGGGCGTTGACCTTGGGAAAATGAAAAAATCAACCAGACACAGGGACCCCAAAGTTGAGGGCTGCTGTCTTGACAAGAACCTCCACTCCGGTACACGTTTCATATCCCAGGAAAGAGCCAAGTGGACAAAGACGAGTGGACAAGTGGACAAAGACAAGTGGACAAGTGGACAATTGGTGCTACGTAGGTCCAATGGAGTGTCACTCAGCCATGAAATCCACGTCATGAGGCTGGTAGCAGCATCCTGAGTGGATTTAGGTACGATCATCCTCAGTGAAATAAGTCCCACAAAAAAAGAAACTTATGATATCACTTATCGAGGGAATGTAAAAATCGCTCCCCATGCACTGAATCCCCAAACAGAACAGAGTCACGCTTTTAGAAAACACACTTATGCCTGCTTCAGGGGAAAGGTGAGGTGGGGTGACGCATAAAACTCGAGTTTGAAATGAGCACAGATACCCTTCCGAAAACCGAATATGGAATGGACACGACCTACTCCTTGCTCAATCAACTGGACTCACCAGACCCTGTTCATCGCACAAGTATCTATCCGACTAGTAAGCATCTTAAAAGCTAAGTCTTGATATCTCTGTGTAAGTGCATCAAGTGTGTGTAAAGCGGCCTAAAACCAGCAGGGAAAATCAGCTCAGACCCATTCTGAGGATACATTTCCAACATAAAGAAGAAACAAGCAGGGCAAAACAGAGAGAAATTCTTCCAAAATGCGTTCAGGGACTGGCATGCAACCAGGATTGACCACATCTACAGCCCCAGCGGCAGAAGACATAAGGCTGGACACTCTTGGGGCTGAGACGATTGGTGAGGTTGGGAAAGCAAATGCAGACCCTTGAAAGGAATCCTGCGTGCTCCCCATTCCATGGGTCCCAACTCTCTAGGTTCAACGCAATCTTCCGACAGCGAAAGCACTCATTGGAAACCCAGCGGTTGCTACACCGAGGGATCGGGAAAGCTTTCTGAAACTCACCTCAGTTTTCATCTCCTGGTGCTCGTGTTCTCCATTCAGGCCCCCTTACTAACAATCTCCCCACTTGGAGACTCGGCGCCTTTCCATGCCTCTTTCGTACCGTCTGCAATTTGTCCGCAGGATGAACTGCAAGAGGGGGAACCAATGAGAGACTCGCTGGAGGTGTTTGGTCGGGCACATGTCACTCTCATTTCCCATCACGAAGAAGAATTCACCAGCGGTTCAGCCTGCCACCCCGGATCGACAATAGGGCGTGAAGCCATCCAGCCGTGTTGCGTCCCACTCACAAAAAAGCGACTTGGGAAATGGAGCTCAGGGGCACTGCACTTCCCAAACCTGCAGAGTTCTAAACGATAACTATCGCCCCAAAATATATTGAGGTCAGGCTACGAAGAGGCGCTGAACGCAAGGCAGAACTGCAGGAAACGGATGTCAACGGGTACATCGGAATGGCCCCGATAGCACATGAAAAGCGCCAGAACGTGGACAATGATGCGGTTGGCCAAAAAGGGCGTATGCGTTTTTTCCTGAATATATTCAGGAAAAAACGCATACGCCCTTTTTGGCCAACCAAGCAACCTGGGAGAGCAAATCAGCACTACAAAGAAATCTCTCGCCCCCCCCCGCCCCGGGGCAAAACGGCCAGGCGAAAAAAGTCTAAAAACCAGAAAGGCAGGACAGCCCACGGAGTCAAGGGAGCCTTGTTAAGCTGATGGGCGGGATGTCAATGGCCAACAGCCAATCTTCACAAGTGTATCCTCTTTCCCAAACCATGGAAAACACAGAACCACAGAGCATAGGGCACTTCCACACATGGGCGTTGACCTTGGGAAAATGAAAAAATCAACCAGACACAGGGACCCCAAAGTTGAGGGCTGCTGTCTTGACAAGAACCTCCACTCCGGTACACGTTTCATATCCCAGGAAAGAGCCAAGTGGACAAAGACGAGTGGACAAGTGGACAAAGACAAGTGGACAAGTGGACAAGTGGTGCTACGTAGGTCCAATGGAGTGTCACTCAGCCATGAAATCCACGTCATGAGGCTGGTAGCAGCATCCTGAGTGGATTTAGGTACGATCATCCTCAGTGAAATAAGTCCCACAAAAAAAGAAACTTATGATATCACTTATCGAGGGAATGTAAAAATCGCTCCCCATGCACTGAATCCCCAAACAGAACAGAGTCACGCTTTTAGAAAACACACTTATGCCTGCTTCAGGGGAAAGGTGAGGTGGGGTGACGCATAAAACTCGAGTTTGAAATGAGCACAGATACCCTTCCGAAAACCGAATATGGAATGGACACGACCTACTCCTTGCTCAATCAACTGGACTCACCAGACCCTGTTCATCGCACAAGTATCTATCCGACTAGTAAGCATCTTAAAAGCTAAGTCTTGATATCTCTGTGTAAGTGCATCAAGTGTGTGTCAAGCGGCCTAAAACCAGCAGGGAAAATCAGCTCAGACCCATTCTGAGGATACATTTCCAACATAAAGAAGAAACAAGCAGGGCAAAACAGAGAGAAATTCTTCCAAAATGCGTTCAGGGACTGGCATGCAACCAGGATTGACCACATCTACAGCCCCAGCGGCAGAAGACATAAGGCTGGACACTCTTGGCTCTGAGACGATTCGTGAGGTTGGGAAAGCAAATGCAGACCCTTGAAAGGAATCCTGCGTGCTCCCCATTCCATGGGTCCCAACTCTCCAGGTTCAACGCAATCTTCCGACAGCGAAAGCACTCATTGGAAACCCAGCGGATGCTACACCGAGGGATCGGGAAAGCTTTCTGAAACTCACCTCAGTTTTCATCTCCTGGTGCTCGTGTTCTCCATTCAGGCCCCCTTACTAACAATCTCCCCACTTGGAGACTCGGCGCCTTTCCATGCCTCTTTCGTACCGTCTGCAATTTGTCCGCAGGATGAACTGCAAGAGGGGGAACCAATGAGAGACTCGCTGGAGGTGTTTGGTCGGGCACATGTCACTCTCATTTCCCATCACGAAGAAGAATTCACCAGCGGTTCAGCCTGCCACCCCGGATCGACAATAGGGCGTGAAGCCATCCAGCCGTGTTGCGTCCCACTCACAAAAAAGCGACTTGGGAAATGGAGCTCAGGGGCACTGCACTTCCCAAACCTGCAGAGTTCTAAACGATAACTATCGCCCCAAAATATATTGAGGTCAGGCTACGAAGAGGCGCTGAACGCAAGGCAGAACTGCAGGAAACGGATGTCAACGGGTACATCGGAATGGCCCCGATAGCACATGAAAAGCGCCAGAACGTGGACAATGATGCGGTTGGCCAAAAAGGGCGTATGCGTTTTTTCCTGAATATATTCAGGAAAAAACGCATACGCCCTTTTTGGCCAACCAAGCAACCTGGGAGAGCAAATCAGCACTACAAAGAAATCTCTCGCCCCCCCCCGCCCCGGGGCAAAACGGCCAGGCGAAAAAAGTCTAAAAACCAGAAAGGCAGGACAGCCCACGGAGTCAAGGGAGCCTTGTTAAGCTGATGGGCGGGATGTCAATGGCCAACAGCCAATCTTCACAAGTGTATCCTCTTTCCCAAACCATGGAAAACACAGAACCACAGAGCATAGGGCACTTCCACACATGGGCGTTGACCTTGGGAAAATGAAAAAATCAACCAGACACAGGGACCCCAAAGTTGAGGGCTGCTGTCTTGACAAGAACCTCCACTCCGGTACACGTTTCATATCCCAGGAAAGAGCCAAGTGGACAAAGACGAGTGGACAAGTGGACAAAGACAAGTGGACAAGTGGACAAGTGGTGCTACGTAGGTCCAATGGAGTGTCACTCAGCCATGAAATCCACGTCATGAGGCTGGTAGCAGCATCCTGAGTGGATTTAGGTACGATCATCCTCAGTGAAATAAGTCCCACAAAAAAAGAAACTTATGATATCACTTATCGAGGGAATGTAAAAATCGCTCCCCATGCACTGAATCCCCAAACAGAACAGAGTCACGCTTTTAGAAAACACACTTATGCCTGCTTCAGGGGAAAGGTGAGGTGGGGTGACGCATAAAACTCGAGTTTGAAATGAGCACAGATACCCTTCCGAAAACCGAATATGGAATGGACACGACCTACTCCTTGCTCAATCAACTGGACTCACCAGACCCTGTTCATCGCACAAGTATCTATCCGACTAGTAAGCATCTTAAAAGCTAAGTCTTGATATCTCTGTGTAAGTGCATCAAGTGTGTGTAAAGCGGCCTAAAACCAGCAGGGAAAATCAGCTCAGACCCATTCTGAGGATACATTTCCAACATAAAGAAGAAACAAGCAGGGCAAAACAGAGAGAAATTCTTCCAAAATGCGTTCAGGGACTGGCATGCAACCAGGATTGACCACATCTACAGCCCCAGCGGCAGAAGACATAAGGCTGGACACTCTTGGGGCTGAGACGATTGGTGAGGTTGGGAAAGCAAATGCAGACCCTTGAAAGGAATCCTGCGTGCTCCCCATTCCATGGGTCCCAACTCTCCAGGTTCAACGCAATCTTCCGACAGCGAAAGCACTCATTGGAAACCCAGCGGTTGCTACACCGTGGGATCGGGAAAGCTTTCTGAAACTCACCTCAGTTTTCATCTCCTGGTGCTCGTGTTCTCCATTCAGGCCCCCTTACTAACAATCTCCCCACTTGGAGACTCGGCGCCTTTCCATGCCTCTTTCGTACCGTCTGCAATTTGTCCGCAGGATGAACTGCAAGAGGGGGAACCAATGAGAGACTCGCTGGAGGTGTTTGGTCGGGCACATGTCACTCTCATTTCCCATCACGAAGAAGAATTCACCAGAGGTTCAGCCTGCCACCCCGGATCGACAATAGGGCGTGAAGCCATCCAGCCGTGTTGCGTCCCACTCACAAAAAAGCGACTTGGGAAATGGAGCTCAGGGGCACTGCACTTCCCAAACCTGCAGAGTTCTAAACGATAACTATCGCCCCAAAATATATTGAGGTCAGGCTACGAAGAGGCGCTGAACGCAAGGCAGAACTGCAGGAAACGGATGTCAACGGGTACATCGGAATGGCCCCGATAGCACATGAAAAGCGCCAGAACGTGGACAATGATGCGGTTGGCCAAAAAGGGCGTATGCGTTTTTTCCTGAATATATTCAGGAAAAAACGCATACGCCCTTTTTGGCCAACCAAGCAACCTGGGAGAGCAAATCAGCACTACAAAGAAATCTCTCGCCCCCCACCCCGGGGCAAAAGGGCCAGGCGAAAAAAGTCTAAAAACCAGAAAGGCAGGACAGGCCACGGAGTCAAGGGAGCCTTGTTAAGCTGATGGGCGGGATGTCAATGGCCAACAGCCAATCTTCACAAGTGTATCCTCTTTCCCAAACCATGGAAAACACAGAACCACAGAGCATAGGGCACTTCCACACATGGGCGTTGACCTTGGGAAAATGAAAAAATCAACCAGACACAGGGACCCCAAAGTTGAGGGCTGCTGTCTTGACAAGAACCTCCACTCCGGTACACGTTTCATATCCCAGGAAAGAGCCAAGTGGACAAAGACGAGTGGACAAGTGGACAAAGACAAGTGGACAAGTGGACAAGTGGTGCTACGTAGGTCCAATGGAGTGTCACTCAGCCATGAAATCCACGTCATGAGGCTGGTAGCAGCATCCTGAGTGGATTTAGGTACGATCATCCTCAGTGAAATAAGTCCCACAAAAAAAGAAACTTATGATATCACTTATCGAGGGAATGTAAAAATCGCTCCCCATGCACTGAATCCCCAAACAGAACAGAGTCACGCTTTTAGAAAACACACTTATGCCTGCTTCAGGGGAAAGGTGAGGTGGGGTGACGCATAAAACTCGAGTTTGAAATGAGCACAGATACCCTTCCGAAAACCGAATATGGAATGGACACGACCTACTCCTTGCTCAATCAACTGGACTCACCAGACCCTGTTCATCGCACAAGTATCTATCCGACTAGTAAGCATCTTAAAAGCTAAGTCTTGATATCTCTGTGTAAGTGCATCAAGTGTGTGTAAAGCGGCCTAAAACCAGCAGGGAAAATCAGCTCAGACCCATTCTGAGGATACATTTCCAACATAAAGAAGAAACAAGCAGGGCAAAACAGAGAGAAATTCTTCCAAAATGCGTTCAGGGACTGGCATGCAACCAGGATTGACCACATCTACAGCCCCAGCGGCAGAAGACATAAGGCTGGACACTCTTGGGGCTGAGACGATTGGTGAGGTTGGGAAAGCAAATGCAGACCCTTGAAAGGAATCCTGCGTGCTCCCCATTCCATGGGTCCCAACTCTCCAGGTTCAACGCAATCTTCCGACAGCGAAAGCACTCATTGGAAACCCAGCGGATGCTACACCGTGGGATCGGGAAAGCTTTCTGAAACTCACCTCAGTTTTCATCTCCTGGTGCTCGTGTTCTCCATTCAGGCCCCCTTACTAACAATCTCCCCACTTGGAGACTCGGCGCCTTTCCATGCCTCTTTCGTACCGTCTGCAATTTGTCCGCAGGATGAACTGCAAGAGGGGGAACCAATGAGAGACTCGCTGGAGGTGTTTGGTCGGGCACATGTCACTCTCATTTCCCATCACGAAGAAGAATTCACCAGAGGTTCAGCCTGCCACCCCGGATCGACAATAGGGCGTGAAGCCATCCAGCCGTGTTGCGTCCCACTCACAAAAAAGCGACTTGGGAAATGGAGCTCAGGAGCACTGCACTTCCCAAACCTGCAGAGTTCTAAACGATAACTATCGCCCCAAAATATATTGAGGTCAGGCTACGAAGAGGCGCTGAACGCAAGGCAGAACTGCAGGAAACGGATGTCAACGGGTACATCGGAATGGCCCCGATAGCACATGAAAAGCGCCAGAACGTGGACAATGATGCGGTTGGCCAAAAAGGGCGTATGCGTTTTTTCCTGAATATATTCAGGAAAAAACGCATACGCCCTTTTTGGCCAACCAAGCAACCTGGGAGAGCAAATCAGCACTACAAAGAAATCTCTCGCCCCCCCCCCCCGGGGCAAAAGGGCCAGGCGAAAAAAGTCTAAAAACCAGAAAGGCAGGACAGCCCACGGAGTCAAGGGAGCCTTGTTAAGCTGATGGGCGGGATGTCAATGGCCAACAGCCAATCTTCACAAGTGTATCCTCTTTCCCAAACCATGGAAAACACAGAACCACAGAGCATAGGGCACTTCCACACATGGGCGTTGACCTTGGGAAAATGAAAAAATCAACCAGACACAGGGACCCCAAAGTTGAGGGCTGCTGTCTTGACAAGAACCTCCACTCCGGTACACGTTTCATATCCCAGGAAAGAGCCAAGTGGACAAAGACGAGTGGACAAGTGGACAAAGACAAGTGGACAAGTGGACAAGTGGTGCTACGTAGGTCCAATGGAGTGTCACTCAGCCATGAAATCCACGTCATGAGGCTGGTAGCAGCATCCTGAGTGGATTTAGGTACGATCATCCTCAGTGAAATAAGTCCCACAAAAAAAGAAACTTATGATATCACTTATCGAGGGAATGTAAAAATCGCTCCCCATGCACTGAATCCCCAAACAGAACAGAGTCACGCTTTTAGAAAACACACTTATGCCTGCTTCAGGGGAAAGGTGAGGTGGGGTGACGCATAAAACTCGAGTTTGAAATGAGCACAGATACCCTTCCGAAAACCGAATATGGAATGGACACGACCTACTCCTTGCTCAATCAACTGGACTCACCAGACCCTGTTCATCGCACAAGTATCTATCCGACTAGTAAGCATCTTAAAAGCTAAGTCTTGATATCTCTGTGTAAGTGCATCAAGTGTGTGTAAAGCGGCCTAAAACCAGCAGGGAAAATCAGCTCAGACCCATTCTGAGGATACATTTCCAACATAAAGAAGAAACAAGCAGGGCAAAACAGAGAGAAATTCTTCCAAAATGCGTTCAGGGACTGGCATGCAACCAGGATTGACCACATCTACAGCCCCAGCGGCAGAAGACATAAGGCTGGACACTCTTGGGGCTGAGACGATTGGTGAGGTTGGGAAAGCAAATGCAGACCCTTGAAAGGAATCCTGCGTGCTCCCCATTCCATGGGTCCCAACTCTCCAGGTTCAACGCAATCTTCCGACAGCGAAAGCACTCATTGGAAACCCAGCGGTTGCTACACCGTGGGATCGGGAAAGCTTTCTGAAACTCACCTCAGTTTTCATCTCCTGGTGCTCGTGTTCTCCATTCAGGCCCCCTTACTAACAATCTCCCCACTTGGAGACTCGGCGCCTTTCCATGCCTCTTTCGTACCGTCTGCAATTTGTCCGCAGGATGAACTGCAAGAGGGGGAACCAATGAGAGACTCGCTGGAGGTGTTTGGTCGGGCACATGTCACTCTCATTTCCCATCACGAAGAAGAATTCACCAGAGGTTCAGCCTGCCACCCCGGATCGACAATAGGGCGTGAAGCCATCCAGCCGTGTTGCGTCCCACTCACAAAAAAGCGACTTGGGAAATGGAGCTCAGGGGCACTGCACTTCCCAAACCTGCAGAGTTCTAAACGATAACTATCGCCCCAAAATATATTGAGGTCAGGCTACGAAGAGGCGCTGAACGCAAGGCAGAACTGCAGGAAACGGATGTCAACGGGTACATCGGAATGGCCCCGATAGCACATGAAAAGCGCCAGAACGTGGACAATGATGCGGTTGGCCAAAAAGGGCGTATGCGTTTTTTCCTGAATATATTCAGGAAAAAACGCATACGCCCTTTTTGGCCAACCAAGCAACCTGGGAGAGCAAATCAGCACTACAAAGAAATCTCTCGCCCCCCCCCCGGGGCAAAAGGGCCAGGCGAAAAAAGTCTAAAAACCAGAAAGGCAGGACAGCCCACGGAGTCAAGGGAGCCTTGTTAAGCTGATGGGCGGGATGTCAATGGCCAACAGCCAATCTTCACAAGTGTATCCTCTTTCCCAAACCATGTAAAACACAGAACCACAGAGCATAGGGCACTTCCACACATGGGCGTTGACCTTGGGAAAATGAAAAAATCAACCAGACACAGGGACCCCAAAGTTGAGGGCTGCTGTCTTGACAAGAACCTCCACTCCGGTACACGTTTCATATCCCAGGAAAGAGCCAAGTGGACAAAGACGAGTGGACAAGTGGACAAGTGCAGAAGTGATGCTACGTAGGTCCAATGGAGTGTCACTCAGCCATGAAATCCACGTCATGAGGCTGGTAGCAGCATCCTGAGTGGATTTAGGTACGATCATCCTCAGTGAAATAAGTCCCACAAAAAAGAAACTTATGATATCACTTATCGAGGGAATGTAAAAATCGCTCCCCATGCACTGAATCCCCAAACAGAACAGAGTCACGCTTTTAGAAAACACACTTATGCCTGCTTCAGGGGAAAGGTGTGGTGGGGTGACGCATAAAACTCGAGTTTGAAATGAGCACAGATACGCTTCCGAAAACCGAATATGGAATGGACACGACCTACTCCTTGCTCAATCAACTGGACTCACCAGACCCTCTTCATCGCACAAGTATCTATCCGACTAGTAAGCATCTTAAAAGCTAAGTCTTGATATCTCTGTGTAAGTGCATCAAGTGTGTGTAAAGCGGCCTAAAACCAGCAGGGAAAATCAGCTCAGACCCATTCTGAGGATACATTTCCAACATAAAGAAGAAACAAGCAGGGCAAAACAGAGAGAAATTCTTCCAAAATGCGTTCAGGGACTGGCATGCAACCAGGATTGACCACATCTACAGCCCCAGCGGCAGAAGACATAAGGCTGGACACTCTTGGGGCTGAGACGATTGGTGAGGTTGGGAAAGCAAATGCAGACCCTTGAAAGGAATCCTGCGTGCTCCCCATTCCATGGGTCCCAACTCTCCAGGTTCAACGCAATCTTCCGACAGCGAAAGCACTCATTGGAAACCCAGCGGATGCTACACCGTGGGATCGGGAAAGCTTTCTGAAACTCACCTCAGTTTTCATCTCCTGGTGCTCGTGTTCTCCATTCAGGCCCCCTTACTAACAATCTCCCCACTTGGAGACTCGGCGCCTTTCCATGCCTCTTTCGTACCGTCTGCAATTTGTCCGCAGGATGAACTGCAAGAGGGGGAACCAATGAGAGACTCGCTGGAGGTGTTTGGTCGGGCACATGTCACTCTCATTTCCCATCACGAAGAAGAATTCACCAGAGGTTCAGCCTGCCACCCCGGATCGACAATAGGGCGTGAAGCCATCCAGCCGTGTTGCGTCCCACTCACAAAAAAGCGACTTGGGAAATGGAGCTCAGGGGCACTGCACTTCCCAAACCTGCAGAGTTCTAAACGATAACTATCGCCCCAAAATATATTGAGGTCAGGCTACGAAGAGGCGCTGAACGCAAGGCAGAACTGCAGGAAACGGATGTCAACGGGTACATCGGAATGGCCCCGATAGCACATGAAAAGCGCCAGAACGTGGACAATGATGCGGTTGGCCAAAAAGGGCGTATGCGTTTTTTCCTGAATATATTCAGGAAAAAACGCATACGCCCTTTTTGGCCAACCAAGCAACCTGGGAGAGCAAATCAGCACTACAAAGAAATCTCTCGCCCCCCCCCCGCCCCGGGGCAAAACGGCCAGGCGAAAAAAGTCTAAAAACCAGAAAGGCAGGACAGCCCACGGAGTCAAGGGAGCCTTGTTAAGCTGATGGGCGGGATGTCAATGGCCAACAGCCAATCTTCACAAGTGTATCCTCTTTCCCAAACCATGTAAAACACAGAACCACAGAGCATAGGGCACTTCCACACATGGGCGTTGACCTTGGGAAAATGAAAAAATCAACCAGACACAGGGACCCCAAAGTTGAGGGCTGCTGTCTTGACAAGAACCTCCACTCCGGTACACGTTTCATATCCCAGGAAAGAGCCAAGTGGACAAAGACGAGTGGACAAGTGGACAAGTGCAGAAGTGATGCTACGTAGGTCCAATGGAGTGTCACTCAGCCATGAAATCCACGTCATGAGGCTGGTAGCAGCATCCTGAGTGGATTTAGGTACGATCATCCTCAGTGAAATAAGTCCCACAAAAAAGAATCTTATGATATCACTTATCGAGGGAATGTAAAAATCGCTCCCCATGCACTGAATCCCCAAACAGAACAGAGTCACGCTTTTAGAAAACACACTTATGCCTGCTTCAGGGGAAAGGTGTGGTGGGGTGACGCATAAAACTCGAGTTTGAAATGAGCACAGATACGCTTCCGAAAACCGAATATGGAATGGACACGACCTACTCCTTGCTCAATCAACTGGACTCACCAGACCCTCTTCATCGCACAAGTATCTATCCGACTAGTAAGCATCTTAAAAGCTAAGTCTTGATATCTCTGTGTAAGTGCATCAAGTGTGTGTAAAGCGGCCTAAAACCAGCAGGGAAAATCAGCTCAGACCCATTCTGAGGATACATTTCCAACATAAAGAAGAAACAAGCAGGGCAAAACAGAGAGAAATTCTTCCAAAATGCGTTCAGGGACTGGCATGCAACCAGGATTGACCACATCTACAGCCCCAGCGGCAGAAGACATAAGGCTGGACACTCTTGGGGCTGAGACGATTCGTGAGGTTGGGAAAGCAAATGCAGACCCTTGAAAGGAATCCTGCGTGCTCCCCATTCCATGGGTCCCAACTCTCCAGGTTCAACGCAATCTTCCGACAGCGAAAGCACTCATTGGAAACCCAGCGGATGCTACACCGTGGGATCGGGAAAGCTTTCTGAAACTCACCTCAGTTTTCATCTCCTGCTGCTCGTGTTCTCCATTCAGGCCCCCTTACTAACAATCTCCCCACTTGGAGACTCGGCGCCTTTCCATGCCTCTTTCGTACCGTCTGCAATTTGTCCGCAGGATGAACTGCAAGAGGGGGAACCAATGAGAGACTCGCTGGAGGTGTTTGGTCGGGCACATGTCACTCTCATTTCCCATCACGAAGAAGAATTCACCAGAGGTTCAGCCTGCCACCCCGGATCGACAATAGGGCGTGAAGCCATCCAGCCGTGTTGCGTCCCACTCACAAAAAAGCGACTTGGGAAATGGAGCTCAGGGGCACTGCACTTCCCAAACCTGCAGAGTTCTAAACGATAACTATCGCCCCAAAATATATTGAGGTCAGGCTACGAAGAGGCGCTGAACGCAAGGCAGAACTGCAGGAAACGGATGTCAACGGGTACATCGGAATGGCCCCGATAGCACATGAAAAGCGCCAGAACGTGGACAATGATGCGGTTGGCCAAAAAAGGCGTATGCGTTTTTTCCTGAATATATTCAGGAAAAAACGCATACGCCTTTTTTGGCCAACCAAGCAACCTGGGAGAGCAAATCAGCACTACAAAGAAATCTCTCGCCCCCCGCCGGGGCAAAAGGGCCAGGGGAAAAAAGTCTAAAAACCAGAAAGGCAGGACAGCCCACGGAGTCAAGGGAGCCTTGTTAAGCTGATGGGCGGGATGTCAATGGCCAACAGCCAATCTTCACAAGTGTATCCTCTTTCCCAAACCATGTAAAACACAGAACCACAGAGCATAGGGCACTTCCACACATGGGCGTTGACCTTGGGAAAATGAAAAAATCAACCAGACACAGGGACCCCAAAGTTGAGGGCTGCTGTCTTGACAAGAACCTCCACTCCGTTACACGTTTCATATCCCAGGAAAGAGCCAAGTGGACAAAGACGAGTGGACAAGTGGACAAAGTCAAGTGGACAAGTGGACAAGTGGTGCTACGTAGGTCCAATGGAGTGTCACTCAGCCATGAAATCCACGTCATGAGGCTGGTAGCAGCATCCTGAGTGGATTTAGGTACGATCATCCTCAGTGAAATAAGTCCCACAAAAAAAGAAACTTATGATATCACTTATCGAGGGAATGTAAAAATCGCTCCCCATGCACTGAATCCCCAAACAGAACAGAGTCACGCTTTTAGAAAACACACTTATGCCTGCTTCAGGGGAAAGGTGAGGTGGGGTGACGCATAAAACTCGAGTTTGAAATGAGCACAGATACCCTTCCGAAAACCGAATATGGAATGGACACGACCTACTCCTTGCTCAATCAACTGGACTCACCAGACCCTGTTCATCGCACAAGTATCTATCCGACTAGTAAGCATCTTAAAAGCTAAGTCTTGATATCTCTGTGTAAGTGCATCAAGTGTGTGTCAAGCGGCCTAAAACCAGCAGGGAAAATCAGCTCAGACCCATTCTGAGGATACATTTCCAACATAAAGAAGAAACAAGCAGGGCAAAACAGAGAGAAATTCTTCCAAAATGCGTTCAGGGACTGGCATGCAACCAGGATTGACCACATCTACAGCCCCAGCGGCAGAAGACATAAGGCTGGACACTCTTGGGGCTGAGACGATTGGTGAGGTTGGGAAAGCAAATGCAGACCCTTGAAAGGAATCCTGCGTGCTCCCCATTCCATGGGTCCCAACTCTCCAGGTTCAACGCAATCTTCCGACAGCGAAAGCACTCATTGGAAACCCAGCGGTTGCTACACCGTGGGATCGGGAAAGCTTTCTGAAACTCACCTCAGTTTTCATCTCCTGGTGCTCGTGTTCTCCATTCAGGCCCCCTTACTAACAATCTCCCCACTTGGAGACTCGGCGCCTTTCCATGCCTCTTTCGTACCGTCTGCAATTTGTCCGCAGGATGAACTGCAAGAGGGGGAACCAATGAGAGACTCGCTGGAGGTGTTTGGTCGGGCACATGTCACTCTCATTTCCCATCACGAAGAAGAATTCACCAGCGGTTCAGCCTGCCACCCCGGATCGACAATAGGGCGTGAAGCCATCCAGCCGTGTTGCGTCCCACTCACAAAAAAGCGACTTGGGAAATGGAGCTCAGGGGCACTGCACTTCCCAAACCTGCAGAGTTCTAAACGATAACTATCGCCCCAAAATATATTGAGGTCAGGCTACGAAGAGGCGCTGAACGCAAGGCAGAACTGCAGGAAACGGATGTCAACGGGTACATCGGAATGGCCCCGATAGCACATGAAAAGCGCCAGAACGTGGACAATGATGCGGTTGGCCAAAAAGGGCGTATGCGTTTTTTCCTGAATATATTCAGGAAAAAACGCATACGCCCTTTTTGGCCAACCAAGCAACCTGGGAGAGCAAATCAGCACTACAAAGAAATCTCTCGCCCCCCCCCGGGGCAAAAGGGCCAGGCGAAAAAAGTCTAAAAACCAGAAAGGCAGGACAGCCCAC
Organism: Kogia breviceps; assembly: GCF_026419965.1. Lineage (NCBI taxonomy): Eukaryota > Metazoa > Chordata > Mammalia > Artiodactyla > Physeteridae > Kogia > Kogia breviceps. The sequence continues at coordinate 342,747 of NW_026712105.1, read as the reverse complement.
GGAGTCAAGGGAGCCTTGTTAAGCTGATGGGCGGGATGTCAATGGCCAACAGCCAATCTTCACAAGTGTATCCTCTTTCCCAAACCATGGAAAACACAGAACCACAGAGCATAGGGCACTTCCACACATGGGCGTTGACCTTGGGAAAATGAAAAAATCAACCAGACACAGGGACCCCAAAGTTGAGGGCTGCTGTCTTGACAAGAACCTCCCCTCCGGTACACGTTTCATATCCCAGGAAAGAGCCAAGTGGACAAAGACGAGTGGACAAGTGGACAAGTGCAGAAGTGATGCTACGTAGGTCCAATGGAGTGTCACTCAGCCATGAAATCCACGTCATGAGGCTGGTAGCAGCATCCTGAGTGGATTTAGGTACGATCATCCTCAGTGAAATAAGTCCCACAAAAAAGAAACTTATGATATCACTTATCGAGGGAATGTAAAAATCGCTCCCCATGCACTGAATCCCCAAACAGAACAGAGTCACGCTATTAGAAAACACACTTATGCCTGCTTCAGGGGAAAGGTGAGGTGGGGTGACGCATAAAACTCGAGTTTGAAATGAGCACAGATACCCTTCCGAAAACCGAATATGGAATGGACACGACCTACTCCTTGCTCAATCAACTGGACTCACCAGACCCTGTTCATCGCACAAGTATCTATCCGACTAGTAAGCATCTTAAAAGCTAAGTCTTGATATCTCTGTGTAAGTGCATCAAGTGTGTGTAAATCGGCCTAAAACCAGCAGGGAAAATCAGCTCAGACCCATTCTGAGGATACATTTCCAACATAAAGAAGAAACAAGCAGGGCAAAACAGAGAGAAATTCTTCCAAAATGCGTTCAGGGACTGGCATGCAACCAGGATTGACCACATCTACAGCCCCAGCGGCAGAAGACATAAGGCTGGACACTCTTGGGGCTGAGACGATTCGTGAGGTTGGGAAAGCAAATGCAGACCCTTGAAAGGAATCCTGCGTGCTCCCCATTCCATGGGTCCCAACTCTCCAGGTTCAACGCAATCTTCCGACAGCGAAAGCACTCATTGGAAACCCAGCGGTTGCTACACCGTGGGATCGGGAAAGCTTTCTGAAACTCACCTCAGTTTTCATCTCCTGGTGCTCGTGTTCTCCATTCAGGCCCCCTTACTAACAATCTCCCCACTTGGAGACTCGGCGCCTTTCCATGCCTCTTTCGTACCGTCTGCAATTTGTCCGCAGGATGAACTGCAAGAGGGGGAACCAATGAGAGACTCGCTGGAGGTGTTTGGTCGGGCACATGTCACTCTCATTTCCCATCACGAAGAAGAATTCACCAGCGGTTCAGCCTGCCACCAAGGATCGACAATAGGGCGTGAAGCCATCCAGCCGTGTTGCGTCCCACTCACAAAAAAGCGACTTGGGAAATGGAGCTCAGGGGCACTGCACTTCCCAAACCTGCAGAGTTCTAAACGATAACTATCGCCCCAAAATATATTGAGGTCAGGCTACGAAGAGGCGCTGAACGCAAGGCAGAACTGCAGGAAACGGATGTCAACGGGTACATCGGAATGGCCCCGATAGCACATGAAAAGCGCCAGAACGTGGACAATGATGCGGTTGGCCAAAAAAGGCGTATGCGTTTTTTCCTGAATATATTCAGGAAAAAACGCATACGCCTTTTTTGGCCAACCAAGCAACCTGGGAGAGCAAATCAGCACTACAAAGAAATCTCTCGCCCCCCGCCGGGGCAAAAGGGCCAGGGGAAAAAAGTCTAAAAACCAGAAAGGCAGGACAGCCCACGGAGTCAAGGGAGCCTTGTTAAGCTGATGGGCGGGATGTCAATGGCCAACAGCCAATCTTCACAAGTGTATCCTCTTTCCCAAACCATGTAAAACACAGAACCACAGAGCATAGGGCACTTCCACACATGGGCGTTGACCTTGGGAAAATGAAAAAATCAACCAGACACAGGGACCCCAAAGTTGAGGGCTGCTGTCTTGACAAGAACCTCCACTCCGTTACACGTTTCATATCCCAGGAAAGAGCCAAGTGGACAAAGACGAGTGGACAAGTGGACAAAGTCAAGTGGACAAGTGGACAAGTGGTGCTACGTAGGTCCAATGGAGTGTCACTCAGCCATGAAATCCACGTCATGAGGCTGGTAGCAGCATCCTGAGTGGATTTAGGTACGATCATCCTCAGTGAAATAAGTCCCACAAAAAAAGAAACTTATGATATCACTTATCGAGGGAATGTAAAAATCGCTCCCCATGCACTGAATCCCCAAACAGAACAGAGTCACGCTTTTCGAAAACACACTTATGCCTGCTTCAGGGGAAAGGTGAGGTGGGGTGACGCATAAAACTCGAGTTTGAAATGAGCACAGATACCCTTCCGAAAACCGAATATGGAATGGACACGACCTACTCCTTGCTCAATCAACTGGACTCACCAGACCCTGTTCATCGCACAAGTATCTATCCGACTAGTAAGCATCTTAAAAGCTAAGTCTTGATATCTCTGTGTAAGTGCATCAAGTGTGTGTAAAGCGGCCTAAAACCAGCAGGGAAAATCAGCTCAGACCCATTCTGAGGATACATTTCCAACATAAAGAAGAAACAAGCAGGGCAAAACAGAGAGAAATTCTTCCAAAATGCGTTCAGGGACTGGCATGCAACCAGGATTGACCACATCTACAGCCCCAGCGGCAGAAGACATAAGGCTGGACACTCTTGGGGCTGAGACGATTGGTGAGGTTGGGAAAGCAAATGCAGACCCTTGAAAGGAATCCTGCGTGCTCCCCATTCCATGGGTCCCAACTCTCCAGGTTCAACGCAATCTTCCGACAGCGAAAGCACTCATTGGAAACCCAGCGGTTGCTACACCGTGGGATCGGGAAAGCTTTCTGAAACTCACCTCAGTTTTCATCTCCTGGTGCTCGTGTTCTCCATTCAGGCCCCCTTACTAACAATCTCCCCACTTGGAGACTCGGCGCCTTTCCATGCCTCTTTCGTACCGTCTGCAATTTCTCCGCAGGATGAACTGCAAGAGGGGGAACCAATGAGAGACTCGCTGGAGGTGTTTGGTCGGGCACATGTCACTCTCATTTCCCATCACGAAGAAGAATTCACCAGCGGTTCAGCCTGCCACCCCGGATCGACAATAGGGCGTGAAGCCATCCAGCCGTGTTGCGTCCCACTCACAAAAAAGCGACTTGGGAAATGGAGCTCAGGGGCACTGCACTTCCCAAACCTGCAGAGTTCTAAACGATAACTATCGCCCCAAAATATATTGAGGTCAGGCTACGAAGAGGCGCTGAACGCAAGGCAGAACTGCAGGAAACGGATGTCAACGGGTACATCGGAATGGCCCCGATAGCACATGAAAAGCGCCAGAACGTGGACAATGATGCGGTTGGCCAAAAAGGGCGTATGCGTTTTTTCCTGAATATATTCAGGAAAAAACGCATACGCCCTTTTTGGCCAACCAAGCAACCTGGGAGAGCAAATCAGCACTACAAAGAAATCTCTCGCCCCCCCGCCCCGGGGCAAAAGGGCCAGGCGAAAAAAGTCTAAAAACCAGAAAGGCAGGACAGCCCACGGAGTCAAGGGAGCCTTGTTAAGCTGATGGGCGGGATGTCAATGGCCAACAGCCAATCTTCACAAGTGTATCCTCTTTCCCAAACCATGTAAAACACAGAACCACAGAGCATAGGGCACTTCCACACATGAGCGTTGACCTTGGGAAAATGAAAAAATCAACCAGACACAGGGACCCCAAAGTTGAGGGCTGCTGTCTTGACAAGAACCTCCACTCCGGTACACGTTTCATATCCCAGGAAAGAGCCAAGTGGACAAAGACGAGTGGACAAGTGGACAAGTGCAGAAGTGATGCTACGTAGGTCCAATGGAGTGTCACTCAGCCATGAAATCCACGTCATGAGGCTGGTAGCAGCATCCTGAGTGGATTTAGGTACGATCATCCTCAGTGAAATAAGTCCCACAAAAAAGAAACTTATGATATCACTTATCGAGGGAATGTAAAAATCGCTCCCCATGCACTGAATCCCCAAACAGAACAGAGTCACGCTTTTAGAAAACACACTTATGCCTGCTTCAGGGGAAAGGTGTGGTGGGGTGACGCATAAAACTCGAGTTTGAAATGAGCACAGATACGCTTCCGAAAACCGAATATGGAATGGACACGACCTACTCCTTGCTCAATCAACTGGACTCACCAGACCCTCTTCATCGCACAAGTATCTATCCGACTAGTAAGCATCTTAAAAGCTAAGTCTTGATATCTCTGTGTAAGTGCATCAAGTGTGTGTAAAGCGGCCTAAAACCAGCAGGGAAAATCAGCTCAGACCCATTCTGAGGATACATTTCCAACATAAAGAAGAAACAAGCAGGGCAAAACAGAGAGAAATTCTTCCAAAATGCGTTCAGGGACTGGCATGCAACCAGGATTGACCACATCTACAGCCCCAGCGGCAGAAGACATAAGGCTGGACACTCTTGGCTCTGAGACGATTGGTGAGGTTGGGAAAGCAAATGCAGACCCTTGAAAGGAATCCTGCGTGCTCCCCATTCCATGGGTCCCAACTCTCCAGGTTCAACGCAATCTTCCGACAGCGAAAGCACTCATTGGAAACCCAGCGGATGCTACACCGTGGGATCGGGAAAGCTTTCTGAAACTCACCTCAGTTTTCATCTCCTGGTGCTCGTGTTCTCCATTCAGGCCCCCTTACTAACAATCTCCCCACTTGGAGACTCGGCGCCTTTCCATGCCTCTTTCGTACCGTCTGCAATTTGTCCGCAGGATGAACTGCAAGAGGGGGAACCAATGAGAGACTCGCTGGAGGTGTTTGGTCGGGCACATGTCACTCTCATTTCCCATCACGAAGAAGAATTCACCAGAGGTTCAGCCTGCCACCCCGGATCGACAATAGGGCGTGAAGCCATCCAGCCGTGTTGCGTCCCACTCACAAAAAAGCGACTTGGGAAATGGAGCTCAGGGGCACTGCACTTCCCAAACCTGCAGAGTTCTAAACGATAACTATCGCCCCAAAATATATTGAGGTCAGGCTTCGAAGAGGCGTTGAACGCAAGGCAGAATTGCAGGAAACGGATGTCAACGGGTACATCGGAATGGCCCCGATAGCACATGAAAAGCGCCAGAACGTGGACAATGATGCGGTTGGCCAAAAAGGGCGTATGCGTGTTTTCCTGAATATATTCAGGAAAAAACGCATACGCCCTTTTTGGCCAACCAAGCAACCTGGGAGAGCAAATCAGCACTACAAAGAAATCTCTCGCCCCCCCCCCGGGGCAAAAGGGCCAGGCGAAAAAAGTCTAAAAACCAGAAAGGCAGGACAGCCCACGGAGTCAAGGGAGCCTTGTTAAGCTGATGGGCGGGATGTCAATGGCCAACAGCCAATCTTCACAAGTGTATCCTCTTTCCCAAACCATGGAAAACACAGAACCACAGAGCATAGGGCACTTCCACACATGGGCGTTGACCTTGGGAAAATGAAAAAATCAACCAGACACAGGGACCCCAAAGTTGAGGGCTGCTGTCTTGACAAGAACCTCCACTCCGGTACACGTTTCATATCCCAGGAAAGAGCCAAGTGGACAAAGACGAGTGGACAAGTGGACAAAGACAAGTGGACAAGTGGACAAGTGGTGCTACGTAGGTCCAATGGAGTGTCACTCAGCCATGAAATCCACGTCATGAGGCTGGTAGCAGCATCCTGAGTGGATTTAGGTACGATCATCCTCAGTGAAATAAGTCCCACAAAAAAAGAAACTTATGATATCACTTATCGAGGGAATGTAAAAATCGCTCCCCATGCACTGAATCCCCAAACAGAACAGAGTCACGCTTTTAGAAAACACACTTATGCCTGCTTCAGGGGAAAGGTGAGGTGGGGTGACGCATAAAACTCGAGTTTGAAATGAGCACAGACACCCTTCCGAAAACCGAATATGGAATGGACACGACCTACTCCTTGCTCAATCAACTGGACTCACCAGACCCTGTTCATCGCACAAGTATCTATCCGACTAGTAAGCATCTTAAAAGCTAAGTCTTGATATCTCTGTGTAAGTGCATCAAGTGTGTGTCAAGCGGCCTAAAACCAGCAGGGAAAATCAGCTCAGACCCATTCTGAGGATACATTTCCAACATAAAGAAGAAACAAGCAGGGCAAAACAGAGAGAAATTCTTCCAAAATGCGTTCAGGGACTGGCATGCAACCAGGATTGACCACATCTACAGCCCCAGCGGCAGAAGACATAAGGCTGGACACTCTTGGGGCTGAGACGATTCGTGAGGTTGGGAAAGCAAATGCAGACCCTTGAAAGGAATCCTGCGTGCTCCCCATTCCATGGGTCCCAACTCTCCAGGTTCAACGCAATCTTCCGACAGCGAAAGCACTCATTGGAAACCCAGCGGATGCTACACCGTGGGATCGGGAAAGCTTTCTGAAACTCACCTCAGTTTTCATCTCCTGGTGCTCGTGTTCTCCATTCAGGCCCCCTTACTAACAATCTCCCCACTTGGAGACTCGGCGCCTTTCCATGCCTCTTTCGTACCGTCTGCAATTTGTCCGCAGGATGAACTGCAAGAGGGGGAACCAATGAGAGACTCGCTGGAGGTGTTTGGTCGGGCACATGTCACTCTCATTTCCCATCACGAAGAAGAATTCACCAGCGGTTCAGCCTGCCACCCCGGATCGACAATAGGGCGTGAAGCCATCCAGCCGTGTTGCGTCCCACTCACAAAAAAGCGACTTGGGAAATGGAGCTCAGGGGCACTGCACTTCCCAAACCTGCAGAGTTCTAAACGATAACTATCGCCCCAAAATATATTGAGGGCAGGCTACGAAGAGGCGCTGAACGCAAGGCAGAACTGCAGGAAACGGATGTCAACGGGTACATCGGAATGGCCCCGATAGCACATGAAAAGCGCCAGAACGTGGACAATGATGCGGTTGGCCAAAAAGGACGTATTCGTTTTTACCTGAATATATTCAGGAAAAAACGCATACGCCCTTTTTGGCCAACCAAGCAACCTGGGAGAGCAAATCAGCACTACAAAGAAATCTCTCGCCCCCCCCCCTGGGCAAAAGGGCCAGGCGAAAAAAGTCTAAAAACCAGAAAGGCAGGACAGCCCACGGAGTCAAGGGAGCCTTGTTAAGCTGATGGGCGGGATGTCAATGGCCAACAGCCAATCTTCACAAGTGTATCCTCTTTCCCAAACCATGTAAAACACAGAACCACAGAGCATAGGGCACTTCCACACATGGGCGTTGACCTTGGGAAAATGAAAAAATCAACCAGACACAGGGACCCCAAAGTTGAGGGCTGCTGTCTTGACAAGAACCTCCACTCCGGTACACGTTTTATATCCCAGGAAAGAGCCAAGTGGACAAAGACGAGTGGACAAGTGGACAAAGACAAGTGGACAAGTGGACAAGTGGTGCTACGTAGGTCCAATGGAGTGTCACTCAGCCATGAAATCCACGTCATGAGGCTGGTAGCAGCATCCTGAGTGGATTTAGGTACGATCATCCTCAGTGAAATAAGTCCCACAAAAAAAGAAACTTATGATATCACTTATCGAGGGAATGTAAAAATCGCTCCCCATGCACTGAATCCCCAAACAGAACAGAGTCACGCTTTTAGAAAACACACTTATGCCTGCTTCAGGGGAAAGGTGAGGTGGGGTGACGCATAAAACTCGAGTTTGAAATGAGCACAGATACCCTTCCGAAAACCGAATATGGAATGGACACGACCTACTCCTTGCTCAATCAACTGGACTCACCAGACCCTGTTCATCGCACAAGTATCTATCCGACTAGTAAGCATCTTCAAAGCTAAGTCTTGATATCTCTGTGTAAGTGCATCAAGTGTGTGTAAAGCGGCCTAAAACCAGCAGGGAAAATCAGCTCAGACCCATTCTGAGGATACATTTCCAACATAAAGAAGAAACAAGCAGGGCAAAACAGAGAGAAATTCTTCCAAAATGCGTTCAGGGACTGGCATGCAACCAGGATTGACCACATCTACAGCCCCAGCGGCAGAAGACATAAGGCTGGACACTCTTGGGGCTGAGACGATTGGTGAGGTTGGGAAAGCAAATGCAGACCCTTGAAAGGAATCCTGCGTGCTCCCCATTCCATGGGTCCCAACTCTCCAGGTTCAACGCAATCTTCCGACAGCGAAAGCACTCATTGGAAACCCAGCGGATGCTACACCGTGGGATCGGGAAAGGTTTCTGAAACTCACCTCAGTTTTCATCTCCTGGTGCTCGTATTCTCCATTCAGGCCCCCTTACTAACAATCTCCCCACTTGGAGACTCGGCGCCTTTCCATGCCTCTTTCGTACCGTCTGCAATTTGTCCGCAGGATGAACTGCAAGAGGGGGAACCAATGAGAGACTCGCTGGAGGTGTTTGGTCGGGCACATGTCACTCTCATTTCCCATCACGAAGAAGAATTCACCAGCGGTTCAGCCTGCCACCCCGGATCGACAATAGGGCGTGAAGCCATCCAGCCGTGTTGCGTCCCACTCACAAAAAAGCGACTTGGGAAATGGAGCTCAGGGGCACTGCACTTCCCAAACCTGCAGAGTTCTAAACGATAACTATCGCCCCAAAATATATTGAGGTCAGGCTACGAAGAGGCGTTGAACGCAAGGCAGAATTGCAGGAAACGGATGTCAACGGGTACATCGGAATGGCCCCGATAGCACATGAAAAGCGCCAGAACGTGGACAATGATGCGGTTGGCCAAAAAGGGCGTATGCGTTTTTTCCTGAATATATTCAGGAAAAAACGCATACGCCCTTTTTGGCCAACCAAGCAACCTGGGAGAGCAAATCAGCACTACAAAGAAATCTCTCGCCCCCCCCCCGGGGGGGCAAAAGGGCCAGGCGAAAAAAGTCTAAAAACCAGAAAGGCAGGACAGGCCACGGAGTCAAGGGAGCCTTGTTAAGCTGATGGGCGGGATGTCAATGGCCAACAGCCAATCTTCACAAGTGTATCCTCTTTCCCAAACCATGTAAAACACAGAACCACAGAGCATAGGGCACTTCCACACATGGGCGTTGACCTTGGGAAAATGAAAAAATCAACCTGACACAGGGACCCCAAAGTTGAGGGCTGCTGTCTTGACAAGAACCTCCACTCCGGTACACGTTTCATATCCCAGGAAAGAGCCAAGTGGACAAAGACGAGTGGACAAGTGGACAAGTGCAGAAGTGGTGCTACGTAGGTCCAATGGAGTGTCACTCAGCCATGAAATCCACGTCATGAGGCTGGTAGCAGCATCCTGAGTGGATTTAGGTACGATCATCCTCAGTGAAATAAGTCCCACAAAAAAAGAAACTTATGATATCACTTATCGAGGGAATGTAAAAATCGCTCCCCATGCACTGAATCCCCAAACAGAACAGAGTCACGCTTTTAGAAAACACACTTATGCCTGCTTCAGGGGAAAGGTGAGGTGGGGTGACGCATAAAACTCGAGTTTGAAATGAGCACAGATACCCTTCCGAAAACCGAATATGGAATGGACACGACCTACTCCTTGCTCAATCAACTGGACTCACCAGACCCTGTTCATCGCACAAGTATCTATCCGACTAGTAAGCATCTTAAAAGCTAAGTCTTGATATCTCTGTGTAAGTGCATCAAGTGTGTGTAAAGCGGCCTAAAACCAGCAGGGAAAATCAGCTCAGACCCATTCTGAGGATACATTTCCAACATAAAGAAGAAACAAGCAGGGCAAAACAGAGAGAAATTCTTCCAAAATGCGTTCAGGGACTGGCATGCAACCAGGATTGACCACATCTACAGCCCCAGCGGCAGAAGACATAAGGCTGGACACTCTTGGGGCTGAGACGATTGGTGAGGTTGGGAAAGCAAATGCAGACCCTTGAAAGGAATCCTGCGTGCTCCCCATTCCATGGGTCCCAACTCTCCAGGTTCAACGCAATCTTCCGACAGCGAAAGCACTCATTGGAAACCCAGCGGATGCTACACCGTGGGATCGGGAAAGCTTTCTGAAACTCACCTCAGTTTTCATCTCCTGGTGCTCGTGTTCTCCATTCAGGCCCCCTTACTAACAATCTCCCCACTTGGAGACTCGGCGCCTTTCCATGCCTCTTTCGTACCGTCTGCAATTTGTCCGCAGGATGAACTGCAAGAGGGGGAACCAATGAGAGACTCGCTGGAGGTGTTTGGTCGGGCACATGTCACTCTCATTTCCCATCACGAAGAAGAATTCACCAGGGGTTCAGCCTGCCACCCCGGATCGACAATAGGGCGTGAAGCCATCCAGCCGTGTTGCGTCCCACTCACAAAAAAGCGACTTGGGAAATGGAGCTCAGGGGCACTGCACTTCCCAAACCTGCAGAGTTCTAAACGATAACTATCGCCCCAAAATATATTGAGGGCAGGCTACGAAGAGGCGCTGAACGCAAGGCAGAACTGCAGGAAACGGATGTCAACGGGTACATCGGAATGGCCCCGATAGCACATGAAAAGCACCAGAACGTGGACAATGATGCGGTTGGCCAAAAAGGGCGTATGCGTTTTTTCCTGAATATATTCAGGAAAAAACGCATACGCCCTTTTTGGCCAACCAAGCAACCTGGGAGAGCAAATCAGCACTACAAAGAAATCTCTCGCCCCCCCCCGGGGCAAAAGGGCCAGGCGAAAAAAGTCTAAAAACCAGAAAGGCAGGACAGCCCACGGAGTCAAGGGAGCCTTGTTAAGCTGATGGGCGGGATGTCAATGGCCAACAGCCAATCTTCACAAGTGTATCCTCTTTCCCAAACCATGGAAAACACAGAACCACAGAGCATAGGGCACTTCCACACATGGGCGTTGACCTTGGGAAAATGAAAAAATCAACCAGACACAGGGACCCCAAAGTTGAGGGCTGCTGTCTTGACAAGAACCTCCACTCCGGTACACGTTTCATATCCCAGGAAAGAGCCAAGTGGACAAAGACGAGTGGACAAGTGGACAAGTGCAGAAGTGGTGCTCCGTAGGTCCAATGGAGTGTCACTCAGCCATGAAATCCACGTCATGAGGCTGGTAGCAGCATCCTGAGTGGATTTAGGTACGATCATCCTCAGTGAAATAAGTCCCACAAAAAAAGAAACTTATGATATCACTTATCGAGGGAATGTAAAAATCGCTCCCCATGCACTGAATCCCCAAACAGAACAGAGTCACGCTTTTAGAAAACACACTTATGCCTGCTTCAGGGGAAAGGTGAGGTGGGGTGACGCATAAAACTCGAGTTTGAAATGAGCACAGATACCCTTCCGAAAACCGAATATGGAATGGACACGACCTACTCCTTGCTCAATCAACTGGACTCACCAGACCCTGTTCATCGCACAAGTATCTATCCGACTAGTAAGCATCTTAAAAGCTAAGTCTTGATATCTCTGTGTAAGTGCATCAAGTGTGTGTAAAGCGGCCTAAAACCAGCAGGGAAAATCAGCTCAGACCCATTCTGAGGATACATTTCCAACATAAAGAAGAAACAAGCAGGGCAAAACAGAGAGAAATTCTTCCAAAATGCGTTCAGGGACTGGCATGCAACCAGGATTGACCACATCTACAGCCCCAGCGGCAGAAGACATAAGGCTGGACACTCTTGGGGCTGAGACGATTGGTGAGGTTGGGAAAGCAAATGCAGACCCTTGAAAGGAATCCTGCGTGCTCCCCATTCCATGGGTCCCAACTCTCCAGGTTCAACGCAATCTTCCGACAGCGAAAGCACTCATTGGAAACCCAGCGGATGCTACACCGTGGGATCGGGAAAGCTTTCTGAAACTCACCTCAGTTTTCATCTCCTGCTGCTCGTGTTCTCCATTCAGGCCCCCTTACTAACAATCTCCCCACTTGGAGACTCGGCGCCTTTCCATGCCTCTTTCGTACCGTCTGCAATTTGTCCGCAGAATGAACTGCAAGAGGGGGAACCAATGAGAGACTCGCTGGAGGTGTTTGGTCGGGCACATGTCACTCTCATTTCCCATCACGAAGAAGAATTCACCAGCGGTTCAGCCTGCCACCCCGGATCGACAATAGGGCGTGAAGCCATCCAGCCGTGTTGCGTCCCACTCACAAAAAAGCGACTTGGGAAATGGAGCTCAGGGGCACTGCACTTCCCAAACCTGCAGAGTTCTAAATGATAACTATCGCCCCAAAATATATTGAGGGCAGGCTACGAAGAGGCGTTGAACGCAAGGCAGAATTGCAGGAAACGGATGTCAACGGGTACATCGGAATGGCCCCGATAGCACATGAAAAGCGCCAGAACGTGGACAATGATGCGGTTGGCCAAAAAGGGCGTATGCGTTTTTTCCTGAATATATTCAGGAAAAAACGCATACGCCCTTTTTGGCCAACCAAGCAACCTGGGAGAGCAAATCAGCACTACAAAGAAATCTCTCGCCCCCCCCCCGGGGGGCAAAAGGGCCAGGCGAAAAAAGTCTAAAAACCAGAAAGGCAGGACAGCCCACGGAGTCAAGGGAGCCTTGTTAAGCTGATGGGCGGGATGTCAATGGCCAACAGCCAATCTTCACAAGTGTATCCTCTTTCCCAAACCATGTAAAACACAGAACCACAGAGCATAGGGCACTTCCACACATGGGCGTTGACCTTGGGAAAATGAAAAAATCAACCAGACACAGGGACCCCAAAGTTGAGGGCTGCTGTCTTGACAAGAACCTCCACTCCGGTACACGTTTCATATCCCAGGAAAGAGCCAAGTGGACAAAGACGAGTGGACAAGTGGACAAGTGCAGAAGTGGTGCTACGTAGGTCCAATGGAGTGTCACTCAGCCATGAAATCCACGTCATGAGGCTGGTAGCAGCATCCTGAGTGGATTTAGGTACGATCATCCTCAGTGAAATAAGTCCCACAAAAAAAGAAACTTATGATATCACTTATCGAGGGAATGTAAAAATCGCTCCCCATGCACTGAATCCCCAAACAGAACAGAGTCACGCTTTTAGAAAACACACTTATGCCTGCTTCAGGGGAAAGGTGAGGTGGGGTGACGCATAAAACTCGAGTTTGAAATGAGCACAGATACCCTTCCGAAAACCGAATATGGAATGGACACGACCTACTCCTTGCTGAATCAACTGGACTCACCAGACCCTGTTCATCGCACAAGTATCTATCCGACTAGTAAGCATCTTAAAAGCTAAGTCTTGATATCTCTGTGTAAGTGCATCAAGTGTGTGTAAAGCGGCCTAAAACCAGCAGGGAAAATCAGCTCAGACCCATTCTGAGGATACATTTCCAACATAAAGAAGAAACAAGCAGGGCAAAACAGAGAGAAATTCTTCCAAAATGCGTTCAGGGACTGGCATGCAACCAGGATTGACCACATCTACAGCCCCAGCGGCAGAAGACATAAGGCTGGACACTCTTGGGGCTGAGACGATTGGTGAGGTTGGGAAAGCAAATGCAGACCCTTGAAAGGAATCCTGCGTGCTCCCCATTCCATGGGTCCCAACTCTCCAGGTTCAACGCAATCTTCCGACAGCGAAAGCACTCATTGGAAACCCAGCGGATGCTACACCGTGGGATCGGGAAAGCTTTCTGAAACTCACCTCAGTTTTCATCTCCTGCTGCTCGTGTTCTCCATTCAGGCCCCCTTACTAACAATCTCCCCACTTGGAGACTCGGCGCCTTTCCATGCCTCTTTCGTACCGTCTGCAATTTGTCCGCAGGATGAACTGCAAGAGGGGGAACCAATGAGAGACTCGCTGGAGGTGTTTGGTCGGGCACATGTCACTCTCATTTCCCATCACGAAGAAGAATTCACCAGCGGTTCAGCCTGCCACCCCGGATCGACAATAGGGCGTGAAGCCATCCAGCCGTGTTGCGTCCCACTCACAAAAAAGCGACTTGGGAAATGGAGCTCAGGGGCACTGCACTTCCCAAACCTGCAGAGTTCTAAACGATAACTATCGCCCCAAAATATATTGAGGTCAGGCTACGAAGAGGCGTTGAACGCACGGCAGAATTGCAGGAAACGGATGTCAACGGGTACATCGGAATGGCCCCGATAGCACATGAAAAGCGCCAGAACGTGGACAATGATGCGGTTGGCCAAAAAGGGCGTATGCGTTTTTTCCTGAATATATTCAGGAAAAAACGCATACGCCCTTTTTGGCCAACCAAGCAACCTGGGAGAGCAAATCAGCACTACAAAGAAATCTCTTGCCCCCCCCCCCGCCCCGGGGCAAAAGGGCCAGGCGAAAAAAGTCTAAAAAGCAGAAAAGCAGGACAGCCCACGGAGTCAAGGGAGCCTTGTTAAGCTGATGGGCGGGATGTCAATGGCCAACAGCCAATCTTCACAAGTGTATCCTCTTTCCCAAACCATGGAAAACACAGAACCACAGAGCATAGGGCACTTCCACACATGGGCGTTGACCTTGGGAAAATGAAAAAATCAACCAGACACAGGGACCCCAAAGTTGAGGGCTGCTGTCTTGACAAGAACCTCCACTCCGGTACACGTTTCATATCCCAGGAAAGAGCCAAGTGGACAAAGACGAGTGGACAAGTGGACAAGTGCAGAAGTGGTGCTACGTAGGTCCAATGGAGTGTCACTCAGCCATGAAATCCACGTCATGAGGCTGGTAGCAGCATCCTGAGTGGATTTAGGTACGATCATCCTCAGTGAAATAAGTCCCACAAAAAAAGAAACTTATGATATCACTTATCGAGGGAATGTAAAAATGGCTCCCCATGCACTGAATCCCCAAACAGAACAGAGTCACGCTTTTAGAAAACACACTTATGCCTGCTTCAGGGGAAAGGTGAGGTGGGGTGACGCATAAAACTCGAGTTTGAAATGAGCACAGATACCCTTCCGAAAACCGAATATGGAATGGACACGACCTACTCCTTGCTCAATCAACTGGACTCACCAGACCCTGTTCATCGCACAAGTATCTATCCGACTAGTAAGCATCTTAAAAGCTAAGTCTTGATATCTCTGTGTAAGTGCATCAAGTGTGTGTAAAGCGGCCTAAAACCAGCAGGGAAAATCAGCTCAGACCCATTCTGAGGATACATTTCCAACATAAAGAAGAAACAAGCAGGGCAAAACAGAGAGAAATTCTTCCAAAATGCGTTCAGGGACTGGCATGCAACCAGGATTGACCACATCTACAGCCCCAGCGGCAGAAGACATAAGGCTGGACACTCTTGGGGCTGAGACGATTCGTGAGGTTGGGAAAGCAAATGCAGACCCTTGAAAGGAATCCTGCGTGCTCCCCATTCCATGGGTCCCAACTCTCCAGGTTCAACGCAATCTTCCGACAGCGAAAGCACTCATTGGAAACCCAGCGGATGCTACACCGTGGGATCGGGAAAGCTTTCTGAAACTCACCTCAGTTTTCATCTCCTGGTGCTCGTGTTCTCCATTCAGGCCCCCTTACTAACAATCTCCCCACTTGGAGACTCGGCGCCTTTCCATGCCTCTTTCGTACCGTCTGCAATTTGTCCGCAGGATGAACTGCAAGAGGGGGAACCAATGAGAGACTCGCTGGAGGTGTTTGGTCGGGCACATGTCACTCTCATTTCCCATCACGAAGAAGAATTCACCAGCGGTTCAGCCTGCCACCCCGGATCGACAATAGGGCGTGAAGCCATCCAGCCGTGTTGCGTCCCACTCACAAAAAAGCGACTTGGGAAATGGAGCTCAGGGGCACTGCACTTCCCAAACCTGCAGAGTTCTAAACGATAACTATCGCCCCAAAATATATTGAGGGCAGGCTACGAAGAGGCGCTGAACGCAAGGCAGAACTGCAGGAAACGGATGTCAACGGGTACATCGGAATGGCCCCGATAGCACATGAAAAGCACCAGAACGAGGACAATGATGCGGTTGGCCAAAAAGGGCGTATGCGTTTTTTCCTGAATATATTCAGGAAAAAACGCATACGCCCTTTTTGGCCAACCAAGCAACCTGGGAGAGCAAATCAGCACTACAAAGAAATCTCTCGCCCCCCCCCCGGGGGGGCAAAAGGGCCAGGCGAAAAAAGTCTAAAAACCAGAAAGGCAGGACAGCCCACGGAGTCAAGGGAGCCTTGTTAAGCTGATGGGCGGGATGTCAATGGCCAACAGCCAATCTTCACAAGTGTATCCTCTTTCCCAAACCATGTAAAACACAGAACCACAGAGCATAGGGCACTTCCACACATGGGCGTTGACCTTGGGAAAATGAAAAAATCAACCAGACACAGGGACCCCAAAGTTGAGGGCTGCTGTCTTGACAAGAACCTCCACTCCGGTACACGTTTCATATCCCAGGAAAGAGCCAAGTGGACAAAGACGAGTGGACAAGTGGACAAGTGCAGAAGTGGTGCTACGTAGGTCCAATGGAGTGTCACTCAGCCATGAAATCCACGTCATGAGGCTGGTAGCAGCATCCTGAGTGGATTTAGGTACGATCATCCTCAGTGAAATAAGTCCCACAAAAAAAGAAACTTATGATATCACTTATCGAGGGAATGTAAAAATCGCTCCCCATGCACTGAATCCCCAAACAGAACAGAGTCACGCTTTTAGAAAACACACTTATGCCTGCTTCAGGGGAAAGGTGAGGTGGGGTGACGCATAAAACTCGAGTTTGAAATGAGCACAGATACCCTTCCGAAAACCGAATATGGAATGGACACGACCTACTCCTTGCTCAATCAACTGGACTCACCAGACCCTGTTCATCGCACAAGTATCTATCCGACTAGTAAGCATCTTAAAAGCTAAGTCTTGATATCTCTGTGTAAGTGCATCAAGTGTGTGTCAAGCGGCCTAAAACCAGCAGGGAAAATCAGCTCAGACCCATTCTGAGGATACATTTCCAACATAAAGAAGAAACAAGCAGGGCAAAACAGAGAGAAATTCTTCCAAAATGCGTTCAGGGACTGGCATGCAACCAGGATTGACCACATCTACAGCCCCAGCGGCAGAAGACATAAGGCTGGACACTCTTGGGGCTGAGACGATTGGTGAGGTTGGGAAAGCAAATGCAGACCCTTGAAAGGAATCCTGCGTGCTCCCCATTCCATGGGTCCCAACTCTCCAGGTTCAACGCAATCTTCCGACAGCGAAAGCACTCATTGGAAACCCAGCGGATGCTACACCGTGGGATCGGGAAAGCTTTCTGAAACTCACCTCAGTTTTCATCTCCTGGTGCTCGTGTTCTCCATTCAGGCCCCCTTACTAACAATCTCCCCACTTGGAGACTCGGCGCCTTTCCATGCCTCTTTCGTACCGTCTGCAATTTGTCCGCAGGATGAACTGCAAGAGGGGGAACCAATGAGAGACTCGCTGGAGGTGTTTGGTCGGGCACATGTCACTCTCATTTCCCATCACGAAGAAGAATTCACCAGCGGTTCAGCCTGCCACCCCGGATCGACAATAGGGCGTGAAGCCATCCAGCCGTGTTGCGTCCCACTCACAAAAAAGCGACTTGGGAAATGGAGCTCAGGGGCACTGCACTTCCCAAACCTGCAGAGTTCTAAACGATAACTATCGCCCCAAAATATATTGAGGTCAGGCTTCGAAGAGGCGTTGAACGCACGGCAGAATTGCAGGAAACGGATGTCAACGGGTACATCGGAATGGCCCCGATAGCACATGAAAAGCGCCAGAACGTGGACAATGATGCGGTTGGCCAAAAAGGGCGTATGCGTTTTTTCCTGAATATATTCAGGAAAAAACGCATACGCCCTTTTTGGCCAACCAAGCAACCTGGGAGAGCAAATCAGCACTACAAAGAAATCTCTCGCCCCACCCCCCCCGGGGCAAAAGGGCCAGGCGAAAAAAGTCTAAAAACCAGAAAGGCAGGACAGCCCACGGAGTCAAGGGAGCCTTGTTAAGCTGATGGGCGGGATGTCAATGGCCAACAGCCAATCTTCACAAGTGTATCCTCTTTCCCAAACCATGGAAAACACAGAACCACAGAGCATAGGGCACTTCCACACATGGGCGTTGACCTTGGGAAAATGAAAAAATCAACCAGACACAGGGACCCCAAAGTTGAGGGCTGCTGTCTTGACAAGAACCTCCACTCCGGTACACGTTTCATATCCCAGGAAAGAGCCAAGTGGACAAAGACGAGTGGACAAGTGGACAAGTGCAGAAGTGGTGCTACGTAGGTCCAATGGAGTGTCACTCAGCCATGAAATCCACGTCATGAGGCTGGTAGCAGCATCCTGAGTGGATTTAGGTACGATCATCCTCAGTGAAATAAGTCCCACAAAAAAAGAAACTTATGATATCACTTATCGAGGGAATGTAAAAATCGCTCCCCATGCACTGAATCCCCAAACAGAACAGAGTCACGCTTTTAGAAAACACACTTATGCCTGCTTCAGGGGAAAGGTGAGGTGGGGTGACGCATAAAACTCGAGTTTGAAATGAGCACAGATACCCTTCCGAAAACCGAATATGGAATGGACACGACCTACTCCTTGCTCAATCAACTGGACTCACCAGACCCTGTTCATCGCACAAGTATCTATCCGACTAGTAAGCATCTTAAAAGCTAAGTCTTGATATCTCTGTGTAAGTGCATCAAGTGTGTGTAAAGCGGCCTAAAACCAGCAGGGAAAATCAGCTCAGACCCATTCTGAGGATACATTTCCAACATAAAGAAGAAACAAGCAGGGCAAAACAGAGAGAAATTCTTCCAAAATGCGTTCAGGGACTGGCATGCAACCAGGATTGACCACATCTACAGCCCCAGCGGCAGAAGACATAAGGCTGGACACTCTTGGGGCTGAGACGATTCGTGAGGTTGGGAAAGCAAATGCAGACCCTTGAAAGGAATCCTGCGTGCTCCCCATTCCATGGGTCCCAACTCTCCAGGTTCAACGCAATCTTCCGACAGCGAAAGCACTCATTGGAAACCCAGCGGATGCTACACCGTGGGATCGGGAAAGCTTTCTGAAACTCACCTCAGTTTTCATCTCCTGCTGCTCGTGTTCTCCATTCAGGCCCCCTTACTAACAATCTCCCCACTTGGAGACTCGGCGCCTTTCCATGCCTCTTTCGTACCGTCTGCAATTTGTCCGCAGGATGAACTGCAAGAGGGGGAACCAATGAGAGACTCGCTGGAGGTGTTTGGTCGGGCACATGTCACTCTCATTTCCCATCACGAAGAAGAATTCACCAGCGGTTCAGCCTGCCACCCCGGATCGACAATAGGGCGTGAAGCCATCCAGCCGTGTTGCGTCCCACTCACAAAAAAGCGACTTGGGAAATGGAGCTCAGGGGCACTGCACTTCCCAAACCTGCAGAGTTCTAAACGATAACTATCGCCCCAAAATATATTGAGGTCAGGCTTCGAAGAGGCGTTGAACGCACGGCAGAATTGCAGGAAACGGATGTCAACGGGTACATCGGAATGGCCCCGATAGCACATGAAAAGCGCCAGAACGTGGACAATGATGCGGTTGGCCAAAAAGGGCGTATGCGTTTTTTCCTGAATATATTCAGGAAAAAACGCATACGCCCTTTTTGGCCAACCAAGCAACCTGGGAGAGCAAATCAGCACTACAAAGAAATCTCTCGCCCCCCCCCCCCCCGCCCCGGGGCAAAAGGGCCAGGCGAAAAAAGTCTAAAAAGCAGAAAGGCAGGACAGCCCACGGAGTCAAGGGAGCCTTGTTAAGCTGATGGGCGGGATGTCAATGGCCAACAGCCAATCTTCACAAGTGTATCCTCTTTCCCAAACCATGTAAAACACAGAACCACAGAGCATAGGGCACTTCCACACATGGGCGTTGACCTTGGGAAAATGAAAAAATCAACCAGACACAGGGACCCCAAAGTTGAGGGCTGCTGTCTTGACAAGAACCTCCACTCCGGTACACGTTTCATATCCCAGGAAAGAGCCAAGTGGACAAAGACGAGTGGACAAGTGGACAAGTGCAGAAGTGGTGCTACGTAGGTCCAATGGAGTGTCACTCAGCCATGAAATCCACGTCATGAGGCTGGTAGCAGCATCCTGAGTGGATTTAGGTACGATCATCCTCAGTGAAATAAGTCCCACAAAAAAAGAAACTTATGATATCACTTATCGAGGGAATGTAAAAATCGCTCCCCATGCACTGAATCCCCAAACAGAACAGAGTCACGCTTTTAGAAAACACACTTATGCCTGCTTCAGGGGAAAGGTGAGGTGGGGTGACGCATAAAACTCGAGTTTGAAATGAGCACAGATACCCTTCCGAAAACCGAATATGGAATGGACACGACCTACTCCTTGCTCAATCAACTGGACTCACCAGACCCTGTTCATCGCACAAGTATCTATCCGACTAGTAAGCATCTTAAAAGCTAAGTCTTGATATCTCTGTGTAAGTGCATCAAGTGTGTGTAAAGCGGCCTAAAACCAGCAGGGAAAATCAGCTCAGACCCATTCTGAGGATACATTTCCAACATAAAGAAGAAACAAGCAGGGCAAAACAGAGAGAAATTCTTCCAAAATGCGTTCAGGGACTGGCATGCAACCAGGATTGACCACATCTACAGCCCCAGCGGCAGAAGACATAAGGCTGGACACTCTTGGGGCTGAGACGATTGGTGAGGTTGGGAAAGCAAATGCAGACCCTTGAAAGGAATCCTGCGTGCTCCCCATTCCATGGGTCCCAACTCTCCAGGTTCAACGCAATCTTCCGACAGCGAAAGCACTCATTGGAAACCCAGCGGATGCTACACCGTGGGATCGGGAAAGCTTTCTGAAACTCACCTCAGTTTTCATCTCCTGGTGCTCGTGTTCTCCATTCAGGCCCCCTTACTAACAATCTCCCCACTTGGAGACTCGGCGCCTTTCCATGCCTCTTTCGTACCGTCTGCAATTTGTCCGCAGGATGAACTGCAAGAGGGGGAACCAATGAGAGACTCGCTGGAGGTGTTTGGTCGGGCACATGTCACTCTCATTTCCCATCAGGAAGAAGAATTCACCAGAGGTTCAGCCTGCCACCCCGGATCGACAATAGGGCGTGAAGCCATCCAGCCGTGTTGCGTCCCACTCACAAAAAAGCGACTTGGGAAATGGAGCTCAGGGGCAGTGCACTTCCCAAACCTGCAGAGTTCTAAACGATAACTATCGCCCCAAAATATATTGAGGTCAGGCTACGAAGAGGCGCTGAACGCAAGGCAGAACTGCAGGAAACGGATGTCAACGGGTACATCGGAATGGCCCCGATAGCACATGAAAAGCGCCAGAACGTGGACAATGATGCGGTTGGCCAAAAAGGGCGTATGCGTTTTTTCCTGAATATATTCAGGAAAAAACGCATACGCCCTTTTTGGCCAACCAAGCAACCTGGGAGAGCAAATCAGCACTACAAAGAAATCTCTCGCCCCCCCCGGGGCAAAAGGGCCAGGCAAAAAAAGTCTAAAAACCAGAAAGGCAGGACAGCCCACGGAGTCAAGGGAGCCTTGTTAAGCTGATGGGCGGGATGTCAATGGCCAACAGCCAATCTTCACAAGTGTATCCTCTTTCCCAAAACATGGAAAACACAGAACCACAGAGCATAGGGCACTTCCACACATGGGCGTTGACCTTGGGAAAATGAAAAAATCAACCAGACACAGGGACCCCAAAGTTGAGGGCTGCTGTCTTGACAAGAACCTCCACTCCGGTACACGTTTCATATCCCAGGAAAGAGCCAAGTGGACAAGTGGACAAAGACAAGTGGACAAGTGGACAAGTGGTGCTACGTAGGTCCAATGGAGTGTCACTCAGCCATGAAATCCACGTCATGAGGCTGGTAGCAGCATCCTGAGTGGATTTAGGTACGATCATCCTCAGTGAAATAAGTCCCACAAAAAAAGAAACTTATGATATCACTTATCGAGGGAATGTAAAAATCGCTCCCCATGCACTGAATCCCCAAACAGAACAGAGTCACGCTTTTAGAAAACACACTTATGCCTGCTTCAGGGGAAAGGTGAGGTGGGGTGACGCATAAAACTCGAGTTTGAAATGAGCACAGATACCCTTCCGAAAACCGAATATGGAATGGACACGACCTACTCCTTGCTCAATCAACTGGACTCACCAGACCCTGTTCATCGCACAAGTATCTATCCGACTAGTAAGCATCTTAAAAGCTAAGTCTTGATATCTCTGTGTAAGTGCATCAAGTGTGTGTCAAGCGGCCTAAAACCAGCAGGGAAAATCAGCTCAGACCCATTCTGAGGATACATTTCCAACATAAAGAAGAAACAAGCAGGGCAAAACAGAGAGAAATTCTTCCAAAATGCGTTCAGGGACTGGCATGCAACCAGGATTGACCACATCTACAGCCCCAGCGGCAGAAGACATAAGGCTGGACACTCTTGGGGCTGAGACGATTGGTGAGGTTGGGAAAGCAAATGCAGACCCTTGAAAGGAATCCTGCGTGCTCCCCATTCCATGGGTCCCAACTCTCCAGGTTCAACGCAATCTTCCGACAGCGAAAGCACTCATTGGAAACCCAGCGGATGCTACACCGTGGGATCGGGAAAGCTTTCTGAAACTCACCTCAGTTTTCATCTCCTGGTGCTCGTGTTCTCCATTCAGGCCCCCTTACTAACAATCTCCCCACTTGGAGACTCGGCGCCTTTCCATGCCTCTTTCGTACCGTCTGCAATTTGTCCGCAGGATGAACTGCAAGAGGGGGAACCAATGAGAGACTCGCTGGAGGTGTTTGGTCGGGCACATGTCACTCTCATTTCCCATCACGAAGAAGAATTCACCAGCGGTTCAGCCTGCCACCGCGGATCGACAATAGGGCGTGAAGCCATCCAGCCGTGTTGCGTCCCACTCACAAAAAAGCGACTTGGGAAATGGAGCTCAGGGGCACTGCACTTCCCAAACCTGCAGAGTTCTAAACGATAACTATCGCCCCAAAATATATTGAGGTCAGGCTTCGAAGAGGCGTTGAACGCAAGGCAGAATTGCAGGAAACGGATGTCAACGGGTACATCGGAATGGCCCCGATAGCACATGAAAAGCGCCAGAACGTGGACAATGATGCGGTTGGCCAAAAAGGGCGTATGCGTTTTTTCCTGAATATATTCAGGAAAAAACGCATACGCCCTTTTTGGCCAACCAAGCAACCTGGGAGAGCAAATCAGCACTACAAAGAAATCTCTCGCCCCCCCCTGGGGAAAAAGGACCAGGCGAAAAAAGTCTAAAAACCAGAAAGGCAGGACAGGCCACGGAGTCAAGGGAGCCTTGTTAAGCTGATGGGCGGGATGTCAATGGCCAACAGCCAATCTTCACAAGTGTATCCTCTTTCCCAAACCATGGAAAACACAGAACCACAGAGCATAGGGCACTTCCACACATGGGCGTTGACCTTGGGAAAATGAAAAAATCAACCAGACACAGGGACCCCAAAGTTGAGGGCTGCTGTCTTGACAAGAACCTCCACTCCGGTACACGTTTCATATCCCAGGAAAGAGCCAAGTGGACAAGTGGACAAAGACAAGTGGACAAGTGGACAAGTGGTGCTTCGTAGGTCCAATGGAGTGTCACTCAGCCATGAAATCCACGTCATGAGGCTGGTAGCAGCATCCTGAGTGGATTTAGGTACGATCATCCTCAGTGAAATAAGTCCCACAAAGAAAGAAACTTATGATATCACTTATCGAGGGAATGTAAAAATCGCTCCTCATGCACTGAATCCCCAAACAGAACAGAGTCACGCTTTTAGAAAACACACTTATGCCTGCTTCAGGGGAAAGCTGAGGTGGGGTGACGCATAAAACTCGAGTTTGAAATGAGCACAGATACCCTTCCGAAAACCGAATATGGAATGCACACGACCTACTCCTTGCTCAATCAACTGGACTCACCAGACCCTGTTCATCGCACAAGTATCTATCCGACTAGTAAGCATCTTAAAAGCTAAGTCTTGATATCTCTGTGTAAGTGCATCAAGTGTGTGTCAAGCGGCCTAAAACCAGCAGGGAAAATCAGCTCAGACCCATTCTGAGGATACATTTCCAACATAAAGAAGAAACAAGCAGGGCAAAACAGAGAGAAATTCTTCCAAAATGCGTTCAGGGACTGGCATGCAACCAGGATTGACCACATCTACAGCCCCAGCGGCAGAAGACATAAGGCTGGACACTCTTGGGGCTGAGACGATTGGTGAGGTTGGGAAAGCAAATGCAGACCCTTGAAAGGAATCCTGCGTGCTCCCCATTCCATGGGTCCCAACTCTCCAGGTTCAACGCAATCTTCCGACAGCGAAAGCACTCATTGGAAACCCAGCGGATGCTACACCGTGGGATCGGGAAAGCTTTCTGAAACTCACCTCAGTTTTCATCTCCTGGTGCTCGTGTTCTCCATTCAGGCCCCCTTACTAACAATCTCCCCACTTGGAGACTCGGCGCCTTTCCATGCCTCTTTCGTACCGTCTGCAATTTGTCCGCAGGATGAACTGCAAGAGGGGGAACCAATGAGAGACTCGCTGGAGGTGTTTGATCGGGCACATGTCACTCTCATTTCCCATCACGAAGAAGAATTCACCAGCGGTTCAGCCTGCCACCGCGGATCGACAATAGGGCGTGAAGCCATCCAGCCGTGTTGCGTCCCACTCACAAAAAAGCGACTTGGGAAATGGAGCTCAGGGGCACTGCACTTCCCAAACCTGCAGAGTTCTAAACGATAACTATCGCCCCAAAATATATTGAGGTCAGGCTTCGAAGAGGCGTTGAACGCAAGGCAGAATTGCAGGAAACGGATGTCAACGGGTACATCGGAATGGCCCCGATAGCACATGAAAAGCGCCAGAACGTGGACAATGATGCGGTTGGCCAAAAAGGGCGTATGCGTTTTTTCCTGAATATATTCAGGAAAAAACGCATACGCCCTTTTTGGCCAACCAAGCAACCTGGGAGAGCAAATCAGCACTACAAAGAAATCTCTCGCCCCCCCCCGGGGCAAAAGGGCCAGGCGAAAAAAGTCTAAAAACCAGAAAGGCAGGACAGGCCACGGAGTCAAGGGAGCCTTGTTAAGCTGATGGGCGGGATGTCAATGGCCAACAGCCAATCTTCACAAGTGTATCCTCTTTCCCAAACCATGGAAAACACAGAACCACAGAGCATAGGGCACTTCCACACATGGGCGTTGACCTTGGGAAAATGAAAAAATCAACCAGACACAGGGACCCCAAAGTTGAGGGCTGCTGTCTTGACAAGAACCTCCACTCCGGTACACGTTTCATATCCCAGGAAAGAGCCAAGTGGACAAGTGGACAATGACAAGTGGACAAGTGGTGCTTCGTAGGTCCAATGGAGTGTCACTCAGCCATGAAATCCACGTCATGAGGCTGGTAGCAGCATCCTGAGTGGATTTAGGTACGATCATCCTCAG
Source organism: Kogia breviceps (assembly GCF_026419965.1). NCBI lineage: Eukaryota > Metazoa > Chordata > Mammalia > Artiodactyla > Physeteridae > Kogia > Kogia breviceps. The sequence goes on along the minus strand of NW_026712105.1, from coordinate 317,329 downwards.
TGAAATAAGTCCCACAAAAAAAGAAACTTATGATATCACTTATCGAGGGAATGTAAAAATCGCTCCCCATGCACTGAATCCCCAAACAGAACAGAGTCACGCTTTTAGAAAACACACTTATGCCTGCTTCAGGGGAAAGGTGAGGTGGGGTGACGCATAAAACTCGAGTTTGAAATGAGCACAGATACCCTTCCGAAAACCGAATATGGAATGGACACGACCTACTCCTTGCTCAATCAACTGGACTCACCAGACCCTGTTCATCGCACAAGTATCTATCCGACTAGTAAGCATCTTAAAAGCTAAGTCTTGATATCTCTGTGTAAGTGCATCAAGTGTGTGTAAAGCGGCCTAAAACCAGCAGGGAAAATCAGCTCAGACCCATTCTGAGGATACATTTCCAACATAAAGAAGAAACAAGCAGGGCAAAACAGAGAGAAATTCTTCCAAAATGCGTTCAGGGACTGGCATGCAACCAGGATTGACCACATCTACAGCCCCAGCGGCAGAAGACATAAGGCTGGACACTCTTGGGGCTGAGACGATTGGTGAGGTTGGGAAAGCAAATGCAGACCCTTGAAAGGAATCCTGCGTGCTCCCCATTCCATGGGTCCCAACTCTCCAGGTTCAACGCAATCTTCCGACAGCGAAAGCACTCATTGGAAACCCAGCGGATGCTACACCGTGGGATCGGGAAAGCTTTCTGAAACTCACCTCAGTTTTCATCTCCTGCTGCTCGTGTTCTCCATTCAGGCCCCCTTACTAACAATCTCCCCACTTGGAGACTCGGCGCCTTTCCATGCCTCTTTCGTACCGTCTGCAATTTGTCCGCAGGATGAACTGCAAGAGGGGGAACCAATGAGAGACTCGCTGGAGGTGTTTGGTCGGGCACATGTCACTCTCATTTCCCATCACGAAGAAGAATTCACCAGCGGTTCAGCCTGCCACCCCGGATCGACAATAGGGCGTGAAGCCATCCAGCCATGTTGCGTCCCACTCACAAAAAAGCGACTTGGGAAATGGAGCTCAGGGGCACTGCACTTCCCAAACCTGCAGAGTTCTAAACGATAACTATCGCCCCAAAATATATTGAGGTCAGGCTTCGAAGAGGCGTTGAACGCAAGGCAGAATTGCAGGAAACGGATGTCAACGGGTACATCGGAATGGCCCCGATAGCACATGAAAAGCGCCAGAACGTGGACAATGATGCGGTTGGCCAAAAAGGGCGTATGCGTTTTTTCCTGAATATATTCAGGAAAAAACGCATACGCCCTTTTTGGCCAACCAAGCAACCTGGGAGAGCAAATCAGCACTACAAAGAAATCTCTCGCCCCCCCCCGGGGCAAAAGGGCCAGGCGAAAAAAGTCTAAAAACCAGAAAGGCAGGACAGGCCACGGAGTCAAGGGAGCCTTGTTAAGCTGATGGGCGGGATGTCAATGGCCAACAGCCAATCTTCACAAGTGTATCCTCTTTCCCAAACCATGGAAAACACAGAACCACAGAGCATAGGGCACTTCCACACATGGGCGTTGACCTTGGGAAAATGAAAAAATCAACCAGACACAGGGACCCCAAAGTTGAGGGCTGCTGTCTTGACAAGAACCTCCACTCCGGTACACGTTTCATATCCCAGGAAAGAGCCAAGTGGACAAGTGGACAACGACAAGTGGACAAGTGGACAAGTGGTGCTACGTAGGTCCAATGGAGTGTCACTCAGCCATGAAATCCACGTCATGAGGCTGGTAGCAGCATCCTGAGTGGATTTAGGTACGATCATCCTCAGTGAAATAAGTCCCACAAAAAAAGAAACTTATGATATCACTTATCGAGGGAATGTAAAAATCGCTCCCCATGCACTGAATCCCCAAACAGAACAGAGTCACGCTTTTAGAAAACACACTTATGCCTGCTTCAGGGGAAAGGTGAGGTGGGGTGACGCATAAAACTCGAGTTTGAAATGAGCACAGATACCCTTCCGAAAACCGAATATGGAATGGACACGACCTACTCCTTGCTCAATCAACTGGACTCACCAGACCCTGTTCATCGCACAAGTATCTATCCGACTAGTAAGCATCTTCAAAGCTAAGTCTTGATATCTCTGTGTAAGTGCATCAAGTGTGTGTCAAGCGGCCTAAAACCAGCAGGGAAAATCAGCTCAGACCCATTCTGAGGATACATTTCCAACATAAAGAAGAAACAAGCAGGGCAAAACAGAGAGAAATTCTTCCAAAATGCGTTCAGGGACTGGCATGCAACCAGGATTGACCACATCTACAGCCCCAGCGGCAGAAGACATAAGGCTGGACACTCTTGGGGCTGAGACGATTGGTGAGGTTGGGAAAGCAAATGCAGACCCTTGAAAGGAATCCTGCGTGCTCCCCATTCCATGGGTCCCAACTCTCCAGGTTCAACGCAATCTTCCGACAGCGAAAGCACTCATTGGAAACCCAGCGGATGCTACACCGTGGGATCGGGAAAGCTTTCTGAAACTCACCTCAGTTTTCATCTCCTGGTGCTCGTGTTCTCCATTCAGGCCCCCTTACTAACAATCTCCCCACTTGGAGACTCGGCGCCTTTCCATGCCTCTTTCGTACCGTCTGCAATTTGTCCGCAGGATGAACTGCAAGAGGGGGAACCAATGAGAGACTCGCTGGAGGTGTTTGGTCGGGCACATGTCACTCTCATTTCCCATCACGAAGAAGAATTCACCAGCGGTTCAGCCTGCCACCGCGGATCGACAATAGGGCGTGAAGCCATCCAGCCGTGTTGCGTCCCACTCACAAAAAAGCGACTTGGGAAATGGAGCTCAGGGGCACTGCACTTCCCAAACCTGCAGAGTTCTAAACGATAACTATCGCCCCAAAATATATTGAGGTCAGGCTTCGAAGAGGCGTTGAACGCAAGGCAGAATTGCAGGAAACGGATGTCAACGGGTACATCGGAATGGCCCCGATAGCACATGAAAAGCGCCAGAACGTGGACAATGATGCGGTTGGCCAAAAAGGGCGTATGCGTTTTTTCCTGAATATATTCAGGAAAAAACGCATACGCCCTTTTTGGCCAACCAAGCAACCTGGGAGAGCAAATCAGCACTACAAAGAAATCTCTCGCCCCCCCCTGGGGAAAAAGGACCAGGCGAAAAAAGTCTAAAAACCAGAAAGGCAGGACAGGCCACGGAGTCAAGGGAGCCTTGTTAAGCTGATGGGCGGGATGTCAATGGCCAACAGCCAATCTTCACAAGTGTATCCTCTTTCCCAAACCATGGAAAACACAGAACCACAGAGCATAGGGCACTTCCACACATGGGCGTTGACCTTGGGAAAATGAAAAAATCAACCAGACACAGGGACCCCAAAGTTGAGGGCTGCTGTCTTGACAAGAACCTCCACTCCGGTACACGTTTCATATCCCAGGAAAGAGCCAAGTGGACAAGTGGACAAAGACAAGTGGACAAGTGGACAAGTGGTGCTTCGTAGGTCCAATGGAGTGTCACTCAGCCATGAAATCCACGTCATGAGGCTGGTAGCAGCATCCTGAGTGGATTTAGGTACGATCATCCTCAGTGAAATAAGTCCCACAAAGAAAGAAACTTATGATATCACTTATCGAGGGAATGTAAAAATCGCTCCTCATGCACTGAATCCCCAAACAGAACAGAGTCACGCTTTTAGAAAACACACTTATGCCTGCTTCAGGGGAAAGCTGAGGTGGGGTGACGCATAAAACTCGAGTTTGAAATGAGCACAGATACCCTTCCGAAAACCGAATATGGAATGCACACGACCTACTCCTTGCTCAATCAACTGGACTCACCAGACCCTGTTCATCGCACAAGTATCTATCCGACTAGTAAGCATCTTAAAAGCTAAGTCTTGATATCTCTGTGTAAGTGCATCAAGTGTGTGTCAAGCGGCCTAAAACCAGCAGGGAAAATCAGCTCAGACCCATTCTGAGGATACATTTCCAACATAAAGAAGAAACAAGCAGGGCAAAACAGAGAGAAATTCTTCCAAAATGCGTTCAGGGACTGGCATGCAACCAGGATTGACCACATCTACAGCCCCAGCGGCAGAAGACATAAGGCTGGACACTCTTGGGGCTGAGACGATTGGTGAGGTTGGGAAAGCAAATGCAGACCCTTGAAAGGAATCCTGCGTGCTCCCCATTCCATGGGTCCCAACTCTCCAGGTTCAACGCAATCTTCCGACAGCGAAAGCACTCATTGGAAACCCAGCGGATGCTACACCGTGGGATCGGGAAAGCTTTCTGAAACTCACCTCAGTTTTCATCTCCTGGTGCTCGTGTTCTCCATTCAGGCCCCCTTACTAACAATCTCCCCACTTGGAGACTCGGCGCCTTTCCATGCCTCTTTCGTACCGTCTGCAATTTGTCCGCAGGATGAACTGCAAGAGGGGGAACCAATGAGAGACTCGCTGGAGGTGTTTGATCGGGCACATGTCACTCTCATTTCCCATCACGAAGAAGAATTCACCAGCGGTTCAGCCTGCCACCGCGGATCGACAATAGGGCGTGAAGCCATCCAGCCGTGTTGCGTCCCACTCACAAAAAAGCGACTTGGGAAATGGAGCTCAGGGGCACTGCACTTCCCAAACCTGCAGAGTTCTAAACGATAACTATCGCCCCAAAATATATTGAGGTCAGGCTTCGAAGAGGCGTTGAACGCAAGGCAGAATTGCAGGAAACGGATGTCAACGGGTACATCGGAATGGCCCCGATAGCACATGAAAAGCGCCAGAACGTGGACAATGATGCGGTTGGCCAAAAAGGGCGTATGCGTTTTTTCCTGAATATATTCAGGAAAAAACGCATACGCCCTTTTTGGCCAACCAAGCAACCTGGGAGAGCAAATCAGCACTACAAAGAAATCTCTCGCCCCCCCCCGGGGCAAAAGGGCCAGGCGAAAAAAGTCTAAAAACCAGAAAGGCAGGACAGGCCACGGAGTCAAGGGAGCCTTGTTAAGCTGATGGGCGGGATGTCAATGGCCAACAGCCAATCTTCACAAGTGTATCCTCTTTCCCAAACCATGGAAAACACAGAACCACAGAGCATAGGGCACTTCCACACATGGGCGTTGACCTTGGGAAAATGAAAAAATCAACCAGACACAGGGACCCCAAAGTTGAGGGCTGCTGTCTTGACAAGAACCTCCACTCCGGTACACGTTTCATATCCCAGGAAAGAGCCAAGTGGACAAGTGGACAATGACAAGTGGACAAGTGGTGCTTCGTAGGTCCAATGGAGTGTCACTCAGCCATGAAATCCACGTCATGAGGCTGGTAGCAGCATCCTGAGTGGATTTAGGTACGATCATCCTCAGTGAAATAAGTCCCACAAAAAAAGAAACTTATGATATCACTTATCGAGGGAATGTAAAAATCGCTCCCCATGCACTGAATCCCCAAACAGAACAGAGTCACGCTTTTAGAAAACACACTTATGCCTGCTTCAGGGGAAAGGTGAGGTGGGGTGACGCATAAAACTCGAGTTTGAAATGAGCACAGATACCCTTCCGAAAACCGAATATGGAATGGACACGACCTACTCCTTGCTCAATCAACTGGACTCACCAGACCCTGTTCATCGCACAAGTATCTATCCGACTAGTAAGCATCTTAAAAGCTAAGTCTTGATATCTCTGTGTAAGTGCATCAAGTGTGTGTAAAGCGGCCTAAAACCAGCAGGGAAAATCAGCTCAGACCCATTCTGAGGATACATTTCCAACATAAAGAAGAAACAAGCAGGGCAAAACAGAGAGAAATTCTTCCAAAATGCGTTCAGGGACTGGCATGCAACCAGGATTGACCACATCTACAGCCCCAGCGGCAGAAGACATAAGGCTGGACACTCTTGGGGCTGAGACGATTGGTGAGGTTGGGAAAGCAAATGCAGACCCTTGAAAGGAATCCTGCGTGCTCCCCATTCCATGGGTCCCAACTCTCCAGGTTCAACGCAATCTTCCGACAGCGAAAGCACTCATTGGAAACCCAGCGGATGCTACACCGTGGGATCGGGAAAGCTTTCTGAAACTCACCTCAGTTTTCATCTCCTGCTGCTCGTGTTCTCCATTCAGGCCCCCTTACTAACAATCTCCCCACTTGGAGACTCGGCGCCTTTCCATGCCTCTTTCGTACCGTCTGCAATTTGTCCGCAGGATGAACTGCAAGAGGGGGAACCAATGAGAGACTCGCTGGAGGTGTTTGGTCGGGCACATGTCACTCTCATTTCCCATCACGAAGAAGAATTCACCAGCGGTTCAGCCTGCCACCCCGGATCGACAATAGGGCGTGAAGCCATCCAGCCATGTTGCGTCCCACTCACAAAAAAGCGACTTGGGAAATGGAGCTCAGGGGCACTGCACTTCCCAAACCTGCAGAGTTCTAAACGATAACTATCGCCCCAAAATATATTGAGGTCAGGCTTCGAAGAGGCGTTGAACGCAAGGCAGAATTGCAGGAAACGGATGTCAACGGGTACATCGGAATGGCCCCGATAGCACATGAAAAGCGCCAGAACGTGGACAATGATGCGGTTGGCCAAAAAGGGCGTATGCGTTTTTTCCTGAATATATTCAGGAAAAAACGCATACGCCCTTTTTGGCCAACCAAGCAACCTGGGAGAGCAAATCAGCACTACAAAGAAATCTCTCGCCCCCCCCCGGGGCAAAAGGGCCAGGCGAAAAAAGTCTAAAAACCAGAAAGGCAGGACAGGCCACGGAGTCAAGGGAGCCTTGTTAAGCTGATGGGCGGGATGTCAATGGCCAACAGCCAATCTTCACAAGTGTATCCTCTTTCCCAAACCATGGAAAACACAGAACCACAGAGCATAGGGCACTTCCACACATGGGCGTTGACCTTGGGAAAATGAAAAAATCAACCAGACACAGGGACCCCAAAGTTGAGGGCTGCTGTCTTGACAAGAACCTCCACTCCGGTACACGTTTCATATCCCAGGAAAGAGCCAAGTGGACAAGTGGACAACGACAAGTGGACAAGTGGACAAGTGGTGCTACGTAGGTCCAATGGAGTGTCACTCAGCCATGAAATCCACGTCATGAGGCTGGTAGCAGCATCCTGAGTGGATTTAGGTACGATCATCCTCAGTGAAATAAGTCCCACAAAAAAAGAAACTTATGATATCACTTATCGAGGGAATGTAAAAATCGCTCCCCATGCACTGAATCCCCAAACAGAACAGAGTCACGCTTTTAGAAAACACACTTATGCCTGCTTCAGGGGAAAGGTGAGGTGGGGTGACGCATAAAACTCGAGTTTGAAATGAGCACAGATACCCTTCCGAAAACCGAATATGGAATGGACACGACCTACTCCTTGCTCAATCAACTGGACTCACCAGACCCTGTTCATCGCACAAGTATCTATCCGACTAGTAAGCATCTTCAAAGCTAAGTCTTGATATCTCTGTGTAAGTGCATCAAGTGTGTGTAAAGCGGCCTAAAACCAGCAGGGAAAATCAGCTCAGACCCATTCTGAGGATACATTTCCAACATAAAGAAGAAACAAGCAGGGCAAAACAGAGAGAAATTCTTCCAAAATGCGTTCAGGGACTGGCATGCAACCAGGATTGACCACATCTACAGCCCCAGCGGCAGAAGACATAAGGCTGGACACTCTTGGGGCTGAGACGATTGGTGAGGTTGGGAAAGCAAATGCAGACCCTTGAAAGGAATCCTGCGTGCTCCCCATTCCATGGGTCCCAACTCTCCAGGTTCAACGCAATCTTCCGACAGCGAAAGCACTCATTGGAAACCCAGCGGATGCTACACCGTGGGATCGGGAAAGCTTTCTGAAACTCACCTCAGTTTTCATCTCCTGGTGCTCGTGTTCTCCATTCAGGCCCCCTTACTAACAATCTCCCCACTTGGAGACTCGGCGCCTTTCCATGCCTCTTTCGTACCGTCTGCAATTTGTCCGCAGGATGAACTGCAAGAGGGGGAACCAATGAGAGACTCGCTGGAGGTGTTTGGTCGGGCACATGTCACTCTCATTTCCCATCACGAAGAAGAATTCACCAGAGGTTCAGCCTGCCACCCCGGATCGACAATAGGGCGTGAAGCCATCCAGCCGTGTTGCGTCCCACTCACAAAAAAGCGACTTGGGAAATGGAGCTCAGGGGCACTGCACTTCCCAAACCTGCAGAGTTCTAAACGATAACTATCGCCCCAAAATATATTGAGGTCAGGCTACGAAGAGGCGCTGAACGCAAGGCAGAACTGCAGGAAACGGATGTCAACGGGTACATCGGAATGGCCCCGATAGCACATGAAAAGCGCCAGAACGTGGACAATGATGCGGTTGGCCAAAAAGGGCGTATGCGTTTTTTCCTGAATATATTCAGGAAAAAACGCATACGCCCTTTTTGGCCAACCAAGCAACCTGGGAGAGCAAATCAGCACTACAAAGAAATCTCTCGCCCCCCCCCCCCCGGGGCAAAAGGGCCAGGCGAAAAAAGTCTAAAAACCAGAAAGGCAGGACAGCCCACGGAGTCAAGGGAGCCTTGTTAAGCTGATGGGCGGGATGTCAATGGCCAACAGCCAATCTTCACAAGTGTATCCTCTTTCCCAAACCATGGAAAACACAGAACCACAGAGCATAGGGCACTTCCACACATGGGCGTTGACCTTGGGAAAATGAAAAAATCAACCAGACACAGGGACCCCAAAGTTGAGGGCTGCTGTCTTGACAAGAACCTCCACTCCGGTACACGTTTCATATCCCAGGAAAGAGCCAAGTGGACAAGTGGACAACGACAAGTGGACAAGTGGACAAGTGGTGCTACGTAGGTCCAATGGAGTGTCACTCAGCCATGAAATCCACGTCATGAGGCTGGTAGCAGCATCCTGAGTGGATTAGGTACGATCATCCTCAGTGAAATAAGTCCCACAAAAAAAGAAACTTATGATATCACTTATCGAGGGAATGTAAAAATCGCTCCCCATGCACTGAATCCCCAAACAGAACAGAGTCACGCTTTTAGAAAACACACTTATGCCTGCTTCAGGGGAAAGGTGAGGTGGGGTGACGCATAAAACTCGAGTTTGAAATGAGCACAGATACCCTTCCGAAAACCGAATATGGAATGGACACGACCTACTCCTTGCTCAATCAACTGGACTCACCAGAGCCTGTTCATCGCACAAGTATCTATCCGACTAGTAAGCATCTTAAAAGCTAAGTCTTGATATCTCTGTGTAAGTGCATCAAGTGTGTGTAAAGCGGCCTAAAACCAGCAGGGAAAATCAGCTCAGACCCATTCTGAGGATACATTTCCAACATAAAGAAGAAACAAGCAGGGCAAAACAGAGAGAAATTCTTCCAAAATGCGTTCAGGGACTGGCATGCAACCAGGATTGACCACATCTACAGCCCCAGCGGCAGAAGACATAAGGCTGGACACTCTTGGGGCTGAGACGATTGGTGAGGTTGGGAAAGCAAATGCAGACCCTTGAAAGGAATCCTGCGTGCTCCCCATTCCATGGGTCCCAACTCTCCAGGTTCAACGCAATCTTCCGACAGCGAAAGCACTCATTGGAAACCCAGCGGATGCTACACCGTGGGATCGGGAAAGCTTTCTGAAACTCACCTCAGTTTTCATCTCCTGGTGCTCGTGTTCTCCATTCAGGCCCCCTTACTAACAATCTCCCCACTTGGAGACTCGGCGCCTTTCCATGCCTCTTTCGTACCGTCTGCAATTTGTCCGCAGGATGAACTGCAAGAGGGGGAACCAATGAGAGACTCGCTGGAGGTGTTTGGTCGGGCACATGTCACTCTCATTTCCCATCACGAAGAAGAATTCACCAGAGGTTCAGCCTGCCACCCCGGATCGACAATAGGGCGTGAAGCCATCCAGCCGTGTTGCGTCCCACTCACAAAAAAGCGACTTGGGAAATGGAGCTCAGGGGCACTGCACTTCCCAAACCTGCAGAGTTCTAAACGATAACTATCGCCCCAAAATATATTGAGGTCAGGCTACGAAGAGGCGCTGAACGCAAGGCAGAACTGCAGGAAACGGATGTCAACGGGTACATCGGAATGGCCCCGATAGCACATGAAAAGCGCCAGAACGTGGACAATGATGCGGTTGGCCAAAAAGGGCGTATGCGTTTTTTCCTGAATATATTCAGGAAAAAACGCATACGCCCTTTTTGGCCAACCAAGCAACCTGGGAGAGCAAATCAGCACTACAAAGAAATCTCTCGCCCCCCCCCCCCGGGGCAAAAGGGCCAGGCGAAAAAAGTCTAAAAACCAGAAAGGCAGGACAGCCCACGGAGTCAAGGGAGCCTTGTTAAGCTGATGGGCGGGATGTCAATGGCCAACAGCCAATCTTCACAAGTGTATCCTCTTTCCCAAACCATGGAAAACACAGAACCACAGAGCATAGGGCACTTCCACACATGGGCGTTGACCTTGGGAAAATGAAAAAATCAACCAGACACAGGGACCCCAAAGTTGAGGGCTGCTGTCTTGACAAGAACCTCCACTCCGGTACACGTTTCATATCCCAGGAAAGAGCCAAGTGGACAAGTGGACAACGACAAGTGGACAAGTGGACAAGTGGTGCTACGTAGGTCCAATGGAGTGTCACTCAGCCATGAAATCCACGTCATGAGGCTGGTAGCAGCATCCTGAGTGGATTAGGTACGATCATCCTCAGTGAAATAAGTCCCACAAAAAAAGAAACTTATGATATCACTTATCGAGGGAATGTAAAAATCGCTCCCCATGCACTGAATCCCCAAACAGAACAGAGTCACGCTTTTAGAAAACACACTTATGCCTGCTTCAGGGGAAAGGTGAGGTGGGGTGACGCATAAAACTCGAGTTTGAAATGAGCACAGATACCCTTCCGAAAACCGAATATGGAATGGACACGACCTACTCCTTGCTCAATCAACTGGACTCACCAGACCCTGTTCATCGCACAAGTATCTATCCGACTAGTAAGCATCTTAAAAGCTAAGTCTTGATATCTCTGTGTAAGTGCATCAAGTGTGTGTAAAGCGGCCTAAAACCAGCAGGGAAAATCAGCTCAGACCCATTCTGAGGATACATTTCCAACATAAAGAAGAAACAAGCAGGGCAAAACAGAGAGAAATTCTTCCAAAATGCGTTCAGGGACTGGCATGCAACCAGGATTGACCACATCTACAGCCCCAGCGGCAGAAGACATAAGGCTGGACACTCTTGGGGCTGAGACGATTGGTGAGGTTGGGAAAGCAAATGCAGACCCTTGAAAGGAATCCTGCGTGCTCCCCATTCCATGGGTCCCAACTCTCCAGGTTCAACGCAATCTTCCGACAGCGAAAGCACTCATTGGAAACCCAGCGGATGCTACACCGTGGGATCGGGAAAGCTTTCTGAAACTCACCTCAGTTTTCATCTCCTGGTGCTCGTGTTCTCCATTCAGGCCCCCTTACTAACAATCTCCCCACTTGGAGACTCGGCGCCTTTCCATGCCTCTTTCGTACCGTCTGCAATTTGTCCGCAGGATGAACTGCAAGAGGGGGAACCAATGAGAGACTCGCTGGAGGTGTTTGGTCGGGCACATGTCACTCTCATTTCCCATCACGAAGAAGAATTCACCAGAGGTTCAGCCTGCCACCCCGGATCGACAATAGGGCGTGAAGCCATCCAGCCGTGTTGCGTCCCACTCACAAAAAAGCGACTTGGGAAATGGAGCTCAGGGGCACTGCACTTCCCAAACCTGCAGAGTTCTAAACGATAACTATCGCCCCAAAATATATTGAGGTCAGGCTACGAAGAGGCGCTGAACGCAAGGCAGAACTGCAGGAAACGGATGTCAACGGGTACATCGGAATGGCCCCGATAGCACATGAAAAGCGCCAGAACGTGTACAATGATGCGGTTGGCCAAAAAGGGCGTATGCGTTTTTTCCTGAATATATTCAGGAAAAAACGCATACGCCCTTTTTGGCCAACCAAGCAACCTGGGAGAGCAAATCAGCACTACAAAGAAATCTCTCGCCCCCCCCGGGGCAAAAGGGCCAGGCAAAAAAAGTCTAAAAACCAGAAAGGCAGGACAGGCCACGGAGTCAAGGGAGCCTTGTTAAGCTGATGGGCGGGATGTCAATGGCCAACAGCCAATCTTCACAAGTGTATCCTCTTTCCCAAACCATGGAAAACACAGAACCACAGAGCACAAGGCACTTCCACACATGGGCGTTGACCTTGGGAAAATGAAAAAATCAACCAGACACAGGGACCCCAAAGTTGAGGGCTGCTGTCTTGACAAGAACCTCCACTCCGGTACACGTTTCATATCCCAGGAAAGAGCCAAGTGGACAAAGACGAGTGGACAAGTGGACAAAGACAAGTGGACAAGTGGACAAGTGGTGCTACATAGGTCCAATGGAGTGTCACTCAGCCATGAAATCCACGTCATGAGGCTGGTAGCAGCATCCTGAGTGGATTTAGGTACGATCATCCTCAGTGAAATAAGTCCCACAAGAAAAGAAACTTATGATATCACTTATCGAGGGAATGTAAAAATCGCTCCCCATGCACTGAATCCCCAAACAGAACAGAGTCACGCTTTTAGAAAACACACTTATGCCTGCTTCAGGGGAAAGGTGAGGTGGGGTGACGCATAAAACTCGAGTTTGAAATGAGCACAGATACCCTTCCGAAAACCGAATATGGAATGGACACGACCTACTCCTTGCTCAATCAACTGGACTCACCAGACCCTGTTCATCGCACAAGTATCTATCCGACTAGTAAGCATCTTAAAAGCTAAGTCTTGATATCTCTGTGTAAGTGCATCAAGTGTGTGTAAAGCGGCCTAAAACCAGCAGGGAAAATCAGCTCAGACCCATTCTGAGGATACATTTCCAACATAAAGAAGAAACAAGCAGGGCAAAACAGAGAGAAATTCTTCCAAAATGCGTTCAGGGACTGGCATGCAACCAGGATTGACCACATCTACAGCCCCAGCGGCAGAAGACATAAGGCTGGACACTCTTGGGGCTGAGACGATTGGTGAGGTTGGGAAAGCAAATGCAGACCCTTGAAAGGAATCCTGCGTGCTCCCCATTCCATGGGTCCCAACTCTCCAGGTTCAACGCAATCTTCCGACAGCGAAAGCACTCATTGGAAACCCAGCGGATGCTACACCGTGGGATCGGGAAAGCTTTCTGAAACTCACCTCAGTTTTCATCTCCTGGTGCTCGTGTTCTCCATTCAGGCCCCCTTACTAACAATCTCCCCACTTGGAGACTCGGCGCCTTTCCATGCCTCTTTCGTACCGTCTGCAATTTGTCCGCAGGATGAACTGCAAGAGGGGGAACCAATGAGAGACTCGCTGGAGGTGTTTGGTCGGGCACATGTCACTCTCATTTCCCATCACGAAGAAGAATTCACCAGCGGTTCAGCCTGCCACCCCGGATCGACAATAGGGCGTGAAGCCATCCAGCCGTGTTGCGTCCCACTCACAAAAAAGCGACTTGGGAAATGGAGCTCAGGGGCACTGCACTTCCCAAACCTGCAGAGTTCTAAACGATAACTATCGCCCCAAAATATATTGAGGTCAGGCTACGAAGAGGCGCTGAACGCAAGGCAGAACTGCAGGAAACGGATGTCAACGGGTACATCGGAATGGCCCCGATAGCACATGAAAAGCGCCAGAACGTGGACAATGATGCGGTTGGCCAAAAAGGGCGTATGCGTTTTTTCCTGAATATATTCAGGAAAAAACGCATACGCCCTTTTTGGCCAACCAAGCAACCTGGGAGAGCAAATCAGCACTACAAAGAAATCTCTCGCCCCCCCCCCCCCCCGGGGCAAAAGGGCCAGGCAAAAAAAGTCTAAAAACCAGAAAGGCAGGACAGGCCACGGAGTCAAGGGAGCCTTGTTAAGCTGATGGGCGGGATGTCAATGGCCAACAGCCAATCTTCACAAGTGTATCCTCTTTCCCAAACCATGGAAAACACAGAACCACAGAGCATAGGGCACTTCCACACATGGGCGTTGACCTTGGGAAAATGAAAAAATCAACCAGACACAGGGACCCCAAAGTTGAGGGCTGCTGTCTTGACAAGAACCTCCACTCCGGTACACGTTTCATATCCCAGGAAAGAGCCAAGTGGACAAAGACGAGTGGACAAGTGGACAAAGACAAGTGGACAAGTGGACAAGTGGTGCTACGTAGGTCCAATGGAGTGTCACTCAGCCATGAAATCCACGTCATGAGGCTGGTAGCAGCATCCTGAGTGGATTTAGGTACGATCATCCTCAGTGAAATAAGTCCCACAAAAAAAGAAACTTATGATATCACTTATCGAGGGAATGTAAAAATCGCTCCCCATGCACTGAATCCCCAAACAGAACAGAGTCACGCTTTTAGAAAACACACTTATGCCTGCTTCAGGGGAAAGGTGAGGTGGGGTGACGCATAAAACTCGAGTTTGAAATGAGCACAGATACCCTTCCGAAAACCGAATATGGAATGGACACGACCTACTCCTTGCTCAATCAACTGGACTCACCAGACCCTGTTCATCGCACAAGTATCTATCCGACTAGTAAGCATCTTAAAAGCTAAGTCTTGATATCTCTGTGTAAGTGCATCAAGTGTGTGTAAAGCGGCCTAAAACCAGCAGGGAAAATCAGCTCAGACCCATTCTGAGGATACATTTCCAACATAAAGAAGAAACAAGCAGGGCAAAACAGAGAGAAATTCTTCCAAAATGCGTTCAGGGACTGGCATGCAACCAGGATTGACCACATCTACAGCCCCAGCGGCAGAAGACATAAGGCTGGACACTCTTGGGGCTGAGACGATTGGTGAGGTTGGGAAAGCAAATGCAGACCCTTGAAAGGAATCCTGCGTGCTCCCCATTCCATGGGTCCCAACTCTCCAGGTTCAACGCAATCTTCCGACAGCGAAAGCACTCATTGGAAACCCAGCGGATGCTACACCGTGGGATCGGGAAAGCTTTCTGAAACTCACCTCAGTTTTCATCTCCTGGTGCTCGTGTTCTCCATTCAGGCCCCCTTACTAACAATCTCCCCACTTGGAGACTCGGCGCCTTTCCATGCCTCTTTCGTACCGTCTGCAATTTGTCCGCAGGATGAACTGCAAGAGGGGGAACCAATGAGAGACTCGCTGGAGGTGTTTGGTCGGGCACATGTCACTCTCATTTCCCATCACGAAGAAGAATTCACCAGCGGTTCAGCCTGCCACCCCGGATCGACAATAGGGCGTGAAGCCATCCAGCCGTGTTGCGTCCCACTCACAAAAAAGCGACTTGGGAAATGGAGCTCAGGGGCACTGCACTTCCCAAACCTGCAGAGTTCTAAACGATAACTATCGCCCCAAAATATATTGAGGTCAGGCTACGAAGAGGCGCTGAACGCAAGGCAGAACTGCAGGAAACGGATGTCAACGGGTACATCGGAATGGCCCCGATAGCACATGAAAAGCGCCAGAACGTGGACAATGATGCGGTTGGCCAAAAAGGGCGTATGCGTTTTTTCCTGAATATATTCAGGAAAAAACGCATACGCCCTTTTTGGCCAACCAAGCAACCTGGGAGAGCAAATCAGCACTACAAAGAAATCTCTCGCCCCCCCCCCCCCCCGGGGCAAAAGGGCCAGGCAAAAAAAGTCTAAAAACCAGAAAGGCAGGACAGGCCACGGAGTCAAGGGAGCCTTGTTAAGCTGATGGGCGGGATGTCAATGGCCAACAGCCAATCTTCACAAGTGTATCCTCTTTCCCAAACCATGGAAAACACAGAACCACAGAGCATAGGGCACTTCCACACATGGGCGTTGACCTTGGGAAAATGAAAAAATCAACCAGACACAGGGACCCCAAAGTTGAGGGCTGCTGTCTTG
The DNA here is from genome assembly GCF_026419965.1 of Kogia breviceps. Taxonomy (NCBI): domain Eukaryota; kingdom Metazoa; phylum Chordata; class Mammalia; order Artiodactyla; family Physeteridae; genus Kogia; species Kogia breviceps. The sequence goes on along the minus strand of NW_026712105.1, from coordinate 301,434 downwards.
ACAAGAACCTCCACTCCGGTACACGTTTCATATCCCAGGAAAGAGCCAAGTGGACAAAGACGAGTGGACAAGTGGACAAAGACAAGTGGACAAGTGGACAAGTGGTGCTACGTAGGTCCAATGGAGTGTCACTCAGCCATGAAATCCACGTCATGAGGCTGGTAGCAGCATCCTGAGTGGATTTAGGTACGATCATCCTCAGTGAAATAAGTCCCACAAAAAAAGAAACTTATGATATCACTTATCGAGGGAATGTAAAAATCGCTCCCCATGCACTGAATCCCCAAACAGAACAGAGTCACGCTTTTAGAAAACACACTTATGCCTGCTTCAGGGGAAAGGTGAGGTGGGGTGACGCATAAAACTCGAGTTTGAAATGAGCACAGATACCCTTCCGAAAACCGAATATGGAATGGACACGACCTACTCCTTGCTCAATCAACTGGACTCACCAGACCCTGTTCATCGCACAAGTATCTATCCGACTAGTAAGCATCTTAAAAGCTAAGTCTTGATATCTCTGTGTAAGTGCATCAAGTGTGTGTAAAGCGGCCTAAAACCAGCAGGGAAAATCAGCTCAGACCCATTCTGAGGATACATTTCCAACATAAAGAAGAAACAAGCAGGGCAAAACAGAGAGAAATTCTTCCAAAATGCGTTCAGGGACTGGCATGCAACCAGGATTGACCACATCTACAGCCCCAGCGGCAGAAGACATAAGGCTGGACACTCTTGGGGCTGAGACGATTGGTGAGGTTGGGAAAGCAAATGCAGACCCTTGAAAGGAATCCTGCGTGCTCCCCATTCCATGGGTCCCAACTCTCCAGGTTCAACGCAATCTTCCGACAGCGAAAGCACTCATTGGAAACCCAGCGGATGCTACACCGTGGGATCGGGAAAGCTTTCTGAAACTCACCTCAGTTTTCATCTCCTGGTGCTCGTGTTCTCCATTCAGGCCCCCTTACTAACAATCTCCCCACTTGGAGACTCGGCGCCTTTCCATGCCTCTTTCGTACCGTCTGCAATTTGTCCGCAGGATGAACTGCAAGAGGGGGAACCAATGAGAGACTCGCTGGAGGTGTTTGGTCGGGCACATGTCACTCTCATTTCCCATCACGAAGAAGAATTCACCAGCGGTTCAGCCTGCCACCCCGGATCGACAATAGGGCGTGAAGCCATCCAGCCGTGTTGCGTCCCACTCACAAAAAAGCGACTTGGGAAATGGAGCTCAGGGGCACTGCACTTCCCAAACCTGCAGAGTTCTAAACGATAACTATCGCCCCAAAATATATTGAGGTCAGGCTACGAAGAGGCGCTGAACGCAAGGCAGAACTGCAGGAAACGGATGTCAACGGGTACATCGGAATGGCCCCGATAGCACATGAAAAGCGCCAGAACGTGGACAATGATGCGGTTGGCCAAAAAGGGCGTATG